>NC_136527.1:184131666-184236428 GCF_053919585.1 Euprymna scolopes
GGTAAAAGCTGAAACCAGAAATCAGAATAATCAAAATAAATATATAAAAATGTGGTTAAAGCTGAAACCAGTAATCAGAATAATCAAAATAAATATATAAAAATGTGGTTAAAGCTGAAACCAGAAATCAGAATAATCAAAATAAATATATAAAAATGTGGTTAAAGCTGAAACCAGTAATCAGAATAATCAAAATAAATATATAAAAATGTGGTTAAAGCTGAAACCAGTAATCAGAATAATCAAAATAAATATATAAAAATGTGGTTAAAGCTGAAACCAGAAATCAGAATAATCAAAATACATATATAAAAATGTGGTTAAAGCTGAAACCAGTAATCAGAATAATCAAAATAAATATATAAAAATGTGGTTAAAGCTGAAACCAGTAATCAGAATAATCAAAATAAATATATAAAAATGTGGTTAAAGCTGAAACCAGAAATCAGAATAATCAAAATACATATATAAAAATGTGGTTAAAGCTGAAACCAGAAATCAGAATAATCAAAATAAATATATAAAAATGTGGTTAAAGCTGAAACCAGAAATCAGAATAATCAAAATAAATATATAAAAATGTGGTTAAAGCTGAAACCAGTAATCAGAATAATCAAAATAAATATATAAAAATGTGGTTAAAGCTGAAACTAGAAATCAGAATAATCAAAATACATATATAAAAATGTGGTTAAAGCTGAAACCAGAAATCAGAATAATCAAAATAAATATATAAAAATGTGGTTAAAGCTGAAACCAGTAATCAGAATAATCAAAATAAATATATAAAAATGTGGTTAAAGCTAAAACCAGTAATCAGAATAATCAAAATAAATATATAAAAATGTGGTTAAAGCTGAAACCAGTAATCAGAATAATCAAAATAAATATATAAAAATGTGGTTAAAGCTGAAACCAGTAATCAGAATAATCAAAATAAATATATAAAAATGTGGTTAAAGCTGAAACCAGAAATCAGAATAATCAAAATAAATATATAAAAATGTGGTTAAAGCTGAAACCAGAAATCAGAATAATCAAAATAAATATATAAAAATGTGGTTAAAGCTGAAACCAGTAATCAGAATAATCAAAATAAATATATAAAAATGTGGTTAAAGCTGAAACCAGAAATCAGAATAATCAAAATAAATATATAAAAATGTGGTTAAAGCTGAAACCAGAAATCAGAATAATCAAAATAAATATATAAAAATGTGGTTAAAGCTGAAACCAGTAATCAGAATAATCAAAATAAATATATAAAAATGTGGTTAAAGCTGAAACCAGTAATCAGAATAATCAAAATAAATATATAAAAATGTGGTTAAAGCTGAAACCAGAAATCAGAATAATCAAAATAAATATATAAAAATGTGGTTAAAGCTGAAACCAGAAATCAGAATAATCAAAATAAATATATAAAAATGTGGTTAAAGCTGAAACCAGTAATCAGAATAATCAAAATAAATATATAAAAATGTGGTTAAAGCTGAAACCAGTAATCAGAATAATCAAAATAAATATATAAAAATGTGGTTAAAGCTGAAACCAGTAATCAGAATAATCAAAATAAATATATAAAAATGTGGTTAAAGCTGAAACCAGAAATCAGAATAATCAAAATAAATATATAAAAATGTGGTTAAAGCTGAAACCAGAAATCAGAATAATCAAAATAAATATATAAAAATGTGGTTAAAGCTGAAACCAGTAATCAGAATAATCAAAATAAATATATAAAAATGTGGTTAAAGCTAAAACCAGTAATCAGAATAATCAAAATAAATATATAAAAATGTGGTTAAAGCTGAAACCAGTAATCAGAATAATCAAAATAAATATATAAAAATGTGGTTAAAGCTGAAACCAGAAATCAGAATAATCAAAATAAATATATAAAAATGTGGTTAAAGCTGAAACCAGTAATCAGAATAATCAAAATAAATATATAAAAATGTGGTTAAAGCTGAAACCAGTAATCAGAATAATCAAAATAAATATATAAAAATGTGGTTAAAGCTGAAACTAGAAATCAGAATAATCAAAATACATATATAAAAATGTGGTTAAAGCTGAAACCAGAAATCAGAATAATCAAAATAAATATATAAAAATGTGGTTAAAGCTGAAACCAGAAATCAGAATAATCAAAATAAATATATAAAAATGTGGTTAAAGCTGAAACCAGTAATCAGAATAATCAAAATAAATATATAAAAATGTGGTTAAAGCTGAAACCAGAAATCAGAATAATCAAAATAAATATATAAAAATGTGGTTAAAGCTGACACCAGTAATCAGAATAATCAAAATAAATATATAAAAATGTGGTTAAAGCTGAAACCAGTAATCAGAATAATCAAAATAAATATATAAAAATGTGGTTAAAGCTGAAACCAGAAATCAGAATAATCAAAATAAATATATAAAAATGTGGTTAAAGCTGAAACCAGAAATCAGAATAATCAAAATAAATATATAAAAATGTGGTTAAAGCTGAAACCAGTAATCAGAATAATCAAAATAAATATATAAAAATGTGGTTAAAGCTGAAACCAGAAATCAGAATAATCAAAATAAATATATAAAAATGTGGTTAAAGCTGAAACCAGTAATCAGAATAATCAAAATAAATATATAAAAATGTGGTTAAAGCTGAAACCAGAAATCAGAATAATCAAAATAAATATATAAAAATGTGGTTAAAGCTGAAACCAGTAATCAGAATAATCAAAATAAATATATAAAAATGTGGTTAAAGCTGAAACCAGAAATCAGAATAATCAAAATAAATATATAAAAATGTGGTTAAAGCTGAAACCAGTAATCAGAATAATCAAAATAAATATATAAAAATGTGGTTAAAGCTGAAACCAGTAATCAGAATAATCAAAATAAATATATAAAAATGTGGTTAAAGCTGAAACCAGTAATCAGAATAATCAAAATAAATATATAAAAATGTGGTTAAAGCTAAAACCAGTAATCAGAATAATCAAAATAAATATATAAAAATGTGGTTAAAGCTGAAACCAGTAATCAGAATAATCAAAATAAATATATAAAAATGTGGTTAAAGCTGAAACCAGAAATCAGAATAATCAAAATAAATATATAAAAATGTGGTTAAAGCTGACACCAGTAATCAGAATAATCAAAATAAATATATAAAAATGTGGTTAAAGCTGAAACCAGTAATCAGAATAATCAAAATAAATATATAAAAATGTGGTTAAAGCTGAAACCAGTAATCAGAATAATCAAAATAAATATATAAAAATGTGGTTAAAGCTGAAACCAGTAATCAGAATAATCAAAATAAATATATAAAAATGTGGTTAAAGCTGAAACCAGTAATCAGAATAATCAAAATAAATATATAAAAATGTGGTTAAAGCTGAAACCAGTAATCAGAATAATCAAAATAAATATATAAAAATGTGGTTAAAGCTGAAACCAGTAATCAGAATAATCAAAATAAATATATAAAAATGTGGTTAAAGCTGAAACCAGTAATCAGAATAATCAAAATAAATATATAAAAATGTGGTTAAAGCTGAAACCAGTAATCAGAAAAATCAAAATAAATATATAAAAATGTGGTTAAAGCTGAAACCAGTAATCAGAATAATCAAAATAAATATATAAAAATGTGGTTAAAGCTGAAACCAGAAATCAGAATAATCAAAATAAATATATAAAAATGTGGTTAAAGCTGAAACCAGTAATCAGAATAATCAAAATAAATATATAAAAATGTGGTTAAAGCTGAAACCAGTAATCAGAATAATCAAAATAAATATATAAAAATGTGGTTAAAGCTGAAACCAGAAATCAGAATAATCAAAATAAATATATAAAAATGTGGTTAAAGCTGAAACCAGTAATCAGAATAATCAAAATAAATATATAAAAATGTGGTTAAAGCTGAAACCAGTAATCAGAATAATCAAAATAAATATATAAAAATGTGGTTAAAGCTGAAACCAGTAATCAGAATAATCAAAATAAATATATAAAAATGTGGTTAAAGCTGAAACCAGTAATCAGAATAATCAAAATAAATATATAAAAATGTGGTTAAAGCTGAAACCAGTAATCAGAATAATCAAAATAAATATATAAAAATGTGGTTAAAGCTGAAACCAGTAATCAGAATAATCAAAATAAATACATAAAAATGTGGTTAAAGCTGAAACCAGTAATCAGAATAATCAAAATAAATATATAAAAATGTGGTTAAAGCTGAAACCAGTAATCAGAATAATCAAAATAAATATATAAAAATGTGGTTAAAGCTGAAACCAGTAATCAGAATAATCAAAATAAATATATAAAAATGTGGTTAAAGCTGAAACCAGTAATCAGAATAATCAAAATAAATATATAAAAATGTGGTTAAAGCTGAAACCAGTAATCAGAATAATCAAAATAAATATATGAAAATGTGGTTAAAGCTGAAACCAGTAATCAGAATAATCAAAATAAATATATAAAAATGTGGTTAAAGCTGAAACCAGTAATCAGAATAATCAAAATAAATATATAAAAATGTGGTTAAAGCTGAAACCAGTAATCAGAATAATCAAAATAAATATATAAAAATGTGGTTAAAGCTGAAACCAGTAATCAGAATAATCAAAATAAATATATAAAAATGTGGTTAAAGCTGAAACCAGAAATCAGAATAATCAAAATAAATATATAAAAATGTGGTTAAAGCTGAAACCAGTAATCAGAATAATCAAAATAAATATATAAAAATGTGGTTAAAGCTGAAACCAGTAATCAGAATAATCAAAATAAATATATAAAAATGTGGTTAAAGCTGAAACCAGTAATCAGAATAATCAAAATAAATATATAAAAATGTGGTTAAAGCTGAAACCAGTAATCAGAATAATCAAAATAAATATATAAAAATGTGGTTAAAGCTGAAACCAGTAATCAGAATAATCAAAATAAATATATAAAAATGTGGTTAAAGCTGAAACCAGTAATCAGAATAATCAAAATAAATATATAAAAATGTGGTTAAAGCTGAAACCAGTAATCAGAATAATCAAAATAAATATATAAAAATGTGGTTAAAGCTGAAACCAGTAATCAGAATAATCAAAATAAATATATAAAAATGTGGTTAAAGCTGAAACCAGTAATCAGAATAATCAAAATAAATATATAAAAATGTGGTTAAAGCTGAAACCAGTAATCAGAATAATCAAAATAAATATATAAAAATGTGGTTAAAGCTGAAACCAGTAATCAGAATAATCAAAATAAATATATAAAAATGTGGTTAAAGCTGAAACCAGTAATCAGAATAATCAAAATAAATATATAAAAATGTGGTTAAAGCTGAAACCAGTAATCAGAATAATCAAAACAAATATATAAAAATGTGGTTAAAGCTGAAACCAGTAATCAGAATAATCAAAATAAATATATAAAAATGTGGTTAAAGCTGAAACCAGTAATCAGAATAATCAAAATAAATATATAAAAATGTGGTTAAAGCTGAAACCAGTAATCAGAATAATCAAAATAAATATATAAAAATGTGGTTAAAGCTGAAACCAGTAATCAGAATAATCAAAATAAATATATAAAAATGTGGTTAAAGCTGAAACCAGTAATCAGAATAATCAAAATAAATATATAAAAATGTGGTTAAAGCTGAAACCAGTAATCAGAATAATCAAAATAAATATATAAAAATGTGGTTAAAGCTGAAACCAGTAATCAGAATAATCAAAATAAATATATAAAAATGTGGTTAAAGCTGAAACCAGTAATCAGAATAATCAAAATAAATATATAAAAATGTGGTTAAAGCTGAAACCAGTAATCAGAATAATCAAAATAAATATATAAAAATGTGGTTAAAGCTGAAACCAGTAATCAGAATAATCAAAATAAATATATAAAAATGTGGTTAAATACGTTTGTATTAAGAAAATCCGGAGGATTTGAATTTCACTGACCCATAGATCGGGCATTTTCAAAAGTGCACAAAAAACAAGAACACCACCCGACCGATGTATAGAAAAAATTACTTCCTTAAGAAAAGATTTTCTTAGGAATTTAAAAATAAATGTTTTAATAATTTGTTTGTTTTATTTCCGAAATATATCGTTTTTAGTTAATTGAAAAATATCTTTAAAAAAAACAATGCAAAAAAGATTTATTTGTGAAATAATTTTTTTATTAATCGAAAAAAATATCTAAAAAAAATCATTGAAAAAAAAAGTTTTTTTGTGAAATATTTTTTTTATTCATTGAAAAAATATCTTTAAAAGTCAAAAAAAGAAATGGATTCATTTGTAAAAGAATTTAGTTTTACTTCATTGAAAAAAATATTTTTTAAAAGTCATTGAAAAAAGAATTTATTTGTAAAACATTTTCTTTTAGTTCATTGAAAAAATATCTTTAAAAAATGGTAGCGTTTTAATAGTTGATAAGTGTTCGTATATTTGGTGGTATAACCGAATGTCAGAATTGTAGAATGAATATTTCTCATCCAATCAGTGGCGACGGATATTTAACAGGGAGAAATCATTATTTTGTCGGATTAAAGAGGTAAGATTATGTGTACGTGTAAGTGAGGGTGAAATTTTATCTACTTCCTTTTTAAATTAGAACGATGATGATCATGGCGCTCCTCGGACTAAATGTAATTTTTTAATATAACGAAATAATGTGTATGTAATTGCAATCGTTAGTTACATTGTGAAGGGGTCCTGTCAAAGGTAACGTAATGGCTAAGGACGTAAACATAAGCTTTTATGTGCCATCTTTTGTTGTCCAGAGGTTGAAATTGTGTCTCTTATATACAAGAACATAATGAGCCTGCACGTTATGTTCTCCAGCAGTCACAGCACTGTAAGAGGCGATAAATTGTTTTATCTGAAACAATATTTCTGCAACAAATCGGTCTATTCTAGAGCTTCCGTTTTCAATATGTTGTCTTGTTTTGTGCTAGGGTGGCCGTTGTTATTGCAATTGAGGGAGTCATAATTTAAAGTTATGAAGCTTAAGATATCTGGTTAATCTCCAGACAGAGGGTGTTGTATGTTACAATGTTGAATAGCAGCAGTAACTCTTTATT
Source organism: Euprymna scolopes (assembly GCF_053919585.1). Lineage (NCBI taxonomy): Eukaryota > Metazoa > Mollusca > Cephalopoda > Sepiida > Sepiolidae > Euprymna > Euprymna scolopes. Next base: position 184,138,778 of record NC_136527.1, read on the forward strand.
TCGGTCGTTGTAATTCTCGTAGTTTGACATTTGACAACTGAGCTCTTCTCTACATTTCCATACTCTGCACTTATCGACCATCTGCTTCCGCATTTCTAAGGTTATTGTCCAGTACGTTTGCCATTGATAGTAACGAGAAAGAACCAGTGAGTGACGGTGTGATAATAACGAGAAAGATAAAGTGAGTCTTTGCCATTGATGGAAACGAGTGACGGTTTCAGAGTTTTACATCATTAACTGTTGATGATAAGGAACGTATAGGGGAGATATCTGGTTAAGCTCCAGATTGAAGGTGTTGTATGTTACAACTGAATAGCAGCAGTAACTCTTTATTTCTTTCCTTGTAATTTTTGTAGTTTGACATTTGACAACTGGGTTCTTTCTTATATTTTCATACTCTAGACTGGTTCCGCAATTTCTAAGGTTATTGTCCAGTTTTTTTGCAGTTTGCCATTGATAATAACGAGAAAGAACCAGTGAGTAGCGGTTTGATAGTTTTACATTATCAGCTGGTGATAGACGTATAGGGGAGTCAATTCACAAATAATATCATGGTTGTAAGTGATGAGATGCCATGGTTAAAACTGTTCGAATGAAACAACCAATGAATGGTGGTGTAGTTTAAGATGTGTTTCTGATGCATTGTTGAATGAAGCCAATTGTGATTCTCTTTTTTAATTATGAGAGCTGGTATTTGTGTTTTAATTAAAAACAAAGAGACTTTCGTCGCCGACAGTTTATTTTTGGGTCGAACCAGTGAATTATTTTTCTTTGCAGTGACATCGCTTTCTTTTCTTTAATTTCTCAGCCAGGATTTTATTTTATTTGCTACAAATTTGGAGTATTGATAGCAAAAAACTTGCTTTTGATAAAAAATCCATGGGTTTTATGAGTTTTAATTCTCTATTCTTTGTTGCTACAAATGATGGAAACACATGGAGCTGCATAGATTTTATCAAGACTTTATATCTGAAACGCATTTCTATCTTTTATCTTGGGTGCAGTATTTGTTTGTTTTTTTGTGTTCATTTTATATGATTATCTTATGTTTTTGATTAATATTTTTATATATGATTATCTTATGATGTTTTTTTATTAATAGCTCATTTTATAATGAGAAGTATCTACATTGTAGGCTCCCACAATAACCTATAAGGAGAGCCTGAAGACATCCAAGAACGATGTTAAGTTAGCATTTAAGTTATTTCTAGTAAGCATTTATTTGTTTTTGATTAATAGCTGATCTTACAAGATTATCAAGTGCGAGTTCTGAAATGTGTAGCTAGATTTTGTTTACGAGAACTTTAATATTAACATTGTTCACATGAATCTAACTTTCACATTTTATGGTGTCTCATATGTTTTGTTAGACCTCGTTTAGTAAAACATGAATATACACATTTTTTACAAGAATATGGGTTTCCCCTAATGTGTAATTTCATGTGCCTCGTAAGTTGTTGTTTCTGTGCACATGAATAACCACATAGTCCACAAGAATATGGTTTTTCTCCAGTGTGAGTTATCATATGTTTATCTAGATTTGATTTATCTGAAAATGAATAATCACATATTTCACAAGAATATGGTTTTTCTCCAGTGTGAGTTCTTACATGTTTCACTAGCTTTGATTTAGTTGAAAATGAACATTGACATTGTCCACAAGAATATGGTCTTTCTCCAGTGTGAGTTCTTACGTGTATCTCTAGTTTTGATGGAGTTAAACATGAATATGTACATTGTTTACAAGAATATGGCTTTTCTCCAGTGTAAGTTCTAATATGCTTCGCTAGATTTGGTTTCTCAGGACGAGAATATTCCAATTGTTCCCAGGAATATGGCTTTTCTCCAGTGTGTGTACTCATATGCTTCGCTGGATTTGGTTTCTCAGAATGTGAATATTCCCAGTGTTCCCAAGGAGATGGCTTTTCCTCAGTGTGAGTACTCATATGGATCGGTAGATTTGGTTTCTTAGAACAGGCATATCCCCCTTGTTCCCAAGAATACGACTTTTCCTCAGTGTGAGTACTCATATGCATCGGTGGATTTCGATTATCAGAACGTGGATATTGACATTGTTCCCGAGAATATGGTTTTTTATCAGTCTGAGTACTCATATGCATCGCTAGATTTGGTTTCTCAGAACAGGAATATCCCCATTGGTCCCAGGAATACGACTTTTCCTCAGTGTCAGTACTCATATGCATCGGTAGATTTGGTTTCTCAGAACAGACATATTCCCCTTGTTCCCAAGAATACGACTTTTCCTTAGTGTCAGTCATATGCATCGGTAGATTTTGTTTATTAGAACGTTTATATTGACACTGTTCCCAAGAATATAGCTTTTCTCCAGTGTTAGTACTTATGTATCGCTAGATTACGTTCCTTAAATTTGGTTTCTCCAGAATGAGTTCTTATTGGCTTCTCTAGATTTGATAATCGAGAACAAACAAGTTAACAACAATCCTTATGTTTTACTGAATTTGATTCATCAGAATAAAACATTTCACACGAATCCTCAGCTTTGTCATATGTCGCATTAGATTTTATTTCTGAGAAACAATCGATGCACACATTGTACAAAAATAAGAGTTTTCTAATATGTTGCACTAGATGTATTTTTTAAGAAGAGAAAAATTCACATACTAGTTCAGATTCAACAAAAGCCTTCAAGCAGGAACATCTGCAAAGAAAACATTAATTTATTTCATTTATTGCCAATATCATTTAAAGTGATTTTTGTAATAAAATATTTTTATTTTTTATCGTTATGGAATTTGTTTGACTCTTTATGAAAATTATTTAGAGATTTCACATTCATGCTGACACAATCATAACTATGATGAATATCTTTTATATTGATACAATCAAAACTATGATGAATATCTTTTATATTGATACAATCATAACTATGATTAATATCTTTTATCTTGATACAATCATAACTATGTTGAATATCTTTTATATTGATACAATCATAACTATGTTGAATATCTTTTATATTGATACAATCATAACTACGATGAATATCTTTTATATTGATACAATCATAACTATGATGAATATCTTTTATATTGATACAATCATAACTATGATGAATATCTTTTATATTGATACAATCATAACTACGATGAATATCTTTTATATTGATACAATCATAACTACGATGAATATCTTTTATATTGATACAATCATAACTATGATGAATATCTTTTATATTGATACAATCATAACTACGATGAATATCTTTTATATTGATACAATCATAACTACGATGAATATCTTTTATATGGATACGATCATAACTACGATGAATATCTTTTATATTGATACAATCATAACTATGATGAATATCTTTTATATTGATACAATCATAACTATGATTAATATCTTTTATATTGATACAATCATAACTACGATTAATATCTTTTATATTGATACAATCATGATCTTTAAGAAGAATCACTTAAATTGTTATAATCATAAAATTTCTGATTGTTTTTTTTTTTTTGCTTTTCATCATATCTAAGAGCTGTTTGTTTATTCTGTCCCATAAACTAAACTGAACAGCTTATCTTCTCAGCAATGGCCAGGAGGTTGATTTTATAGTGATACAATCATAAGTACGATGAATATTTCAGACTTTCTTTGTGAAAATTTGAAATATTTTTATACTCTAATAATATTCATCAGCTATAAACGAATAGCTCCACTCTGCTGCTTTGTTGATTCTTTACTAAAGGCAAGGTAAAAAGAGTCAGAGTAAATCCTGACAAAACATCCGGTTTGGAGTTTCTTCATTGTTGGACTTTATAGCCACAATACAATCGTTGATTACGACATGTTCAAAGGTAAATTATAATGTAAAAACAATAAACATGCTATGACACACACACACACACACACATTATATATATATATATATATATATATATTATATATATATATATTCAAACTAGCTGCTTAATGACAATCCCATATAAAGTTATCTCATATATAAAACAATCCCATATAAAGTTATCTCATATATAAAACTGCTTCACTGAAGTCTAAATCGGGTGAACCCATACTAGACAAAGTTAAACAGCTAGACAGCTGGGTTGAACACTACTCCGAGCTTTACTCCAGGGAAAACATGGTACATCAGTCCGCCCTGGATGCCATTGATCGTCTACCACTGATACATGAGCTCGATGAGGAGCCTTCCATAGAAGAACTAACCTGGGCAATAGACAGACTGCCATCAGGAAAAGCCTCAGGAAAGGACTATATTCAAGCTGAGGTCTTAACAAGTGGAAAGGCTAGCCTGCTTCAGCCCCTCCATAGTCTTCTGATACAGTGTTGGAGAAAAGGCTCAGTGCCTCAGGGCATGAGAGACGCAAATATCATCACTCTCTACAAACACAAAGGGGACCGCGGTGACTGCAACAACTACCGCGGTATCTCACTGTTGAGTTTCGTTGGCAAGCTATTCGCACGTATAGTATTACTGCGACTAAACGTTCTTGCCGACCGAATCTACCCAGAATCTCAATGCGGTTTTCGTTCAGAGAGATCAACAATCGATATGGTCTTCTCCCTACGCCAACTGCAAGAGAAGTGCAGAGAGCAAAACCAGCCTCTGTATGTTGCCTTCATAGACCTGACCAAGGCATTCGATCTCGTGAGCAGAGATGGACTATTCAAAATTCTCCCACTGATCGGATGCCCACCAAAACTCCTCAGCATCATAAGATCCTTTCATGATGGCATGAGGAGCACTGTGCAATTTAACGGTGGCATGTCTGCTGAGTTCGGGGTGAGGAGTGGTGTCAAACAGGGTTGTGGGTTGGCCCCAACACTCTTCGGCATCTTCTCCCTACTCCTGAAGCATGCTTTCAAGAACACAACGGATGGTATCTGCTTGCACTCCAGGTCAGATGGTAGTCTCTTCAACATCGCCAGACTCCACTCCAGGACAAAGACCAGGACAGTTCGGATAAGAGACATGCTGTTTGCCGATGATGCAGCTATAGCATCGCATCAGGAAGATAGTCTTCAAAGACTGATGGACAGGTTTGCTAATGCTTGCAGCCTGTTCGGTCTCACCATCAGTCAGAAGAAAACTCAAGTCATGGGACAAGCAACCGCCTCCCCACCCAGCATCACAATCCAAGACACACCACTAGAGGTCGTACGCCAGTTTCAATATCTAGGCTCCACTACTTCAGACACCCTCTCATTGGACGTGGAGCTAAACAAAAGGATTGGAAAGGCATCTACAACCCTCTCTAAACTAACTAAAAGAGTCTGGGAAAACAGGCACCTGACCACCGCCACCAAGATGACCGTCTACAGAGCGTGCATCCTCAGTGTTCTACTGTATGGGAGTGAATCCTGGACTACATACTCAACACAAGAGAGGAAACTCCAGGTCTTCCATATGAGGTGTATACGTAGGATACTTGGTATCACATGGCAGGACAGAGTGAGTAATACTGATGTTCTGCAGAGAGCGGGCATCCCATCAATTTACTCCCTACTGCGTGAGCGACGTCTTCGCTGGCTGGGCCATGTGCGCAGGATGGATGATGGGCGCATCCCTAAAGACCTTCTCTATGGCGAGTTTGCCTCAGGCTCAAGAAAGAGGGGGCGACCCCACCTTCGCTACAGGGATGTCTGCAAGCGTGACATGAAGGCTCTCTCGGTGGACAGGAATACATGGGAAGCCTCTGCAGCTGACAGAACTGCCTGGAGGAAAATGATACGCCAGGGGATTATCATCAGCGAGAGGACCTTCCATGTTGAAAATGCTGCAAAGAGAGCTAGGAGAAGAGCGAGTGTACAGGCGGAACAGCCGGACGAAGCGGCAAATTGCATAACAACCTTCGTATGTCAAGGCTGTGGCAGACTATGCAAATCAAGAATTGGTCTCTACAGTCACACAAAAGGATGCAAACAGGCAACATCTTAATACGGCGCTGATCCATAGTCGTTTCGACTGACGGATGCCACACATATATGGGAGATAACTTTATATGGGATTGTAATTAAGAAAATAAAGTTTGAATTAATTTTTTAATTAGGCGAAGACCAGTACTACAAAATAAAGCAAAATTAAGATAGAAACGTAGGGGGGGTCGATAAATTGGAAAATATTGAAGATAAAAGTCATCTAATATATATATATATATATATATATATATATATATATATATATATATATATATATATATATATATATATATCATTCATTGTATAAAAACAAGATTAAACATAATTATGAAGCACATTATATATATGTATTTGGGGGTAAAAATTTACGTATGGTCAGCTATCTGTTTGAGTCAATAAGACTTCCATAGAACACCCTCACCCCATCGACGCCACAAAGAAAAAGGAATTATATATATATATATATATATATATATATATATATATGTGTGTGTGTGTGTGTGTGTGTGTGTGTGTGTGTGTGTGTGTGGGTACACACACCCAATATAATAAGTTTAAAATAAAATGAGATTGTCATTAAAAGTTAATGTTAGAATTATCAATTTAAATTTAGGCTAAGACCAGTAATACAGAATTTAAAAAAAGAAAAATTCAGATAGAAACGATAGATTGGTAAAAACTGACTATAAAAAGTTATCTCCCTTTCATAGCTAATGTACAAGAAAGATTAAAATTGAAAAAAAAAATTAAAAATAAAAAGAATTTTCATTAAATGATTAACATAACCAGCAGAGGATGAAGAATATTTTATGTTCCCAGTCGTTAACTTTCGTATTTATCATTATGCAGCCAGTTCTCTATTGATAATCATTCAATAAAAAATGTTGTTTTAATTCGAAAAATGTTTCATTTAAATTATTAATTTGTTGTTGACCCTCCAATGTTGTTTTAATTCGAAAAATGATTTATTTAAATTATTAATTTGTTGTTGACCCTCCAATGTTGTTTTAATTCGAAAAATGTTTCATTTAAATTATTAATTTGTTGTTGACCCTCCAATGTTGTTTTATTCGAAAAATGTTTCATTTAAATTATTAATTTGTTGTTGACTCTTCAACGTTATTTTAATTCGAAAAAGGTTTCATTTAAATTATTAATTTGTTGTTGACCCTCCAATGTTGTTTTAATTCGAAAAATGTTTCATTTAAATCATTAATTTGTTGTTGACCCTCCAATGTTGTTTTAATTCGAAAAATGTTTCATTTAAATTATTAATTTGTTGTTGACTCTTCAACGTTATTTTAATTCGAAAAATGTTTCATTTAAATTATTAATTTGTTGTTGACCCTCCAATGTTGTTTTAATTCGAAAAATGTTTCATTTAAATTATTAATTTGTTGTTGACTCTTCAACGTTATTTTAATTCGAAAAAGGTTTCATTTAAATTATTAATTTGTTGTTGACCCTCCAATGTTGTTTTAATTCGAAAAATGTTTCATTTAAATTATTCATCTCTTCTGAAAAAATTACTTGAATATTACTGCATTATTAAACAAAACAACTTTAATCGTGATAACAAGTGCAAAATTGCCGCCATCTTGTTTAAATCAAAACGCAAAATTATCCCCCTTTTGAGCCCTCCTGTATTACGACCGTTTTTTTTTTTCCAAATCTATGTTCTATTTTCTTTAATAATTTTTACCCTTATCGATTTTCGTAATTTTGGGATATAATCAGTGGCGGCTCGTGCCTGGGGCTGTGGAACTGCAGCAAAATCTGAAGTACAAATTTATATAAGAAAATAAGACAGTCTTGCAGTGAAAGTGGAAATTAAGTTCGACAACTCTAGAACGGTCCCATCAGTATTTACACTGATAAATCATGTTATTTTGTTAAGAAAATTAGGATGAAGTAAAGAATAGATACCCCGTAGCAGACGACGCCGCCTGGCGGTGCCAGGCGCACAATTCAACTAACACCGGTGATTCGACCTTGACATTGGCACAAGCACATGGCGTCAGTTGTTTTTAAACACGTCAAATAGCAAACCTGCTCGAATATTCACCAGCATTTTTTTTTAAATATATTTACAAAACCTTTGAAGATTTAAAAGAAAAAGTATATATTTACAAAACATTTTTTTAAAATAACTAACAAAACGAACGTATTTAAATAAAAGATATTAATAAAATATTATAAAATACCTATAAAGTCTATTTTTAGGTCTGTAAAAGTTTGTTGAAAGTTCAAATAAAGTTTATAATTTAATTGAAAAAAAAAACACCTCGTCTTTTTTTTTTTAAATCTTGCTCGCGAATATTCGTAAAAATGTAATATTTAAAAATATTATTTTGAAAATATATTAATTGTCGCTGAAGTTAATGTTTTAAAGAATAAATATTGAATTGTCTTAAAAACACACACAGAACCCCCCAAAACACGGCATATAAAAATCAATCTTAATCGCAAAAATCCGAAACAGAAAGAGACACCCGTTTATTTAAATACCTTTTATTTAAATACGTTCGTTTTGTTACTTATTTAAAAAAAATGTTTTGTAAATATATATTTTTTCTTTTAAATCTTCAAAGGTTTTGTAAATATATTTTTTAAAAAATGCTGGTGTATATTCGAGCAGGTTTGCTATTTGACGTGTTTAAAAACAACTGATGCCATGTGCTTGTGCCAATGTCAAGGTCGAATCACCGGTGTTAGTTGAATTGTGCGCCTGGCACCGCCAGGCGGCGTCGTCTGCTACGGGGTATCTATTCTTTACTTCATCCGAAAATTATTTCGAACAAATTGGAAGAAACCAGATGTATCAAAATTTTTGTCGGAATTTTTGACACCCCTGACACGAAATTGCAAATAAAATATTTAAAAAAAAAACTCGTAATTTCTCTTTTAAAGGTGGGTTGTTTATTTTCTTTATGGATTATATTTCCAAAATAAACTACTAAAATTGTATAAAAAGTAATAGAAAAATATTTAAAAAAATAGTAATGAAATTAATTGAATGTTACGAGTTCAGTATTTTTCAATTTTTAAACTTTAAAAATCTATCAAAATGTTTCTATTGATTCTATTACGAAAAACGATGCCGTTAAATAGAAATGAAAATACGTTTCGAATACAATTAACGAGAATTGAGATTTGCTAAATAAAAAAAAAAACGAAGAGTTCGAATCGTAACAAGGGAGTTATTTTCTGAAAGTTTTCAAAATCTTAGCACAACTTCATTTTCGCTAATTATCTTCGAAATTTGTTTTCATTAATAATTAATGTTTTTACATTGTCTTTCGGGATTTTTAAAAAATATATATTTGGTGCAAGTCTATAAATGGTCCGGTCCATAAGTAATCTTTTTTTTACAATAAAAATCTGAAAAAACATTTTTATAATGTACGTACTTGGTCGTACTTGTCACTGCATGAAGATGTCCTTCCAAAAATCACGTAAATCGATCAAGTAGTTTTTTTTTATTTATTTAAGAAAATCAAATGTTATGAAACATTTTATCGAAGAAAAACTTCACGCCATTTTGTTTTTGAATGATAAACTGCTAGCGACACCTATTGGGAATGTTTGGAATATAAGATCAGCAAGGGGCAGACAATCGACTTTCCAGAAAAAACTTGGACAGTTAAGACATTTATAAGTTTTTGAGGATGTTGAAAACGAAAATAACGTTTAAAATTCCAGCAAACGAGTAGTTTCCATGATATGAAGAAATGTTAGTTTAAAGAAAGTGGGGGATCACTTTTCTATAATAATTTAACGTATAATGATCACCCACTTTATGGCCACCATTAGTGTAAAACTTTAATTTACGCCGCTGAGATACACATTTGCCGATTTTTTGTTGGAGGAGCGTCAACGTGTCGGTGCTCAATTTACGTAAAATTCTTCATATCTTGGAAACTACTCGTTTGCTGGAATTTTAAATATATTTATTATTGCGACGTGAAAAGAAAATAGAAACGATTGGTTTCACTGAAAATTCAATATTTCGATGTCCAAATGTATATATGTGGCGAACATATTAAAGCGATAACTCCCACCCTCTGTAATTTTTTTTTTTGCGTTTTTTTTTTTAAATTTTTTTCATCGGATTATTAATGAAATGTTACTAATAAACCAGATTATCAATAAATAAATAAATAAATGAAATAAAAAATACAAAAACATTTCATTATTTAACTTTTAAAAAAAATCGATAATCTATTTTCGGAAGCATCGACTTTTTTCGGCTTATTTTCGCAAATATTGACTTTCTAAAAAAGCTGTTTGGCTTTCAAAAAAAATGCCAATAAAGAGCTACATTACCCCCCCCCCAAAAAAAAAGTCGATGTTTCCAAAATGAGTCAGTCTTGCACTTACGCCCGGCAAAGTCGAAAGTAAGTTCGACAATTCTAGAAGGGTCGTATCAGTATTTTACACCGTCACTTGATTAAATAAATTAAACGGACAAAATACACATTTTTATATATTTATAACCATTTATTAAAGAGAAAAAAGAAAACATTTTAGAAAGTGTATTATTGTCTTAACAGAAGAAAATATTAAAATAAAGTAAACGAACAAAATATACATTTTTAAATATTTATAATTATTTATTTAAGACAAAAATGAAACAATTTTTTGAAAGTGTATTATTGCAATAACAGAATAAATAAATAAAATAAAATCTGAAGTAATGAACCACGTAACAAAATATAAAATTATATAAGAAAATAAGACAGTCTTGCAGTTAAGCAAAGTCGAAAGTTCGACAACTCTAGAACGGTCACATCAGTATTTACACCATCAAATCATGTGTTATTTTGTTAAGAAAATTATATCGAACAAATTGGAAGAAACCAGGTGTATCAGAATTTTTGAGGAATTTTTGACACCCCTAACACGAAACTGCGAATCAAATATAAAAAAAACTCGTAATTTCTCTGTTAAAAGTGGGTTGTTTATTTTCTTTATGGATTATACTTCCAAAATAAACTATTAAACTTGTATAAACAATAGAAATATTTTTTTATTTTATAAAAAACAGTAATGGAATTAATTGAATGTTACGAGTTCAGTATTTTTCAATTTTTAAACTTTAAAAATCTATCAAAATTTTTCTATTGATTCTATTTTTACGATATTTTCAGGGTCAATGTGAAATTTTATGTTCTTTCCAATAAACCGAATATAATATTTTAGACAAACGTTTTTTTTTTAATTCACGCCCCCACCCCCCATCATTTTGAAATGTCTATCAAAAAAAAAAAAAAAATTAATTTACACACCAAAGTTTTATATATCACAAATTGAAGATTAAAAAATCAATAAATATATTCAAATTTTAAACAAAAAAAGAAGTGTTCAGAAATTTACCTATAAAGTCCGAAGTTTAAAACACTTTCTTTTAAACGTTGTTTTTTTTTTGTTATTTGTTTTAAATGAAACCTTGGTCCTTGCTCCTTTAATTGAAAAAAAAAAATAGGGTATGAATTATATATTTCGAGTAGTTATAAGCTTGGAAGGACGGGCGCGGGATCGAATTAATTCACACCCTCCCCATTTTGAAGTGTCTATTAAAAAGTAAATAATTAATTTACTCACTACAGTTTTATATATCGCAAATTGAAGATAAAAGATCAATAAATAATATATTCAAATTTAAAACAAAATGTGTTTTTAGAAATTTACCTATAAAGTCCGAAGTTTAAAACCCTTTATTTTTTGTTTAATCACGTTATTTTTTGTTGTTGTTTTTTTTAATGCCACCTTGGTCCTTGCTCCTTTTATTGAAAAAAAAAATAGGGTTTGAATTACATATTTCGAGTAGTTATAAGCTTTGAAAGACATTGGGTCGAATTATTCAATATTTTTCACGCAGTTTCTGACACCTACGTAAACGAACAAAATACACATTTTTATATATTTATAACTATTTATTTAACAGAAAAAAGAAACAATTTTAGAAAGTGTATTATTGTCTTAACAGAACAAAATATAATAAAAAAAACTGAAACTTTGTCGTGTGTAAAGCGTAAAACTTGAAATAAAATATTTAAAAAAAATTTAAAATATCTAAATATTTTTAAAAAATATTTTAAAACATTAATAATTCATAATATCGTGATAAAACTTTAATAATTTGTAATATCCGTATTTGAGAGTTTTATCCTCAAATAATTTTTTTAAAAAAATTAATTTTTTTAAAAACCGTGAAACTTTGCTGTGCGTAATAAAAGGAAATAACAATAAAATATTTAAATAATTTTTTAAATATTTTTTTTTTATTAAATATTTTTTTTAATTTTATGTTTTAAAACTTTAATAATTCATAATATCGTGATTTGACGGTGTAAATACAGATGTGATACTTCTAAAGTTGTCGGGCTCACTTATTAAAAACGGAACACGCCTTAAAAATGTTAATTATTTCTTTTTAAAACATTAATTTGGATAATCTGGTACATTAGTGACCATTCGATAATAATCTGTTGAAAAACATTAAGCAGACGAAAATAAAAAATACAGAGGGCGTACAACTTTCATATATTGCAGATGAAAAAAAAAACTATTCCGTTGGAACTTCTGCAGTTTACGAACCGTGTTATTTTTTCAGATAGGAGTTTTAGATTAAATGAAAATTTATATTATTTCTTGTTAGATGAAAGTACAAGTGTTGTTTCTGGGTGTTTTTTTTTTAAAATAACCTTATTCAATTTAAACAAATGGTTTCGTAGTATTTTTCTTTAACGATACAATTATTATTAAATCTATGTTTTCTCAAAGCATTTTTCGGGATAAAAAAAATTATATACATCTTTTTTTTAACTCCTAATGGTAATACCGCATACCGGTGCCCGGAAAACTCGTCCCGGGAAATCTCGTCTCGGGAAAACTCGTCTCCGGAAAACTCGTCCCCTTTCGCTAGGTAGGAAAGCTGTTTTCCTAAATTCCCGCATACCATTTAATATATTTCTGAATTTGTTTTTCATACGACGCCGCCATTAATTTCTGTAAAAATTTCTTCAGCATATACAGAATACCGACCGTACTATTTTTAGTTAGGATTTTTAAATTATATTCAATTTTTACCGTATATTGTCAGAAAAAAAATGAAAATAAAATAACTTTTCTGTTGGAACTTCTACAGTTTACGAACCGTGTGTGTTTTTGTTTTTGTTTTAGATAGGAGTTTCAGGTTATATTCAAATTTATAGTATTTATTGCTAGTTTAAATTCGAAATGGGCCCACTTCCTCTTCTGATTGGGTTTCTTAAAAACACTATTATTTCGATTTACAATTGAACAAATTGTTTCGTAATGTTTTTAATTTATATGATATATATATATAATACTTGTTTATTGTTATATAAACATGTTTACATCCCGGGATGTAAACATGTTTATATAACAGTAAACAAGTATTATTAGCTCTTTTTATTGAGCACTATCTAACAACCTCGTTGAATTCATTAGTCTATTACTTTTGAATAACAAAAACCCGAGTATATAATATATATATATATATATATATATATATATATATATATATAATCATTTTTTAAAATGTTTTCATAAAAAGCATTTTTCAGAATTAAAAAAAAATCATAAATATATTTTTTATTATACCTCATAGTAAGTAATGCCGTATTTCATAATATATTCATGAACGAATTATTTTTTCGTACGACGGCGTCATTAATTTCAGAAAAAAAAAATGTCGTTAGTGGCGTTATCTCTCAAACAAGATGGTAGAATGGCGAAACTTCGATAATACGTCCGATATTTGATTTTCTTAAATAAAAAAAAAACCTACTTGATCGATTTACGTAATTTTTGGAATATGACATTTTCATGCAGTGACAAGTACGTACATAATAAAGATTTTTTTCAGATTCTTATAGTAACAACTATTACTTGTGGCCCATTTATAGACTTGCACCATAAATACTATAAATTTGATTTATTTTTTAATGTAAATAAGGTAAATGATACCTTTCACCGCAATAGAACACCGACCACTCTAATTTTTTAGGGGTATTCGAGGTCGCTGACAACGAATCTGATAATCAACCCCCCGCAAATTTACCGTTTTTTTTTGTTTTTTTTGCAAACCGCCGGTGAAAACTTTATTTTTTGATAAATTAAAAAACACATGTTTTTTAACTTTCTTATTTGAAAGATTCTTACGCAGTGTGATACGACACCCCACTACGCCCGTTCGCACGCGAACGTATCATGTAAGAAAAACACTACCGAAGAACGTGAAATGGCACAAAATAGTCCCAAGGTCTAGGGGTTCATACCATGTAGACGGAAAATTTGCGGCGGGTTTGATTATCAGATTCGTTTCAGCAACCTCGATACCCCTAAAAAATAAATTAGATTGGTCGGTGTTCTGTTGTAACGTAAGATAACATTTACCGTAAATAATTTGAAATAAGGTTTGAAATAAGTTCATAGTAATTATCTTTCAGATTAGCAAAACAATATTTTCAGTAATTTTACGAAAAACCTTTAAATAAATTCATTTTCTTTTAGTGGCCAAATATTGCTAATAAGCGTGAAATACTTTGACGAATCGATACAAAAAAAAGAAAAAAATTAATAACTGCACATTTTGCTAAAAATACGATAATTTATTCCAACAATTCCTTGTTATTTAATATTAATTCAGCTGTGATCGACTATAGATGCTAAAAATAGTTGTTCTGTATTAACAGTTCTAACCTCCTCCTTTTCCAAAATTACGAACATGCCTGCACGATGTAAATTAAAATGCTATATTTTTTTTCAGTATATGCAGAATACAGACCGTACTATTTTCGTTAGGATTTTCGGCAGTCTTGCGGTTAAGTCCCGGCAAAGTTTGACAACTCTTGAACGGTCACATCAGTATTTTACACCGTCAAATCACGAATATTACGAATTATTAGTTTTAAAATAAAATTATTAAATTTTTAAAAAATATGTAATTAATAAAAAAATATTTTAATATTGGAAGCACTTGATTAAAATAAGTAAACGAACAAAATATACATTTTTATATATTTATAACTATTTATTTAACAGAAAAATGAAACAATTTTTAGAAAGTGTATTATTTTCTTAACAGAAAAACGAACAAAATAAAATCTGAAGTAATGAACCATGTAACAATATAAATTTATACAAAATAAAACAACTTTGAAAATTAAACATTTCTTAAAGTGTTGTTATCTTATGTTTAATAATTCGTCGAAATTATATTAATTATATTTTTTATATTAATTACATATTTTTTTAATTTTAAAACTAATAATTCGTGATTTGACGGTGTAAAATACTGATGTGACCCTTCTAGAGTTGTCGAACTTTGCCGGGACTTAACTGCAAGACTGCTGGATTTTTAAGTTAAATTCAATTATCACATTATATTGTTAAGCAAAAAAATAACACAAATTAAACTTTTCTGTTGGAACTTCTGCAGTTTACGAACCGTTTCCTTCTTTTTTTTTTTTTATAGGAGTTTCAGGTTAAATTCAAATTTATAGTATTTATTGTTAGTTTAAGTTCAAAATAGTTCAATGGAGTCCCCTACCTCTTCTGGTTGAGTTTCTAAATAATAACGTTATTTCAATTTACAATTGAACAAATTGTTTCGTAGTATTTTTCTCAAGTTATATAACAGTAAAATAATGTTCAAATGTTTACATAATAGCATTTTTCAGTAATGCCCTATTTTACATAAGATATTCCTGAATTCATTGTTTTTCATACGACGCCGCCATTAAATTCTTAAAAATAAAATACAGCAAAGTGAGGTCATGAAATGTTTGAGACAAAACAAAAAACGCGCGTTATTTCAAATGTTTATCTCTTTTTTATTAGTACGTTTTTTTTTCAGAACTTATTTAAAAAAGAAAAATGAAATGAGACAAAAAAATGGAATTATGGATATAAAACAAATAGCTTGCATGTTATTTATGTGTTGAAATAATAAATTGTTGCTCAGAAACTTCTCATTTAACATGGAGAGTGTGTTGTAAATATTCTG
This sequence comes from Euprymna scolopes, assembly GCF_053919585.1. Classification (NCBI taxonomy): domain Eukaryota; kingdom Metazoa; phylum Mollusca; class Cephalopoda; order Sepiida; family Sepiolidae; genus Euprymna; species Euprymna scolopes. Next base: position 184,154,745 of record NC_136527.1, read on the forward strand.
TACTTTCACCTAACAATTTAATAAAAGCGATACCGTAAAACTTGAATTTCTTGATTAAATAATTCTAAAAACGCTATGGAGTTCAGTTCATCGAATTCCCTTATAAACAATTTTTGTTGCAAAGAGAACGACAATATTAGTAAAAAATGTTCCTTCCTTTTCTTTTTAAATGCAATTTATAAGTAGATAAAGACCGTATTCTAATCTTTAAAATCCATAATCCAACGAAATGGTCAATTGCTTTTTAACACACAAACAAATCCCCCCCACCATTTATTAATATTGGAGGATTGTCAATATAACTCATCGTGTTCTTTATTTACTTTTATTAATTTCAACTTTGAAGTTTTCTGTAAAAATTCCTGCTCATTATTGACAGTCTAAGTGTGTCAACTATCTATCTTGCTAGAACCTCGACGATGACGTCGTTTTTCAGCTGAAAGGCCATCTCTTACGATGGTCGTTCTTTTTTACCTACCTGGATAGTTTTTTTTTTGTTTGTAGGTGTGGTTGAGCATGTTTTAAAGCGTCTATTTAATTAAAAACACGGCGAGTTGGTAAGTTAGAACGACAAGTAGCCTACATTCAAACATTCAACTGGGAAGTCTCGATAATCACTTCAATCATGAAAACAAAAACTACAGATAGACATTTATACTTGTCGGCCATGTTTTCTTTTTAACATTGCAATTCGATATCACTTTATTTTCGAAACAAATAAAACTTTAAAATAAAAAAGTCTACTTGTTATATATTTGATTTTGTTTAAATCTTGGGTTGTTTGTTTTCTTCTCAGCTAATAAATATTTTTAGAAAGTTTCATATTTTTTAAGAATTAGAAACATTTATTCCGAATCTTTTTTACAGATTACATTGCCTTTTACTTATTATGGGATGTTCAGGTTGAATTCAATTCTTATGGTTTTTGTTGTTTATTAATTTTTATATGAAACTACAGAATATTATTTTATGTTCCCGCTTACCATGTTAAGCACGGGTTTCTAAATAATAGCGTTACTATTTCAGCACGGTCCGTATTTTGTATAAGCAGCAAAAAGTTAAATTATAATTTAATCTGAAAGGAGAAAAAGGTTTGTTAAATTAATGTTTGTTCGATTCTGGATCCATTTATAAAACAAATTAATTTTTGGTGCTAATGCAGAGAGTGATCCGCGCTATTTTTTAAATCGTATTTCCACGTTGAATTAAAGTTTTATTATATGTTTTTTTTATTCAATTGTACGGTTAAAGTTCAGAATAGGTACAAAACACCCTCCATGTTAAGAATGGCTTTTTAAATAATAACGTTATTATTTCAGCACGGATAACTCTCTGCATGAGTACGAAGTTTTTAGTTTCCAAAGAAAAGTAAAAATAAGATATTTTTTTTAGATAGTAAATTGCTTTCTATAAATTCCGGTACACAATTTTGGAGGAACCGATTTAAAATAGTGAACGTTAAAATGACTTCACAGTCGACAGTCGTTTAAAGTGAAAAACTACACATTTTACCATTTCAATTTCTTTACCGTTTAAATTTCTGTAAGCAAAACTGATCCAGTAAAGAGGAAATCGAGAAGTCCATAGAAAAAAAAAAAAAAAAAAACTGACATAAAATGCATTGCATTGTTAAAAGTAATAAAATATCGAAAAACAATCTTACCTTTCGTTGTAAACAATTGAATACGAAAACGGCAATAAAAAATTTGGATGATTTCTTTTTTGTTTATGTCAAAAATTGAAAGTTTGGTCAATTTGTAGGGATTTCTTTACAAAATTAATACAATTTCAAATGTCCAATTCATTAAGAAATCCAAGAATAAATGAATATTGAAAAGTTAAAAAAATTAAAAACACGATTGAAACGTGGATTTTAAAAATGGATGAACAAAAATTGAAAGTTTAAAATGAAAATATATGAAGATTAAAAAAGATTAAAAAAGATAAAACGTTATAATGAAACGTTTTCAGTTTTTAAATGTCCGTAAATTACGTGTTAAAAAAACGTTTTCCTATCAACGTATTGTCCATTCATAAGACTAACAAAAATTTTAAAAAAATTGAGAAAAAGAATAAAACTAAGATATCTTTGTTCTGCGTTATTTATATGTTAGCGACCACGAACAGTTTATATAAATATTTAAATGAATATATATTATGCAAATATATATATTATGTAACTATATCTGTATTTCAATTAAAGTAGTGTATATATATATATATATATATATATATATATATATATGTATATATATATATATATGTATATATATGTATATATATATATATATATATATATATATATATATATATATATATATATATATATATATATATATATATATATATATAACAACATAACGTCAACCATCGTTGGTATTTTCATTTTATTCTTATACTTATATATATATAAAATATATATATATGTGTGTGTATATCTTAAAACATATATCTATATCTTTATATATATATATGTTAAAATATATAGTTATTATATATTCAGATATATTGCATATATATATATATATATAAATATATATATATATATATTCAGATACACACACATGTATATATATATATATATAAATATATATTCAGATACACACATATGTATATATATATATATATAATTTTTTTAAAAATATATTTTCTAATAATAAATCTGTTTTTTATTGCAATTTCACTGCAAAATAGGCAGAATTCCACTTTTATAAAGGAGACAACTATTTGGTACATACTTTCTAGGGTACTATGTAGGGAGCTGAGCAGCAAGATGTATATTTATATTACATTTGAACTTCTGCATGTCAGTACAGTCAGGGAAACAGAAATCCGGAAGGCAATTCCAAATTCTTGTACATTTTTTACAGCTACGGATTTCTAATGCGTAGGGTGGAATTTTGCTGTTTGTATGGTTTGTCTGGGGTGTGTACGTCGAAGGGGTACAAGGGCTTGTAGTTCGTTGGAGCACCTTCCATTAAAGTACTTGTGAAACAGGCAGAGGATGCAACATTTCGTCAGTGGGACAGCAGTTTAAGCCTAACGGATAGTGCGGGATATATTAAGTTGGAAACTCTCTTTTGGACTCTGTTTGAGGGGGAGACAAGTAGCAGATGCACCAGCACAAATATGGCAACAATAATATATACATGGCAACAATACTATATACATAGTAACAATACTATATACATGGAAACAATACTATATACATGGCAACAATACTATATACATAGTAACAATACTATATACATGGCAACAATACTATATACATGGTAACAATACTACATACATGGCAACAATACTATATACATGGCAACAATACTACATACATGGCAACAATACTACATACATGGGCGAATGGTGGCGTTGTAAAGGCATAGGATACTCTCAGGCGTAAGTAACTTTATAGCACGGTGGTTAAGCCCATGTTCTTTGCAGCAACCTTGGCAATGAACTCAATGTATCTGTTCCAACTCATGTTCCTCCTGAACGTTAAACCGATGAGTTTGAAAGAAGTATTTTCAGATAATGTATCATTAGTGATGTCTATTAGTGGTTGAGAATGTTTCTTGTAATTATTAAAGGCGAGGAGCTTAGTCTTGACAGTATTGAATGTGACCATCCATTTTAGCCCCGTTTTTCCTTTGATGGGTGTTCATTTGTTTTCCCCTCGTGTCTATTAAAGAGCGTGGTGTCGTCTGCAAATAAACCCATCTCCGAGACAATTTCATCAGGGGTCATTTATGAATATTAGGAATAATAAAGATCCGATAATCGATCCTTGAGGAACACCCGCATTTATATCAGATTGTGTTGATGTGCAACCATCGAGGGCAACATGGATTCTTCTTTTACTAAAGAAGAATTTAATTATGTTAAATATTCGTCCATTATTTGATATCTCCAGTTCGATTGGTTTCAGTAAATTGGCTGTAACACTTTGATAATAATGGTCGTCAAAATCAAAATCTTTTTTCTATCACAAAAGTTTAAACAAAATCTTTTATTTACATAATTCTCAATACCAACAAGCCGAATCAAAAAATTATGTCATATTAATGGCTTTCAAATAATTTTCATATAAAATTCACATAAATATATTAGTGTTAAACCTATTCACTATGTTCCTACACACATTTTAACATAATTTATGATTTACTAAACAGAGATGACTAACTTAAAAAAAAAACTCCCGTTTTTTTCATCATCACAAGAAGACTTTCTGTATTATTATTCGTCGGACTACTCTTCTCATCTTGAGTGTGATTTTCACAACGTTTCGGTCGATATAACCTCCGACCTTCTTCAGGTGTATCTTGTCAAAGTCGGGAATGTTTCTGTCGAACTCGGGAATTTGGACAGAATTTCGAGCAGAAACATTCCCGAGTTCGACAAGATACACCTAAAGAAGGTCGGAGGTTATATCGACCGAAACGTTATGAAAATCACACTCAAGATGAGAACAGTAGTCCGACGAATAATAATAAAAATAATCAACCCTCATCTAAAAAATTCAGAAACGTCAAGAAGATTTTCTTTTGTCTTTCATGGGCCCAGTCTCAGGAGATATTTCTCTGAAAATATAAAGGTTCCTCGTCCATGGAGCACATAACCATGGGACTGCTTCCTTATAGACTACAACATAGACTTCTTCAAATCAAATGTCACCAAGTACTCTAACATATATAGCATGCTGATTAGAGTGGTCGTTAATTGACTGAGAGCCTGGAATTCACTCCTCGGTCAAATCATAGTCTACAAAGAAGCAGCCCCATGGTAACGTGTTTACCAAACAGGGAACCCTTACATGTTCATGGAAATTTCTCGGCAATAAATACATGGAAGAAGAAAGGAAAGTTTTTTGTGATGAAAACACCGATAGTTTTTTTTTTAAGTTGTCATCTCTAATTTAATAAAGCACTACATTTTTCTTTTAATTTTAAATGTGTGTATGAAGATAATGAATAGGTTTATGACTTGTAATGTAATTATGTGAATTTTATATGAAAATGAGTAAAAAGTGATTAATAGAAATAAGCGTTACTTTTTGCATTGATGAAATTTTTAAATTCGGTTTGTTGGTATTTTGTCAAAAACGAAAGACGAAAAGAATTTTGTTCAAGTTTTTGTTATAGAAAATAGATTTGGATTTTGACGACCATAACTGTCAAAGTGTTACAACCAATTTATTGAAACCCATCGAACTGGAGATATTGAATAATAGTATTCTCATGAAAATCAGATCCCAATGTATTACTGGACGAATATTTAACATAATTAAATTCTTCTTAATGAAAAGAAGAATCCAAGTTGCCCTCGATGGTCGTACATGCAAACACTATAATATAAAATGCGGGTGTACCTCATGGGTAGATCCACGAATTTTGATTATTCCTAATATTCATAAATGACACCCGATGAAATTGTCTCTGAGATGAGTATATTTGCTGACGACACCGAGGGGAAAACGAATATACACGTATCCAGGGTAATGGTGGAAATCCTAGAGGAAGACGTCTGATCTGCGGTGAAACGGGACAAAATGGATGGTCACATTCAATGCTGCCAAGACTAAACTCCTTGCCTTTAATAACTAGAAGAAACCTTTTCAACCACTAATAGCCATGACTAATGATACATTACCTAAACGTACTTATTTCAAACACCTCGGCTTAACATTCAGGAAGAACATGAGTTGGAACAGATACATTGAGTGCATTGCCAAGCCTGCTGCAAAGAAGATGGGCTTACTCCATCGTGTTATTAAGTTACGCCTGAGAGTATCCTGTTTATTTACAAGTCCACCATTAACCCATGTATATAGTATTGTTGCCATATTTCGGCTGGTGCATCTGCTACTTGTCCCTCCCTCAGACAGGCTCAAAAGAGAGTCGCCAACTTAATAGAACCCGCTTAAACACCTAATGGGTAGTGCGGGTTCTATTCTAATTGCTGTCCCACTGACGAAATGTTGCATCCCTGCCTGTTTTACAAGTACTTTAATGGAATGTGCTCCGACGAACTACAAGTCTTGTACCCCTTCGACGTAAACACCACAGACAAACCCTACAAACGGCAAAATTCCACCCCTACACATTAGAAAACCCTACAAACGGCAAAATTCCACCCCTACACATTAGAAAACCATACAAACAGCAGAATTACACTCCTACACATTAGAAAACCCTACAAACAGCAAAATTCTACCTCTACACATTAGAACTCATTAGATGTAAAAGTCCTTCTGCTTTACTTGTTTCTTCCCTAGGAGTGCTAGACTTTTTAAATTCTCTTTCGGTTTCTGTTTCCCTGACTGTACTGACATGCAGAAGTTCAAGTGTAATAAAACATACATCTTGCTGCTCAGCTCCCTACATAGTACCCCTAGAAAGGATGTCCGAAATATTTGCCCCCTATATCAAAGTGGTACTGTGCCTTGTTTTGAGTGAAAATGTCAGAAAAAACAGATTATTATTAGAAATATACATTTAAATATATGTTTATGGATGAAAGTATATATATATATATATATATATATATATATATATATGCAAATATATATATTAACATATATATATTAACATATATATATGAATACATATATATATATATATATATATATATAAATACGTATATATATATTACTTTAATTGAAATACATATATATTTACATAATATATATTTAAATATATATATATATTCATTTAAATAATTATTCACACTGTTGTTAATCGTTAGCATATAAGTAACGCAGAACAAAGATATCTTAGTTTTATTTTTTTCTTCTCATTTTTAATTATTTTAGTCTTATGAAAAACAATACGTTCTAAACTTGATAGGAAAACGTTTTCTAACACGTAATTAACTGACATTTAAAAACTGAAAACGTTTCATTATAACTTTTATCTTTTTAAAATCTTTTTTAATCTTCATATATTTTCATTTTAAACTTTCATTTTTTGTTCATCCATTTTTTTGAATCCACGTTTCAATCGTGTTTTTGAATTTTTAACTTTTTACCTTTTTGAATATTCATTTATTCTTGGATTTCTTAATGAATTGGACATACGAAATTGAAATTGTATCAGTTTACTCGAGAAACCCCCAACAAACGGACTAAATGTTCAATTTTGAACACAAACAAAAAAAAAACATCCAAATTTGCATTGCCTTTTTTTTCGTATTCAATTGTTTTCAATGAAAGGTAAGATTGTTTTTCAATATTTTATTACTTTTAACAATGCAATGCATTTTACGTCAGTGTTTTTTTTTAAGTTTTATTCCTATGAACATCTTGATTTCCTCTCTACCGGATCAGTTTTGCTTAAAGAAATTTGGTACTAGTGCACTTATTGATCCGTGCTAAAATAATGACGATATTATTTAAAAAGCCATTCCTTACATGAGGAGGGGAGGGTGTTCTTTACCTTTTCTATAACTTAACCTTACAATTGAATAAAATATAAAACTTTAATTAAACTTGGAAAGACGATTTTAAAAATGGCTCGGATCAGTAAGTGCAGTAGCACCAGAAATTTTCATTAAAGAAATTTAAACGGTAAAGATATTGAAATAGTGAATATAGCTTTCCACTTTAAATGACTGCCGACTGTGAAGTCACTTTAACGTTCAACATTTTAAATCGGTTTCTGCAAAATTGTGTACATGAATTTATAGAAAGCAATTTACTAGTTAAAAAATATATTTCTTTTTCTGTTCCTTATATTTTTTTGAAAATACAATAAGTTTTTTATAAATGGATCCGGAATTGAACAAACATTAACAAACCCTTTTCTTTCAAATTAAATTACAATTTAACTTTTTGGTGCGTATACAAAACACGAACCGTACTTAAATAGTAACGTAGTATATAGAAACCCATGCTTAACATGGCTAGCGGGAACATAAAATAATAATCTGTTATTTCATCTAAAATTTATTAAATAATAAAAACCATAAGAATTTAATTTAACCGCAACATCCTATTTAAAGTAAAAGGCAATATAATCTGTAAAAAAAAGATTCGGACTAATTATTATTATTATTGGTACTTCTACAGTTTAGTCAATACATTAAAAAGATGAAAATATCGAAAAAAAGGTTATATTGCACGTTTGCGACATGGAACGAAATTCTCCGAAAAAAAATTTCACGTCATTTCATCAAGTACTTTTGGCTGACTTCAACGCGCTCTTATGAGAATGTGGGTTTCCGCTGAAAGAAAAAACTACTGGATCAAATTAAAAAAAAAATTTTTTTCGGAGATATTCAGTCCAAAACGGATACGTACAATATAACCTTTTTTCGATATTCTCATTTTCGAATGTCTTTACTAAACTCGACAAGTACCTTATTATTATTAAAAAAAAAACAACAATTATAACAGTTTATAAAAAAATAGAGGTATTTAGCTGAGAAGACAACAAACATAAAAGATTTTGGACTAATGCACTTATTGATCCGAGCTATTTTTTTAAATCGTATTTCCAAGTTTAATTCAAGTTTTATGATATGTTTTTTATTCAATTGTAAGGTTAAAGTACAGAATAGGTACACAACACCCTCCCCTTTCCACGTTAAGAATGAGTTTTTAAAAAATAACGTTATTATTTCAGCACAGACCAATAAGTTCACTAGTACCAAGATTTTTAAAAAGTCAAATATATAACAAATAGACATATTTTAAAGTTTCATTTGTTTAAAAAAAAACAATAATGTCGAATTGCAGCGTTAAAAAGAAAACAACATGGCCGACAAGTATACGTTTCTATGTGCTGTGTTGTCATGAAGACTTCCCAGTTGAATGTTTGAATGTTGACCATCTTGTCGTTCTAACTTACCAACTCGGCACTAATTGTGTTTTTAATTAAATAGACGCTTTAAAACATGTACAACCAATAATAAAACTTATCCAGGTAGGTAAGAGATGGCATGGCCTATCAGCTGAAAAATTACATTATCGCCGAAGTCCTTGCAAGCAAGATATGTGACACACTTAAACTGTCGATAATTAGCAGAAATTTTCACAGAAAACTTCAAATTTGGATTTAAAAAATAGATAAATAAAGAACACGATGATTTATACTGAAACTCATACATTATTAATGAAAAAAAAAAAGAATTGAAAGTTGTCTGTTTAATACGTTAAAAAATTGAACATTTTGTTGTATTATTTATTTTAAAGATTAGAATATGTTCCTTATTTACTTATAAAATACATAAAAAAAAGGAACACCATTTGATTTGTAGTGAAACTGAAGTCAATTTAATAGAAATAAATAAACAATATGCATGTGAATTAGGTATGTTGCAAAAACCTGAAATATGAATTAAGGCAAAAAAAAAACGAATATAAAAATTAAAAGATTTTTAAAAAAATTAAAACGAAAAATAAATACATTTTATAAAAATGAACAACAATATTTTGAAATCAAAGCAGAACAACAATATTTTGAAAATGAAAACTGAAAAACGATGAATTTATTTAACTGAAAATCCAACAATAATTTATTAAAAATTAAATTCAAACAAATAAATGTATAAGCAAAAATACTAATGCAGAAATATTTCAAACATTCAATATTAAAATATTACAAAAATCTATTGTAGAATTTAATCAAAAGTTTGAATTTTTCATTTTCTGATATTTATTTTTACTTGTATTGTCATTCTCTTTGCGACAAGAATTGTTTATAAGAGAATTCGATGAACTCCATATCAGCATTTTTAGAATTATTTAATCAAGAAAGTCAAGTTTTACAATATTGCTTTGATTAAAGTATAGAATATTTACAACACACTCCCATGTAAAATAATAAGCTTCTAAGTAATAATTTATTATTTCAGCACATAACATAAATAACATGCAGGATATTTTTTAATATCTATATTAATTAAAATACGTTCTGAAAGTTTGTCTTTGTTTTATTGTTATTTTCATGGCAAGTGTTTGACTGAGCTTCAATTTATAGTCCCCCCCTCGCCAAACTTTACCAAGAAATACTCGTCTAGTTGAAAATACTACCAATAATCCCCCCCACTTTTTATCTGTGCCTAAACCTAAACGTAGATTCCATGAACAAAGCTTCTTTCTTAGAACTGCACGGCCGTGGAACTGTTTCCGTTTACCTGTTTTCCAGTGGACTACAATATGGTTGTCTTCAAGTCCAATGTAAACAAGTTCTTGATAAGCCGTTCCCCTTAAGTTAACAAATTTACTGAATTCCCATTACCGAAAATTACTATATTGTCCAATTGACTACTGTACACTCTTCAACTCTTATCCTCGAGCGGCCCCTGGGCCTTGATAAGTGGTGATGCCTATGTAAAAAATAAAATGAATGTACTAATAAGAAAGAGAAAAACATGTGAAATACGACGTTTTTTTCTTCTTAGTTTAAAACATTTCATAACCTTTGTTGTATGGAGATGGTGTGGATTTTTGTCTTTTTATCGCAATCATCCGCAATGTAATTCCTTGTCATTCGGAGAAAAACAGTACATTTCGATCCCTCTTCCTAGTTACTTGGCAATTTGGATTGTGCAGGCATGTTCGTAATTTTGGAAGAGGGGGGTAACAACTGTTTGTTAATACAGAACAACTATTTTTAGCATCTATAATCGACTACAGGTGAATTGATATTAAGTAACAAGGAATTGCGGAAAGAAATTATCGCATTTTTAGCAAAATGCGCAGTTATCTATTATTCTTTATTTTTTTTGTATACAAGCATTTGGTTACTTAACGGTATATTAGCAATAGTGAGCCCTCTAAAAGAAAATTATTAACTTTGCAAATTTATAAGTAGTGTTTTTCGTAAAATTACTGAAAATATTGTATTGCTAATCTGAAAGATAATAATTACTATAAACATATTTCCAACATTATTTAAAATATATTTCCGTTATTTACATTAAAATAAAAACTAAAAAAGAATAGGTCTTTTATATACTGCTATCTAACAAAAAAAAACGGAAAAAATTGGATTTCATTTGAAAATCCTCACTATTCTGCATATACTGAAGAAATAAGAATGTTTTTTACAGAAATTAATGGTGCCGTCGTATGATAAAGAATGACTTCAGGAATATATTATATGGAATACGGCATTAATGAAAAATGCTATTTATGAAGTATTTAATAATGATTTTACTGTTATATAAATAAATATTTAATGATTTTATTGAAATATAAATTAAAAACACTACAAAACAATTTGTTAAAATGCAAATTGAAATAATAACGTTTTATTTAGAAATCCAATCAGAAGAGAAAGGGGGCTTCATTTAACTATTTTTAACTTAAACTTACAATAAATACTATAAGTTTGAATTTAACATGAAACTCCTATTTAAAAGAAAAAAGACACGGTTCGTAAACTGCAGAAGTTCCAACAGAAAAGTTTAACTTTTTTTCTTAACAAAAATTTGAATTTAACTTGAAAATCCTAACTAAAAATAGTACGGTTCGTATTCTGCATATACTGAAGAAAAAGATAGGATTTTTACAGACATTAATGGCAGCGTTGTATGAAAAACGATAAATTCAGAAATATATTATATAGAATACTGTATTATGAGGTGTTAAAAAAAGTATATTATGATATTTTTTTATCCGGAAAAATGTTTTGAGAAAACATAGATTTAATAATTTTTTTACTGTTTAAGAAAAAAACTACGAAACAATTTGTTAAATTGTAAATTGAAATAATAACATTTTATTTAGAAATCCAAGCAGAAACGGAAGGAGGCTTCATTTAACTATTTCGAACTTAAATTAACAATAAATAATATAAATTTGAATTTAACCTGAAAAACTCCTAACTAAAAACATAGATTTAATAATATTTTTACTGTTAAAGAAAAACATTACGAAACAATTTGTTAAATTGTACATTGAAATAGTGTTATTATTTAAAAAAAAAACAAGCACTCAGAAAAAATCTTGTACTTTCATCTAACAAGAAATACTATAAATTTGCATTGAAAACAACACGGTTCGTAAACTGCAAAAGTTCCGACGGAATAGTTTTTTTTCTTCAATATATGGAAGTGGTATGCTAGGTGTGTCAGAAACTTCGTGAAAAAGATTGAATAATTCGACCCCCTGTTTTTCCAAGCTTATAACTACTCAAAAAATGTAATTAAAACCCTCCTTTTTTCAATTAAAAGGAACAAGGACCAAGGTTTCATGCCCCCCCCAAAGAAAACACGTGTTTTTTTTTTAAAATAAAAGGTTTTAAACTTCGGATTTACAGGTAAATTTCTAAAAAAAACTTCCGTTATTGAGTTTTTATCTTCACTTTGTGATATATTGCACCTTATTTACTTTTTAATAGACATTTCAAAATAAGGAGGCATGAATTAATTCGACCCCATATCTTCCCAAGCTTATAACTACATGAAAAATGTAATTCAAACCCTAATTTTTTTTTCAATTAAAGGATTTTAATTTTGTTTAATTTTGTTTAATTTAAAAAAAAAAGAAACAAAAAGACAACGAGGTTAAAAAAAAGGTAAATTTCTAAAAAAAACACCACTTTTTTATTTTAAATTTTATTATATTATTGATCTTTTATCGTCAATTTGATATATAAAACTTTGGTGAGTAAATGAATTTACTTTTTAATAGGCATTCCAAAATAGAGGGGCGTGACTTTTTAAAAAAAAATGTTTGTCTTATTTTATTCGGTTTATTAGAATAGGTTTTTTTTATATACTGCTATCCAACAAAAAAAAAAAATACGGAAAAAATTGGATTTCATTTGAAAATCCTCACTATTCTGCATATACTGAAGAAATAAGAATTTTTTTAACAGAAATTAATAGTGCCGTCGTATGATAAATAATGACTTTAGGAATATATTATATGGAATACGGCATTAATGAAAAATGCTATTTATGAAGTATCTAATAATGATTTTACTTTTATATAAATAAATATTTAATGATTTTATTGTTATATAAATTAAAAACACTACAAAACAATTTGTTCAATTGTAAATTGAAATAATAACGTTTTATTTAGAAATCCAGTCAGAAGAGGAAGGGGGCTTCATTTAACTATTTTAACTTAAACTAACAATAAATACTATAAGTTTGAATTTAACCTGAAACTCCTATCTAAAAAAAAAAGACACGGTTCGTAAACTGCAGAAGTTCCAATAGAAAAGTTTAACTTTTTTTCTTAACAAAAATTTGAATTTAACTTGAAAATCCTAACTAAAAATAGTACGGTTCGTATTCTGCATATACTGAAGAAAAAGATAGGATTTTTACAGACATTAATGGCGGCGTTGTATGAAAAACGATAAATTCAGAAATATATTATATGGAATGCTGTATTATTATGAGGTGTAAAAAAAAGTATATTATGATATTTTTTTATTCGGAAAAATGTTTGGAGAAAACACAGATTTAATAATTTTTTTATTGTTAAAGAAGAAAACTACAAAACAATTTGTTGAATTGTACATTGAAATAATAACATTTTATTTAGAAATCCAAGCAGAAGAGGAAGGAGGCTTCATTTAACTATTTCGAACTTAAATTAACAATAAATAATATAAATTTGAATTTAACCTGAAAAACTCATAACTAAAAACATAGATTTAATAATATTTTTACTGTTAAAGAAAAATATTACGAAACAATTTGTTAAATTGTACATTGAAATAGTGTTATTATTAAAAAAAAAGCAAGCACTGAGAAAAAAATTGTACTTTCATCTAACAAGAAATACTATAAATTTGTATTGAAAACAACATTGTTCGTAAACTGAAAAAAGTTCCAACGGAATAGTTTTTTTTTCTTCAATATATGGAAGTGGTATGCTAGGTGAGTCAGAAACTGCGTGAAAAAGATTGAATAATTCGACCCCCTGTTTTTCCAAGCTTATAACTACTCAAAAAATGTAATTAAAACCCTCCTTTTTTTCAATTAAAAGGAACAAGGACCAAGGTTTCATGCCCCCCCAAAGAAAACACGTGTTTTTTTTTTTTAAATAAAAGGTTTTAAACTTCGGATTTACAGGTAAATTTCTAAAAAAAACTTCCGTTTTTTTGTTTTAAATTTGAATATATTATTTATTGATTTTTTATCTTCACTTTGTGATATATTGCACCTTATTTACTTTTTAATAGACATTTCAAAATAAGGAGGCATGAATTAATTCGACCCCATATCTTCCCAAGCTTATAACTACATGAAAAATGTAATTCAAACCCTAATTGTTTTTTCAATTAAAGTATTTTAATTTTGTTTAATTTTGTTTAATTTAAAAAAAAAGAAACAAAAAGACAACGAGGTTTAAAAAAAGGTAAATTTCTAAAAAAAACATCACTTTTTTATTTTAAATTTTATTATATTATTGATCTTTTATCGTCAATTTGATATATAAAACTTTGGTGAGTAAATGAATTTACTTTTTAATAGGCATTCCAAAATAGAGGGGCGTGACTTTTTAAAAAAAAATGTTTGTCTTATTTTATTCGGTTTATTAGAAAGAGCATAAAAATTCACATTGACTCTGAAAATATCGTAAAAATAGAATCAATAGAAACATTTTGATAGCTTTTTAAAGTTTAAAAATTAAAAAATACTGAACTCGTAAAATTCAATTAATTTCATTACTGTTTTTTTTTTAATACAAAATATTTCTATTGCTTTTTATACAACTTTAATAGTTTATTTTGGAAGTATAATCATTAAAAAAAATAAACAATCCCTTTTCAAAAGAGAAATTACGAGTTTTATATTAATATTTTATTAGCAGTTTCGTGTTTGGGTTGTCAAAATTCCTACAAAAATTTTGATACACCTAGTGGTATGCCGTCTGTAATTTTTTTTTATTTTCGTCTGCTTAAATTTTTTTCAACAGGTTATCATCGAATGGTCATTAATGTACCAGATTATCCAAAATAATTTTTTAAAAATCAATAATTAACATTTTTAAGGGGTTCTCCGTTTTTAATTCAACGTTCTAACAAATCGATGCCCCATTTAAGAAGCATCGGCTGTCTTGGCTAGATTTAGCCTTTTATTAGCATTTTTGAAAGCCAAACAGCTTTTTTAAAAAGTCTATATTTACGAAATTTAGCCGGAAAAAAGCCGATGCTCCCGAAATAGAGTAGCGATTTACAGGAACTTAATATTATAAACAAAGCACTCTTTTAAACATGTTACATAATGAATTGTGTTTGTATTTATTTATTTTTTTATATTTTTTTTTTAGTTTACCGACCCCTCGGCATTCGCCGTTAATTTGTCGACTTATTTAGGTTTTCGGGTACGTTGAGAAAGAATATCGCATTCACTTTTTGCGCAAACTACTTAGTTACCAATATTTGACGACATTCAGTATCCAACGTAATCATTATTGTTTTGCTGGCGGCCATCTTGTTTCCCATTTAAGAAAAAACGCAAAAAAAAGAGCCAAACGGAGCCAAAAGGGCTAAAACATGGCCAAAAATCATTTTTCGGCTTGAGGCCGAAATGACCCCCCCCCTCACCTTTTCGGATATTTTCCCGCTTCCCGATATCAAAACGGACAATCTTTTTTTCACTTTCTTAATTATATTAATGTTTTCTTTCTTAATTGTATTCATTTTTGTTCACTTTCTTACTAAACTGCGTGCACGCGCGTAGTCACTTGACGTTTTTACAAAGTGCATGAATACATAGTGGACATTTTAAAAGACAAGATATATTTTTCATAAAATAAAGTTTTCATCTCATTTAATAGTAAAAATATTGTCAGTAAGTTTTCACGACAATTGGTTTAAAAAACATATTTTATGTTTTTTGTTCTTTTTGAGGAGGGGAGGAGGTATTTAATTATAGAACTTATGCAGTTTAACAGGTGCTTTTGCAGTTTAATTAACCGTTTTCCCATAAAACACCCAACATATCTGCCTCCGCCCCCACCCCTCTACCAAATGTAAACACAGAATTTCTGTGAAATGTTAAACGGTTTTCTACTCTGTAAATGTCGGCGCGTTACTTATGAAAAAACGTTTAAACTACAAAAGCACATGTTAAACTACACAAGTTCTATAATTGAATACCCCTTCCCCTCCCAAAAAAGAACGAAATAAATAAAATATGCATTTGTAAACCGCTCGTGAAAACTTAACTTTTCCAGAGCAATCAAAAGGGGTTAATACCATGCAAACCGTAAATTTGCAACGGATTTGATCATCAGATTTGTGGCCAGAAAAATCGAATATTCCTAAAAGAAAAACAAATTAGTGGTCGGGGTTTTGTTGTAGCGAAAGGTAATATTTACCTTTTAATTTATTTTAATATTACTCTACTGTTTTTAATTTGTGGTTTTGTCTTTACGTTCTTTCCTTTCGCTCTAGATTTCTTTCCATTAAAAATTTTTTTTTTTCGTCAACGCCGTTACATGTGGTATATTTAGCCTTTTTTTTTGAGGGAGGGGGGCGTTTTTTCGCTATTGAAAAACAAAATGGCCGCCATTAAAAATGATAAGGATTACGTTGGATACTGAATGTCTTAAAATACGGATAACTCCATGTTTGCGCAAATAATAAATGCATTATTCGTTCTCAGCGTCCTCGAAAACATTTAAAAGTCGACAAATTAAAAGTGAATTTACCAAAAAGGTACTGGAATAAAATTTGCATGCAAAATGAAAAAAAAAACGATCACTTAATTTGATCAAGTAGGGTTTTTTCTCCCAAGAAAATCAAATTTTAATGAGATCGGTTGGGTAGCGACCCCCCCCCCCCCGCTTAGGAGAAGGGAGCGCCAGGGGGAGATCACTCCAATAACCGCTTGAAGATTGTCAAAATTTGACGATATTATTTTGAAACATGAACAGAAAAAATACTATTTTTCAGTTATTTTACAAAGTGTCTTTGTCTTTTTTAAATTCTTTTTTATTTTGTCATTTGTTAATATTTTTTTTTCGTTTAAAGCCACCCCCACCCCGTGTCCGTAAATAGCCAAATGGTAACGATAGATCGATCTCATTAAAATGTGATTTTCCTCTGTAAAAAAAACTACTTGATCAACTTTAGAGAACATTTTTTTTCGGGGAACTTCATTCCATAACAGCTACGTACAATGTTATTCTTTCAATATTTTCATTTTTTAATGTCTTGATTAAACTGTACAAGTACCAAAACAAAATTTCGAAGTGAATAAAGTTCTGCTAAAATTCCTAAGATAAAAAGACTTCCTTTGTTACGATTCGAACTCTTTGGTTTCTTTTATTTGCCATATCTCAATTTTCGTTAATTGTATTCGAAACATATTTTATTAATATTTACTTTTCTACCTTATCGTTTTTCGCAATTTCTGGATATGTTCATTACTGTGGCATGACAATAAAGTAGATACTTTAGGGAAATTTCCCTAATAAAATAAAATAACACAATTCTATGAACAATGACAAACAACTTCTTCAACTTAACAAGGGAAAGGTTTATTTGCAAAGCGTACTGAAGGAAGAAAGTAGAGTCGGGTCTCCACTGACTTACGAGGTAGTTACAACCCGCGGCTGTCGTCAATACCTTTAGTAGGAGCAGCGAAGAGAACAGGCGTCTAGCACCGACGAAGGCTGGTAGCGTAAGAGAGAGTTTTCTTCTGGGACCGGAAGCTGTCTGGTCCCTAGGGGTCAATTTGTATTCGTGCGCAAGTCCTCAGATTGGACAGTCTAGCGCCTCATCACTCACTCAGAGGAAGCGAATGCGCGAGAAGAAAAGGGGTCCATTTGTGTCTGCTACATAACCCCCTGCTTAGGCTGAAAGCCGACAGAGAGAAAGGTAGCATAACAAATAGCAGAAAGAAAAATACAATAAGAAATGTCCGTCTCTTTAGGTTATTTTCTTGCAGAAAAAAAATGTTCTTACTTTTCTGTGAAAAGTTGGAATATTTGCACAAAACGTTCTGCTCTAAAAAGGAGAGAAGAAAAAATGTTCTTTTTCAACAGAAATACACTGTTTTGCAAAGTCTCTTCGGCCAATGTACCCGTCGACCACTACGTGTAGTGGTCACATAATTGTTCTCACGTGGAACATTTACCTCAGGTGTATGATTATGCTGTGTGTATGTTGGAGGAATGTGTGGCTCAGGTGTTAATGTGTCCAGAAAGGCTCTTTTTACCCTATCTACCGATACTGTCTCTTTTTTACCACTAATGTCTAGGATAAAAGTTTTATCAGTGCGTGAAAGCACGCGATAAGGGCCAGTGTAAGGTGGAGTTAGGGGGGCTTTTACTGCGTCCTTTCTAAGGAACACGTGAGTCCATGTCGCTATGTCCTTCGGAACCAAAGATTTAATGGTCTGTTCCCTAGGGTGCATCGGCGGTAGCTTACTGAGATAAGCTCGTAGTCTGTTGACATATAGAGCTGTGTCAGTTGATATATCCTCTATCGGGGTCAGCATCTGACCTGGCAACGATAGAGGTGCTCCATAGACCAGTTCGGCTGCGGAATATCCCAGGTCCTCCTTGATTGATGCCCGACAGCCAAGAAGGATGACCGGTATGTACTCGCTCCATCGCTGTTGATCAGGGTAAGCGCGTAATGCAGCTTTCAATTGGCGATGGAAGCGTTCTATCATCCCATTTGAAGCAGGGTGATAGCTTGTTGTCCGAATGCGAGTGATCCCGAGGATCTTGGACAGTTCCCGGAATAGGTGGGATTCGAATTGTGCACCACGATCAGTGGTGATTGTAGTGGGAACTCCGTAGCGCGATATCCAGCCTGATATAAGGGCTCGCGCTACAGATTCAGCCGAAATGTCACTAAGTGGGATGGCTTCTGGCCACCGTGTGAAACGGTCTATGCAGGTCAGGAGATAAGTGAATCCCTGACTGACCGGCCATGGTCCAACCAAGTCAATGTGAACATGGCTAAACCGAGCGTCTGGGGTGCTGAATGTTCCAAGGGGTGCGCGGATATGCTCGTGCACCTTTGATTTTTGGCAGGATACACAGGAACGTGACCAAGCAATGATGTCACGCCTCATGTTAGGCCAGAAAAATCTAGCTGTAATCAGCTTTACTGTGGCTTTGCGTCCGGGGTGTGCCAGGTTGTGTAGAGTGTCGAAAACAACTCTACGGTGGGTCGTTGGAACGAATGGTCGAGGTGAATCCGTTGAGGTGTCACAGATGATCTGCGTGTCAGAAGTAGGCACGGGCAGATATGCGAATTTGCAAGTCCCGAATTCAGGTGACGATGGATCCAACGTGTCCAGACTTGGCTGGTCTAAGGCCATCTGTTGCAAATCGATATCCGATGGTGAGGACAGAGAATTGATGGGCAGGCGAGACAATGCGTCTGCTGCTGCGTTCTGCTCACCCGCGATATGTCAGATATCACTAGTAAACTGCGAAACAAAGTCCAAATGACGTGTTTCGCGGGGAGAATATTTGTTCGGCTTAGCACGCAGTGCGTATGTAAGCGGACGGTGATCGGTGTAGATCACAAATTGTCGGCCCTCGAGTGAATGTTGGAAGTGTTTCACTGCGAGGTACATTGCCAGTAGTTCGCGGCCAAACGTGCTGTAACGTTGTTCGGCCGGTTTCAGCTGTCGCGAAAAGTATGCAAGAGGTTGTAACTGTTGTTGGTGCTGCTGTTGCAGCACTGCACCTACAGCTGTGCCCGATGCATCAACGACCAGTGAAAACTGGGCATCGGGTACAGGATGTGCAAGCAAAGATGTCGTCGCTAGTTTATTTTTCACTTCAGCAAATGCTCTAAGTTGGATCTCATTAAGTGAGATCTGCTCGTTTTTCTTCTTCCTGTTACGTAACAGGTCGGAAAGAGGAGCTAAGAGATCCGCACAGCGTGGGATAAAGCGTCTGTAGTAATTCAACAGACCAAGGAAGTGCCTAAGTTGGCGAAGTGAAGTGGGCGGTTGAAGGTCTTGTAGAGCCTTCACCTTTTCCGGCAACGGAGATATACCGTCTGGGCTGATAATGTGGCCCAGGAAAACTAGTGACGTAACACCGAAAACACATTTACCAGGGTTAATCCTCACTTGGTATTGCTGAAACCGTTCAAAAAGTAGGCGGAGGTGAGTGACGTGTTCCTCAGGTGAGGCACTAGCCACGAGAATGTCATCTATATAGTTATAGACGAAATCTAAATCACGCACTACTTCATCCATAAAGCGCTGAAAAGTACTGGCAGCGTTACGTAGGCCGAAAGGCATAGTAAGAAATTCAAACGCTCCAAATGGAGTTGTAACCGCAGTCTTGGGTATGTCGGCCGGATTCACCGGGATCTGATGGTAAGCCTTAACCAGATCTAGCTTAGAGAAAGTCTTACAGCCATGCAGAGAGGAAGCAAAGTCCTGAATATGCGGGATTGGGTAACGATCAGGTACCGTCATGGCATTGAGTCGTCTATAGTCCCCAGTTGGACGCCAATCTCCGTCTCGTTTTGGAACCATATGCAGAGGGGAAGCCCAAGGACTGGACGAGGGGCGTATAATTCCCAACTGTAGCATATGATTAAATTCTGCCTTCGCTGCTTTAAGTTTATCCACAGGAAGGCGACGAGGGCGTGAGAACACAGGAGCACCTGTGGTCTCAATATGATGTTTTGTGGTGTGCGTGGGTTTGCTCACCACAAAATTTAAATTGGTTAACTCCGGGTAGGAGTGTAGCACCTCATGGTATGGGTCATTTGCAGCGGCAATGAAAAATACCGGGCTGATAGATGGGGCATTAGATAACGAGCCAGGGACGGAAAGTTCCGTGCTAGCGTCTATCAGCCGGCGTCTGCGCATGTCGACCATTAAATTAAAATTATGCAAGAAATCCGCGCCTAGTATGGGGTACGGTAGATCTGCTACAGTGAAAACCCACGTAAAGTCTCTCCGTAAATTCAAGTCCAGAGACCGTGAAATTTGACCGTACGTGGGGATAGGTGAATGGTTCACCGCTTGCAGTGTTATCAATGACACTGGTGGCCTTTCTTTAAGTAGCCTAAGTGGCCATATACTACAAACAGCGCCAGTGTCTACCAAGCAACGTGCTTGAGATTTTACGTCAGTGACGAAATAGGCACGGTTATTTGCATTTTGTGGAAAGTTTGCCGTGCTCGTCTTTCCACAATTTAGTTTCCCTGGTTGTTAAAAGTGCAGGGCATTTTACAATTCCGTGCTTCAGCGCCATAGCGACTATGATAAAAACATAGTCCCGGCATGTTTGCACGGCGACGGTGGTGCGGGGAAGATGAGCGGCTTTTGTAGCGGCGTCTGGGTGAGTGCGACCTGCCCATATTGAGCTTGCTCACCTCTCTAGTGAGGCGTTCGATGGCCGTTAGTATAGCCACCGATGTAGCATCCTGTCTTACATTTGCGGTGCCTGCGGGTACCTCAGCAGGCTGTTGTGGAATCGCCGCGGTGGTAGGCCCCCTCACAAAGTCCATGACCTTGTCCGCCGATGCTGCTACTACATCGACGGTGTGTTTTTCAAACATTGGCGCAAGTATGGCCTTTACCTGCGCCGGCAGCCTTGAGAAAAAGAGCTGCTTAATTAAGGCACTGTCAGGAGGGACGTCCTCTGCCAGTTCCCTCATTCTACGGAGTAGTTCCGTCGGCCTGCGGTCACCTAAGTGCTCGTCATGGACCAGCGTTTGAAAACGCTTTTCCGCCGACACGGACGTCTGTAGTAGCACCTCACGTTTTATGCTATCATAAGTGGAGTTTAATGGGGTGTCCGTTATTAAGTCCTTGACCGCAGGAATCAATGACGCGGGGAAGGCACTGCATAAAATGTGCAGCTTCGTCTGCTCTGTCACGTTGTTCTCCGCAAAATAAGACTCGAGTTGAGCAAACCAAACCCGAACGTCACCGGCGAAGGCAGGCAACGTTGTCATCGTCACTACTGGAAGTAGATACAAAATATTTTTTTTAAAAATATATATATAATCTATCCGAAATCTGAAAGAACGCCGAATATGGACCACGTGGAGAAGAAAGGAGAAATATGGAGAAAATCTTTAAGCAGAAACAATACAAAAAAAAAATTTAACAGGCTAACGGGGTAGGAGAAGAAAGAAACAAAATTACCATGAAATAAAGCTAAAAAAAGAAACAATGTAAGGAAGAGCCTTGAAGAAAAAAATGTGGACAATATGTTTTTTTTTTGGTTTTTGTTTTTTGTAAATGTGTGTGAACCTGAAGATAAATGAACTCGTTAAGTACTTACATTTTGGCCGAAGAGTGCTAATGTGGAAAAACTTCGTGAAAGTTCTTTTTTTTTTTTAAGTTTTTTCTTATGTGCGGTGCGCGTTAACACGGCAGAAATGTTCAAAGTAGAGAAAAGATAGCATTAGAATCAGTTCAAGCTTGGTATGAGAATTTTTCGAACACCAAGAAAGTGTCACCTCTTTTTGTAGGTTGGAGTTTTTTTTTATGTGTAGCCGTTGTGAAAGAAAAAAGGTGTTTTTTCTTTGTTTTGTTTCAAGGAAACGTATCCGGTTGAAACGTTTTATCATTATCCGTGAAAATGTGGGATGTATTTGAAATGAAATGCGTTTCCGTTAAAATATTTTTAGCTTTTTTTGTGTGTGACACGTGTCTTTGAAAATCTTTCGGTTTTAGTTTTCATTTACCGTGTTTGACGAGGATGAGATGGGTTTTTTTGGTATGCTCCTTAGTTTATAATATATATATATATATATATAATATAATATATATATATATATATATATATATATATAACGGAAAAAACCCAATAAGGTAGAGAGGGAAATAACGTCTTTTTTTTTTTTTTTTTTTTTAAGTTTTAAACGTGCTCTCCCGAATCCGTTGTCTGTTTATGTGTGTGGTTGGAAACCATGTGCTGGTTTTTAAAATGCGCGCCTTACCCTGTTAAAAAGCGAAAGAAGTGTCTGTTCGGAAATGTGTTATCACGACGGAGTCACCATCAGAAGGTTGCGTGTTCATATCACGTCGGGGTCACCATTTTAGGGAATTTCCCTGATAAAATAAAATAACACAATTCTATGAACATATGACAAACAACGTCTTTAACTTAACAAGGGAAAGGTTTATTCGCAAAGCGTACTGAAGGAAGAAAGTAGAGTCGGGTCTCCAGTCTCCACTGCCTTACGAGGTAGTTACAGCCCGTGGCTGTCGTCAATACCTTTAGTAGGAACAGCGAAGCGAACAGACGTCTAGCACCGACGAAGGCTGTTAGCGAAAAAGAGAGTTTTCTTTTTGGGACCGGAAGCTGTCTGGTCCCTAGAGGTTAATTTGTATTCGTGTGCAAGTCCTCAGATTGGACAGTTTAACACCACATCACTCACTCAGAGGAAGCGAATGCACGAGAAGAAAAGGGGTCTATTTGTGTCTGCTACACGTCCAAGGATGTAATACTGCTGCCATATCTAGGCAGGAGCCGCTAAAAACAGCCTATCCTGCCTTGACAGAGTACAAAATAGACTTCGTGGCTTAGTGGGGGATGCCCTTTTCTCTACCCTGCAACCTCTCTCCCACAGAAGAGACGTTGCGAGCCTATCCTTGTTTTATGGTTATTTCCATTGCAGTTGCTCGTCTGAACTCCAGTCACTGGTCCCCCCTCGCCAATCTTTCACGAAAAACACCCGTCTAGCTGAATCCACTGTGAAAAATTTCCCCCACTCTTTATCTGTGCTCAAATCAAAACGTGGATTCCATGAACAAAGCTTCTTTCTTAGAACTGCACGCCTGTGGAACTCTGTTCCGTCTGCCTGCTTCCCACCTGACTAAAACTTGGATGTGTTCAAGTCAAACGTTAACAAATTCCTAATGAACCGCCCCCTTTAGTAAACACTTCATCAAATCTCCACACTAACGCAATGTACTTGCAATAAACCTTATCCCTGAGTGGCTTCCGGGCCTTGATAAGTGGTGACCACTGTGTAAAAAAAAAGAAAAAGAAAAGAAAACTAATATTTATTTTTTAAAGGATTTTTACAATGAATTTATTTAACCTCAAAATTTAGCTGAATTTTTCACGTGTACAAATATTTCCCTCCCTTTGGAAATTAAGTTTAGTCCTTAATCTTTCAAATATAATCAAAAGGTAGTCGGAAACCTACAAAAAAATTATGATAAATCGGCTTTTTGTCCGGTCATTTTTGCCCGTACCGAATATATATATATATATATATATATATATATATATATATATATATATATATATAAATTAATCATGTAGGGTGCAAGCAAAATACACGGCGATCTGAATGTTGTTAAGTATCGATTCTGTTAATTTTTTTTTCTTATATTCACATCTGCGAGTCGGGACATTTTACAACATTGCGTTACTTCTCTTTCAAAGGAGAGGGTAATACATGGGAGGGCACAAAACATGGCAAGGAAAGTCAGAATGGTTATAACGAAACACATGGCGGAAATGTGCAAACACACTAGAAACAGGTACTACACTTCCATCGTTCGTCGTTGATTGCATGTGAAACATCAGTTTTAAGTCTGGAATTATAAGTTAAGGTCATCGTAAAGTTAACGGAATCGAATCTGATAAAAATTAGTCGCAATTTTCATAATGTAATCATGTGATTATTGTTTTGTTTTTTGTTGGTTTAAATCTAGTTTTTGTTATTTGATTGACTTCGCTATTTGTTCAATTCCTTCCTTTTTGAATTGTTTATGTGAAATATTCAGTTTTGCATTTTTTTATATTTGGATTATTTGGATTACTGTTCTCATCTTTATTGGAAAGAGCATAAAAGTTCACATTATTGAACTATTACATGAAAATACAGAATGATATTTTATGGCATTTTTGTTCATTAAATTGTTACATGAAAATACAAAATGATATTCTATGGTATATATTGTTTATTAAATTGTTACATGAAAATACAGAATGATATATTATAGTACTTTTTTTTATTAAATTGCTACATGAAAATACAGAATGATATTTTATGGTATGTTTTATTTATTAAATTGTTACATGAAAATACAAAATGATATTTTATGGTATGTTTTGTTTATTAAATTGTTACATGAAAATACAAAATGATATTTCATGGTATGTTTTGTTTATTAAATTGTTACATGAAAATACAAAATGATATTTCATGGTATGTTTTGTTTATTAAATTGTTAGATGAAAATACAGAATGATATTTTATGATATGTTTTGTTTATTAAATTGTTACATGAAAATACAGAATGATATTTTATGGTATGTTTTGTTTATTAAATTGTTACATGAAAATACAAAATGAAAAAAAAATAAAGAAAGCAAAAGTCAATTCTCCTCTGCCACAAAAATTTGAATCTTCGAACAAGTACATGTTTTGTTAATCGTTAACTGGTCATTAAATGGGTGACCATTTTACAATAAATTTATATAGCAAAGTGATATCTTAATCTAAATTCTTAAATAATAATTGTATTTTTAAAATTTTCTTTGCGGATATTTTTAAGGTTATTGAAACTTATTGGAAATAAAAGTAGATTTAGAATTTTGAAGTGATGGCCACTAAATGGGTGATCATTTTATGTAAACTTTATATAAGAATATGATCACATTCTTAAATCTAAAATATTGGATAAAATATTAATAATAATACTAAATAAATGTATTCAATATTTTCTAAAAATATTAAAAAAATGAAAAACCGCAAAAGCAGTTTTTTTGTGCTAAGTTATCTATTAATTCAGCCATATTTGAAAATTAAATTATCGTGTTTATGATAAACATTATTATTTTCTAAGAATTCACATAAGTTTTACTAAAAATAAACAAATTTCTGATTTAAAAAAAAAATCTTAATGTCAGATTGAATAATATGTTCTTCGCGGAATTTTTAATAATTGGAGATTCATATCTTTTTTATTCACGTTTGTTAAAAGCAGAATCCATAGTTTTATTGGATTGCAATAATAAAAAAAAACTTATTTTAAAAGTTATTGAATGCATTTTTTTGAAATTGTAAATAAACTAAAAAAAAACTTATCTTTCATTCCAGAAATTCAATAAGAAAAAAAGAAAAGTGGGATGAATTTTTTTTTTTTTTTTTTTTGTGTTCAAAACAGAAACTCTGTTTTGTTTGTTAGGATTTCTTTAGTAAATTTATAAAACTTTTGGTTTGTGTGTCCAATCCATTAGGAAATTAAATATATGAAAATATAAAAGAATCAAAATTAAAAGATGTAAAATTATTAAAAGAAACAAATCAACTGCTAAAGAACAAAGAACTAAAGGTCATCGTAATAACACGGTGTCATCATTATTTCGTTCCTCGTGTTAATTAGCTAAATGTTCGAAATGTTTTCCTATAAAGTTTTACAATCAAGTTTAGATTAAAACTTGTCAATATTTCAGGCTTGTTGTGATGTCTTTATTAAATTTTTCTTTTCTATTTTATTTTTTTATTTCTTTAGTAAACTTATTCTTTGTATCTTTATTTTATTAAAATATACAAGATACATGAAGATATAAAAATCAGATTTAGGCGGACGTACGTACACGAATACTACCCCACTAGCGAATTATGCATCGGCTCTGATGTTGTACGTTGTTCGACTGAGGGATCCGTTATTATCTTTACAAGGAAAGATTTTTGGTAGTCTTGCAGTTAAGTCCCGGCAAAGTTCGACAACTCTAAAAGGGTCACACCAGTATTTTACACCGTCAAATCACGACTCATGAATTATTAGTTTTAAAATATAAATAAAAATTATTTAAGTTGTAAAATAAAAAAAATATGTAATTAATATAAAATATATTATATAATTAATATAAAAAATATAAAAATTTGTTCCATTCCCATCTAATGGAAGAATTGTGGAGACGGCGTGAGAAAGGACACGCATTTCCACGAAGTATTAAAAGCATAAGACAACAATACACTTTTTAAGATGTTGTACGTTGTTCGACTGAGGGATCCGTTATCATTTCGCAGTCTTGCAGTTAAGTCCCGGCAAAGTTCGACAACTCTAGAAGGGTCATATCAGTAGTTTATCCCGTCAAATATGACAATTTGTTCCATTCTCATTTAATGGAGGAGTTGTGCAGACGGTGTGAGAAAGGACACGAATTTCCACGAATTATTAAAAGCGTTTTTTATATATAAATAAAGCATCGTAATTTGTAACAATAAAAATAAAATAATTTTTATAGAAACATTACGAAAAAGGTCCCTAAATCCGTATTAATGAATTCTATAAAACTCGAAGAAAAATGAATTTCTCGAACTACCGATATTACCATTGAATTAAGCATTGCTTATTAAATATTTTCACACAAAAAAATATAATTGCAAAAAATACTTCTACTTTTTTTTTTAATTACAAGTTTCGCCTAATTTTTATAAGCAAGATTTTACTAATTTCCTTGCTCGCAAAAATGTGAAACTTTCGGCGTAACATTTTTTTATATATAATATTGAAAAATAATTTTTTTTAAATTTAAAAACAGGAACATAGAAAAACAATTAAATTAAAATATGCAAACATTAATACAAACGTTCAGAAAATAAATAAAATATGCAAACATTAATACAAACGTTCAGTACGGATGCTGCGCGACTGAAAAAACAGAACTCCCCCCCCCCTTTTAATTACATGACGTCATTTTCACAGTCTTTCGACTGCCTGAAATTTTGGGCTTTCGTAATTTTCCTGTTTACAACATTTTAGTTTGTTGCGTTTTGCGAACGCTAGAATCACTCAGTTTTTGGCTAATTAATTTATGTTTTGTTCAAACAAGGTGTTTTTTTTTTTAAAATTAATTCAATATCTTATGACTTTACCTCATTAATTATCTTTGAAATAGACCCAGAAAAGCCAAGTACGTCCAAGGATGGAATACTGCTGCCATATCTAGGCAGGAGCCGCTAAAAACAGCCTATCCTGCCTTGACAGAGTACAAAATAGACTTCGTGGCTTAGTGGGGGATGCCCTTTTCTCTACCCTGCAACCTCTCTCCCACAGAAGAGACGTTGCGAGCCTATCCTTGTTTTATGGTTATTTCCATGGCAGTTGCTCGTCTGAACTCCAATCACTGGTCCC
This sequence comes from Euprymna scolopes, assembly GCF_053919585.1. Classification (NCBI taxonomy): domain Eukaryota; kingdom Metazoa; phylum Mollusca; class Cephalopoda; order Sepiida; family Sepiolidae; genus Euprymna; species Euprymna scolopes. Next base: position 184,182,759 of record NC_136527.1, read on the forward strand.
CCCTCGCCAATCTTTCACGAAAAACACCCGTCGAGCTGAATCCACTGTGAAAAATTTCCCCCACTCTTTATCTGTGCCTAAATCAAAACGTGGATTCCATGAACAAAGCTTCTTTCTTAGAACTGCACGCCTGTGGAACTCTGTTCCGTCTGACTGCTTCCCACCTGACTACAACTTGGATGTGTTCAAGTCCAACGTTAACAAATTCCTAATGAACCGCCCCCTTTAGTAAACACTTCATCAAATCTCCACACTAACGCAATGTACTTGCAATAAACCTTATCCCTGAGTGGCTTCCGGGCCTTGATAAGTGGTGACCACTGTGTAAAGAAAAAGAAAAGAAAACTAATATTTATTTTTTAAAGGATTTTTACAATGAATTTTTTTCACCTCAAAATTTAGCTGAATTTTTCACGTGTACAAATATTCCCCTCCCCCCTTTGGAAATTGAGTTTAGTCCTTAATCTTTCAAATACAATCAAAAGGTAGTCGGAAACCTACAAAAAAAATTATGATAAATCGGCTTTTTGTCCGGTCATTTTTGCCCGTACTGAATAGTCAGAATGGTTATAACGAGACACATGGCGGAAATGTGCAAACACACTAAAAAACATGTACTACACTTCCATTGATAGTCGTTGATTGCATGTGAAACATCATATTTAAGTCTGGAATTATAAGTTAAGGTTATCGTAAAGTTAACAGAATCGAATCTGATAAAAATAAGTCGCAATTTTCATAATGTAATCATGTGATTATTGTTTTGTTTTTTGTTTGTTCAAATCTAGTTTTTTTGTTATTTGATTGACTTCGCTATTTGTTCAATTCCTTCCTTTTTGAATTGTTTATGTGAAATATTCAGTTTTGCATTTTTTTTTATATTTGGATTATTTGGATTACTGTTCTCATCTTGGATGTAAACAGTAGTTCGACTAATCCAAATAATAATGAAATGTTCAATCTTTTACACGAGGAACAAAATAATGATTACACCGTTTTACGATGAACATAAGTTCTTTGTTCTGAAGCAGTTGATTTTTTTTCTTCTTATAATAATTTCACGTTTAAATCGTGTTTTTCATCTTTTAATTTTGATTCTTTTATATTTTCATATATTTAATTGCTTAATGAATTGGACACACAAAACAAAATTTGTATCAATTTACTAAAGATTATATTAAGAAATTCTAACAAACAAACACATTTTCTGCGTTGCCGTTGGACACAAAAGAAAAACGATTTATTTTTTCGTTTTAAATTCCTGGAATGGAAGGTAAGTTTATTTTTTTTACTTTACAACAATATTATTCAACAGCTTTAAAATAATTTTAAATATTAAAATAAGTTTATATTTTATTGCAATCCAATATGATAGGTAAGTTATTTTTTACGCTTTAAAAAAAATCCCATTCAATAACTTTTAAAATAATCTGAAACACTTTTTTTTCAATCTCCCTCAAAAATATTGATTCTTAAAATAATATTAAACATAAAAAATGTATAATTTTATTGCAATCCAATAAAAATATTGATTTCCTCAATAAAAATATGTTTATTTAAGTAAAATTTACGTGATTTCTGAAAAATAATTTGATTCGAAGTTGACAACTGGACAGAAAACTGTTTTTTGTCGGTATTTACTATATATATGTGTGTGCGCGCGTGCGTGTGTGTGTGTGTGTGTGTGTGTGTGTGTGTTTAGAAAGAGTTTTCTGTCCACATTTATTTAATATGTCGCTAGAGAATTGTTTGAATTTTGATATTTTATTCAATATTTGGGATTTTAGAATAAGGATAATTTTATTCAATAAAGTTTACATAAAATGATCCCTCATTTATTGGGCATCACTAATTAACAGAAACTTAATATAGAACAAAATAATTTGTAAATATTTACAATCGAAACCAGCATAGTTTTTTTTAGTTTTTTTTTTTTAGACTTTTTTGTTACTTTTCGATGTAGTTTTATGTCCACAATTATCTATTCTGTAGCTAAATCATAATGTTTATCATAAACACAATAATTTGATTCGATTTGCATTTCTAAGAGTACTAGGAGTCGGAGTCAGATTTTTTTTTTATCAGACTCCGACTCCTTAAATCCAATAAATTTACTTTTTTACATGGGTCTCCTGTTTGGTTTTACCCGGTTTTTTTTAATTACACAAAACATGGCACATTGGCACTTTGATGCAGGGGCTACTATCAGGGACCTAAGTTGCAGGGATACTATGTAGGGAGTTTAGCAGCAAAATGTTTGTTTACATTACACTTGAACTTCTGCATGTCAGTACAGTTGAGGAAGCAGGAAGCCAGAAGAGAATGTTTAAGTCTAGCAGTAGGTGTATCAGAATTTTTGTAGGAATTTTTGACACCCCTAACACGAAACTGCGAATAAAATATTTAAAACAAAACTCGTAATTTCTCTTTTAAAAGGGGGTTGTTTATTTTCTTTATTATGGATTATACTTCCAAAATAAATTATTAAAGTTGTATGAAAAGTAATAGAAATATTATTCTTTATTAAAAAAAAAAAAAACTAATGAAATTAATTGAATTTTAAGAGTTCAGTATTTTTCAATTTTTAAACTTTAAAAATCTATCAAAAGTTTTCTATTGATTCTGTGTTTACGATATTTTCAGGATCAATGTGAAATTTTATGCTCTTTCCAATAAACCGAATATAATATTTTAGACAAACGTTTTTTTTTTAATTCACGCTCCTCCCATTTTGAAATGTCTATTACAAAGAAAATAAATAATTTACTCACCAAAGTTTATATATATCACAAATTGGAGATAAAGATCAATAAATAATATATTCAAATTTAAAACAAAAAAGTAGTGTTTTTTTAGAAATTTACCTGTAAAGTCCGAAGTTAAAAACCCTTTTATTAAACCACGTAATTTGCTTGTTTGTTTTTAATGAAACCTTGGTCCTTGCTCCTTTAATTAAAAAAATAATTAGGGGTTGAATTACATTTTTCGAGTAGTTATAAGCTTGGAAAGACAGGGGTCGAATTAATTCACGCCCCTTATTTTTAAATGTCTATGTAAAAGTTAATAATTAATTTACTCATCCAAAGTGTTATATATCATAAATTGAAGATAAAAGATCAATAAATAATATATTCAAATTTAAAACAAAAGTAGTGTTTTTTTTAGAAATTTACCTGTTAAGTCCGAAGTTTAAAACCTTTTTTTTAAACATGTTGTTTGTTTCTTTTTTTAATTGAAACCTTGGTCCTTGTTCCTTTAATAAAAAAAAAGATTAGGCGTTTAATTACATTTTTCGAGTAGTTATAAGCTTGGAAAGACAAGGAGTGGAATTATTCAATATTTTTTCACAAAGTCTACACCTAGTCTAACAGTTCTAGGGAAGAAACTATTAGAATAGAATGCTTTCATACATCTAGGGATCTCCACTGTGTTGGGGTTGGACTTTGCTGCTTGTCAGGTTTGTCGGGGGTATTTTCGTTAAGGGGTACAAGAGCTTGTAGTTCATCAGAACATCCACCATTAAAATACTTGTAAAACAAACGGAGGGATGCAATATTTTGTTGATGGGACAGCGGCTGAAGCTTATATGACAGTTCAGGATCTATCAAGTTGGTGACTCTCTTTTGAACCTTGCCCAGGAGCGAGAGACTAGTAGCACATGCACCAGCCCGAATGTCAAAACAATACGCGATACATGGGCGAATTGTTGCTTTGTAGAGGTATAGGATATTTTCAAGTGTAGGTAACTTTCTAGCAGGGTAGAGAGAGCCCACCTTCTTTGCAGCAGTCTTGGCAATTATCTCAATGTATCTATTCCAACATGTTCCCTGCCTTGACAGAGTTAATAGTAGACCCCATACCCTAGTTGAGGATGCCATTTTCTCTTCCCTGCAAGCCCTTTCTCACAGCTTGTCTCTGCTTTATCATTATTTTCATGGCAAGTGCTCGTCTGATCTCCAGTCTATCTATAGTCCCCTCGCCAAACTTGTCTAGCTGAAAAAAAAAAACTATCAATAATTTCCCCCACTCTTTATCTGTGCCTAAACATAAACATAGATTCCATGAACAAAGTTTCTTTCTTAAAATGCACACCTGTGGAACTCTTCCATTTTCCTGCTTTCCAGCTGACTATAATATGGTCATTTTCAAGTCCAACCTAAACATGTTCTTAATGAGTCGTTTCCCTTAAGTAATTACCCATTTTTCCACTAACAATTACTACTGTTGTATATTGGTTTATATTTGAGGAGATGATATATTAAAACCTGTAATGTGTTATCTAGTGGATTTAAGATATTGTTCTTTTATTAGACAGATAATAAATGTATAAATCGTATGTATGTATGTATATATGTACAGACATATAATAAACGTATAAATCGTATGTATGTATATACAGACAGATAATAAACGTATAAATCGTATGTATGTATGTGTAGACAGATAATAAATGTATAAATCGTATGTATGTATGTACAGACATATTATAAACGTATTAATCGTATGTATGTACAGACAGATAATAAACATATAAATCGTATGTATGAGGACATGATATTGACGTGTAAACTGAATCATGTTATATCAGACTTATCACACGGGATATTTTTACAGTTCATATGTAAGAAGAATAATATATGCTTCATACCTTTTTGTTCTTGAAGAGTTCTTCTGTATCTTCCCGCTGCTCCGTGACGAACCATGAAGCGATCAGCATCATATAATTGAGACATCTGTTCTTATTTGTGAAACCAGTAAAACACCTCTTTATATATTTTATAATATAAATTTATTACAGTTGTCTCAAATAGTTTTCACAGGATCTGCAGTTAGTCTACATTTTCTATTCTTACAGCTCCCTAGTTGTCTGTCCACCCCTGTCTAGTCTGTCCGCTCCTGTGGTCAATCCACAACTCTCTGAATCTCTCCAAAACTAACAACATCACGTGTTCTCTTACGTCACCTAATTACGTGTCTCAGACCAACCCAATGTCCACAGCTAGTTATTTGTTTATTCAAAACACCAAAATGTTTTCATATATTTTCTATTTTCACATTCCTTTTGCGATTCACATGTCAATCATTTCTTCCGCAATTTAATTCTTTATTCTTCTAATCATAATAACTGATCCAGCGACTATCTGTCGCTCAAATCAATTAATAAGAATACAATAACAATAATGTTTTGACCATTGACCCCGCTTTCCACAGTTAACAGATACTACGCTATTATCACAGCCTAAAGGATCATAACATTACACTACAACAGTGTTCCATTGACCACTGTATGCTTATTAACCCTTATGCTCGAGTGGCATCAGGGCCTTAATATTGGTGACTCCTTTGTAAAAAAACATAACGAAACCTAGGTATATAAAATTGCAAAGGTAAAATGTTCACTGACTCTAAAAAATATAATAATTTAAAACGTGTTTGACTTGTTGATCTAGTGTTACTCTTCATCATTTCTCTGTTCAGGTACCTCGTTATAATACATCATCATATTCCAGTACCTTTCTATTCAAAGCTGTAGACTTGTGGAACTCTATTGCGTCTGTTTTCATTGCCTGTAACAATTCACTATTGAATCTCTAAAAACTATATTCCTAAAAAATAGGAAACAGAATAAACTTTTTAAATATAAAACCATTTTTATATATTCCTTAAAAATAGAAAAAATAACTTTCTAAATGTAATACCATTTTTATAGATTTATTATTAAATGTGCTGATCTTACATGTGATTAAGTTTTAAAAAATATGTTAAGCTGAATTAGAGATGAACAGATATTTTTCTTCATTGGTTTGGAATAATAGGGTTGACACATTGAGAAATACACAAGAAATAAAAAATGTAATTGTCCCAAGCGGAGAAAATATCAATCTATGTGTGGTAGTTGTATTGTTATAAAATGTTTAGTTAAAAATCAAAATAATATAATTACGTTAAATATTTGTTATATGTTAATAATTTAAATATATTGTCTTACTAATATTTAAATATAAAACATTAAACTCGCTTATAAGTTAGACGTCTATGATTGCAAATAATTTTAACGTTCAGATGAATTAAGAATGAACAAATATTTTCAGATAAAACATTCCAACCCCAATTTTCACTATTTTCGTCTTATACAATAGAAGCCTTACAAGCATTAACAAAGGAGAATGGTTGGATTTTTATGTTTGTCTGATGGATCAGGAGTAAGTACGTTGCGGCAGAGCGTATACTTGAGACTTTTTTTAGAATTCTAAGACAAATATTGTCTTGGTAGTTGCATGAAGCCATATTTGGCAACAATACATAATACATATAGTAATTTGAGCTTTGTAGACGTATAGTATACTCTTATGTAATTTTTTAGCAAGGTTTAAGTAGGCTATTTAATATCCTTACTATGTTAATTATGTATTAAAAATATTTAATAACAATTTTGTTTTAATCAATAGTTAAAAGTTAAATATTAACTCGCTAATGAGTTAAACGCATGTAGTAACAACAATTTCTATGTTAAATGAATTAGCAATAAACGGATTTCCTTAAACAATTTATAAATTTTAATAATATGCTTTAAATTTGAGAAATATATATGGAAAACAAGTAAAACTAATAAAAAAATAAATGTACAGATTTTACTGTAGATTCTTTCCAACCGAATTAGCTTCGTTTTTTGCATTAAATAAGTCTCTTTTAAGAAAGTGTTGAGAGTTTTATTGAATTTACATATTCCTATATCAAGTATCCCTATATACAGTATATGCATTTGCTTCAGATGAACGTTGAGAGGATACAATATATTTCTCTCATTATAACAATGACAAATATTACATTAAGATTGTCAGATACACACACCCACGCATGTACCCATTTTCCTTAAAGCAGAATACGTTTATCATGCATAGATATTCAGTAAGCATATCTTAAAATTGCAAAGGTTTATTAAACTCAATCGAAATGATTTACACTTTCACGTGTTTCATTGTATAAACCAATGAAATCATCAGACTTTTAATCATTAAAGAAGAAAATCTTTACTTATTATTTGCTCTAAAAAAGGAAACGTCATTTTTATTTGCTCTAAAAAAGGAAACGTAATTTTTATTTGCTCTAAAAAAGGAAACGTAATTTTTAAGCTGATTAGAAAGGGTTAAAATACATAAAAATCTAAAAAGAGAAACATAATTTTTAAGCTTAAGGTTAGAAAGATTTTAAAGACATAAAAATCCAAAATCCAGTAAGAACAGGAAACGTAATTTTAAAACGAAATAAAAAGCTTAACCGACAATAAAATGTCTACTGGTTATAGATACAACATTAATATGCAGAAGAATGAAAGAAGATTAGTTCATAGACCATTAGACTCATTTTAAGGCCATATTTAAATTCATATTTAGCTTTAAGCAAACATAACTGGTTAACGAAGTTCAAGTGAAATACAAACGATTGCACTGAAAGGGACGGTTAGAATCCTAAAAAGATCTCCTGGTTTGACTCACTAAAATAGGCGTAAATATTACACATCTGGTTGATTGTTCCACTCCCTAGAGGAAAAAGATGAAGAAAAATGAAAAAAAATAGAGAGAAAGATTTCAACATTAATACATTAAATCCATACTATTAGAAGGGGAAAATTATTCTGATAAAAAATCATAAAAAATATATAAATAATAAAAATACACTAACAACGTGAATGAATTAATTTGTTGAATGCTAGTAACAACTTGTTGAATTTAAAAAATTAAACAATATTTTAATCAAAATTAAAATAACTACTAAGAATATAAATTCTGTAAGGTTAGGTGCGGTACCAAATTTACAACTTTCGGTGGCTTTTTTCGTATACAAATATGTATTATCAGACGTTAATTAAAAAAATGAAATTGTGATAATCTATTATTATATGCTTTTATCATTTGGATAATAAAATATGGGAATGATAATAATGCACTCATATGACTTAAAACGAAAGCTGAGTATTTGAAATCATTTTTCCTGTATTAAAGAAATATATTTTATTATTATCAGTAGTAGTATGGTAGTTATATGTTTATTGTTTCTACAAATTCTTACTATATTATTGTTTATTTTACTTTATTAATTGCATAATTCCTTTATCTATTAAAACTACTATGAATAGTATTTTACATTTAAAAAATATGAATGTGAATTAAGTGTTTATTTCTGTGATTTTTAAATGTTTTATAAAGTTATGTTTCTTGTTTTGTTGGCACGATTAGATAAACAATGATATTTAAAATATTAAATTTCATTTATTTTTTATTTGCAGATGTTCCTGCTTGAATATTTTTAATGAATATTAAGGGACCATCTTCCTCCTTAAACAGTATTCTATACACAATTATTTACTTACGTGACTGACAACAAAAACATCTGCACACAACTTTATTAGACATATATGCGTGAAGAGGTTTTTTATCTGGATTGTTTAGCAAATAGTGATAAGAACGTCACACATATTTAAATTTGTGAAATTTTTGTGTAATGTTTTTATAAATAATAAGAAATCGAATTTAACATTTCAGAAAAATCTCATTATTTATAAAAGAGAATATTTTAACTTTTACACAACGACATATCTCTTATAAAATAAAGTAAGTGATACAAATTGAATTTTATTTAGCATCTAATTTGCATAAACAACTCCAGATTAAAATTTGTTTATAACTTGGTAGTGATAATCTTGCTCCAGGAGCAATTAAGTTTAAATATGAATAAACATATGAAGGAAAAGGCACATTATTGTGAAGTGTGTGGATTTTTTTTTACTGAAAAATCCAATTTAGTGAGACATATGAAAACTCATACTGGGGAAAAGTCACATTCTTGTAAAGTGTGTGGATATTCGTTTACTGAAAAATCAAAATTAGTGAGACATATGAAAACTCATACTGGGGAAAAGCCACATTCTTGTAAAGTGTGTGGATATTCGTTTACTCAAAAATCAAATTTAGTGAGACATATGAGAACTCACACCGGAGAAAAGCCACATTCTTGTGAAGTGTGTGGATATTCGTTTACTGAAAAATCAAGATTAGTGAAACATATGAGAACTCACACCGGAGAAAATGCACATTCTTGTGAAGTGTGTGGATATTTGTTTACTAAAAAATCAAATTTAGTGAGTCATATGAGAATTCACACTGGGGAAAAGGCACATTCTTGTGAAGTGTGTGGATATTCGTTTACTAAAAAATATTATTTAGTGGGGCATATGAGAACTCACACCGGAGAAAAGCCATATTCTTGTACAGTGTGTGGATATTCTTTTACTGACAAATCAACATTAGTGAGACATATGAAAACTCACACTGGGGAAAAGCCACATTCTTGTAAAGTGTGTGGATATTCTTTTACTGAAAAAGCAACATTAGTGAGACATATGAGAACACACACTGGGGAAAAGCCACATACTTGTGAAGTGTGTGGGTATTCTTGTTCTCAGAAATCAACTTTAGTGATACATATGAGAACTCACACCGGAGAAAAGCCACATTCTTGTACAGTGTGTGGATATTCTTTTACTGACAAATCAACATTAGTGAGACATATGAAAACTCACACTGGGGAAAAGCCACATTCTTGTAAAGTGTGTGGATATTCTTTTACTGACAAAGCAACATTAGTGAGACATATGAGAACACACACTGGGGAAAAGCCACATACTTGTGAAGTGTGTGGGTATTCTTGTTCTCAAAAATCAAATTTAGTGAGTCATATGAAAACTCACACTACATCAATCTGAAAGAACAGTTGGAATTTACTTATATACCATACATTACGACCATGTAATCCCTACAGCCACCTACCTTGAAAATGCTGGTGTGAAACCTGACATAGTTATATGGAATAAGTCAGATAGAGTTGCAACCTTGATTGAAGTGAGATACTTTCAATTTTATGTAAACCCTGATCATATATTAACATTTAAATCAAAATGAAAAATAAAACTAAATCAACAAACTGGCAGGATGTCGTCCAGAATAAAAAGTTCCCTCAGCATTGCTAGGTACTGGGTTATATGAGATAAATAACGGTGCATCTTCTCCTAGTGATGTTTTCACAAGTAACAACACTAAGCTGGACATTCCACCAGACAAGTCAAATTCCAGTCCTGAAATCCGGCAAAAGAAAACAAAGACTACTAGGAAAAGACACTGTAACCAATTAAAGTTGTCTATTGAGGAGACGAAAATTATTTTTCACTGTTTCGCATATTCAAGGTATGAAAAATAGGGGAGGAAAAAACACAGTATTTGAGGCTCAATTAAAATCTTATCCCTTGACAAAAGAAAAACATCACTAACTACAACTAAGAACTTTCAATTGTATCTAAAATACATAAATATCTCCCAAAATATGTTAGAGAGTCAATTGAGAAGAAAGCTTTTAGTGAAGCAGCGATTGATTTCACCAAATTTAACACTGCTGAATTTGCCCAAACTCAGTTAAATAGGGAGGAAAAATGGACATTGATTTGGTCAATGGAATACGCATATATAAAATATCAAAAACTCACAGAAAGTTGTAAGCAATGGCAAAAGATTTTAAAGTCCCAAACAAGAAGGAGATTAAGAAGGAAAAGTTAACATGTCAGAAGTCTAATTCTTTGAGGAACAATGTCTTTCCTGTTTAGCAAATGTCTCAGCTAAAAATATCCATGAAATGGCTAAAACCCTCATTTGTCAAATCAGCAATCCCCTCCCTATAGCATGATCTGCCAAACCAAACAAGAAGACACTACAACATATTCTCACCTGACACCGCTACCTTAGTCCAAGTTTTACATGCCTACCAAAAGCAAACCGTTAATATATCCGATGTGTCACTCCACAAAATAATGAAACATCTCCCCAGGGATCATTCCCAACAGACCCAAAACAATTTACATATGGGCAGACATGCCAACAGTATGTCCCACTTGAAGATGTAACACTGTACGCGAACCAGTTGGAACTAGAGGAAGAGCTGGCCAACAGGATAGAAATAGCACGAGGTCTGGCTGTTGAATATCAGCCCAGATTGGTAAAAATTATCATGAATAAATCCTTCAAGGTGCTTGTTTCAAAAGTCAACGATGCCCTCGAAAGAATCATTCCGATTAATGCACCATTGAGTGAAATAAATCATACAACATACAGGGAAACATGGTTTATTCAGTTAAAACTCTTAGCTTAATATCAAGAGAGTAAAAGAGGAAACATGAATGCTTAATCATATAACCCAGCCCTGAAACGAAAACTCCAGCAGAAAATAAATAGACTCCGAAAGGAAACTGTTCAGATATCTGCATTCCTATCCTGTGAAACTCCGGGCGAAAAAATAAACAAGAAGGTGAATAAGTTGAAAACTTATTATTCCCTCCAAGACCCAACACAACTAACAGCTAAGATGACAGAACATCAGGCTGAGATAAAAGCCTTAGCTGCACAAATAAAAACCAACACAAAAAAATGGTGAATAGGGGCGAGGAAAATTGTTATTATAACTCAGGATTTGAGAGATAAAGAACTTTAATAGAATATCTATGTATTTCATATTGAGTTCAAGTGTGATATCTTTAAAGGAATGTTATTCCGCCTTTGACAGGCTTCTGGGCTTGTCCTTTAATCCTGATCTTAAATGGAATACGTACATCAAATCTGTTGCCAAGGCCGCTGGAAAAATGGTTGGATCCTTCTTTCGATCCAGTAGATACCTCACTGCTGATGCAATTCTCTATCTGTATAAGAGCCAGATACGTTCAAGGATGGAATACTGTTGCCACATATGGGCAGGAGCTGCTAGGAAAGACTTGTCCTGCCTTGATATGGTTCAAAATAGACTTCGTGGCCTGGTGGGAGATGTCCTGTTCTCTTCGCTGCAACCTCTATCTCACAGAAGAGATGTTGCGAGTTTGTCTCTGCTTTATCGTTATTTTCATGAAAAGTATTCGACTGAGCTTCAATCTATGGTCCCCCCTCGCCAAACTTTCACAAGAAACACCTGACTAGCTGAAAACATTATCAATAATCTTCCCCACTCTTTATCTGTGCCTAAACCTAAACATAGATTCCATGACCAAAGTTTCTTTCTTAGAACTGCATGCCTGTGGAATTGTCTTCCGTTTTCCTGCTTTCCAGCTGACTACAATATGGTTGTCTTCAAGTCCAACGTGAACAAGTTTCTGATGAGCCGTTCCACTTAAGTTAACAAATTTACCGAACTTCCATTACTATCGATTACTATATTGTCCTTTTGACTAATGTACACTCTTTAACCCTTATCCTTGAGTGGCCTATCGACCTTGATAAGTGGTGACGCCTATGCAAAAAAGAAAAAAAATAGATGAACTCCGGGCAAAAAATTAAACAAGAAGGTGAATAAGTTGAAAACTTATTATTTGCTCCAAGACCCAACACAACTAAGAGCTAAGGTGGCGGAACATCAGGCTGAGATAAAAGCCTTAGCTGCACAAATAAAAACCAACACCAAAAATGGTAAATAGGAACGAGGAAAATTATGTACTCATTTTATTATAACTCAGGATTTGAGGGATAAAGAACTTTAATGGAATATCTATGTATTTCATATAGAGTTCAACTGTAATATATTTAAAGGATTATAATTCTGCCTTACAATTGGGTCACTCAGCTCTTTACAAATATTATGCAAGGTACAGTTTTAGTAGAAACAGGAAAAAGTAAGAGTCAACTTTTTATTATTATTTTCACGCAGGATGTCTGCATGGAGTTTGTATTTGACAAATGTGCCGCATGCACTATAAAGAATGGGGAAAAGACGATATCTGAACATCTTAAGTTACATGATTGATGATATAGGAGAGGATACTACATATAAGTACCTCGTTATTGTGGAGCATGAGATTATGAAACGTTTTTGAACAAAAATACACAACACGCCTTAAAAAATTCTCACTTTTTAATTTATCCCCAAAACAAAATAACTCATGAATCACCTTGCAATCATTTTATGTCATTATATTTGGTTTTTGGATTATTGACTCTCCTCAATGTAATGTCAATGGGATTGATACAAAGACCACTACACTTATAACGTTATTATTATTGACTCTCCTCAATGTAATGTTAATGGGATTGATACAAAGACCATTAAACTTATAACGTTGTTATTATTATTGACTCTCCTCAATGTAATGTCAATGGGATTGATACAGATATGACCATGGAAATAGTAAGGGACAAGGATGAACGTCTACCCAAAATAAACTCAATAAAAAAGTTGAAAACTTTGATGGTGTCATGCTTAACAATATTTTCAATGTATATGATGAACCAGCAACACAGATTGCAAACTTTGCTGAAAAATTTGATGGTGTCATGCTTAACAATATTTTCAATGTATATGATGAACCAGCAACACAGATTGCAAACTTTGCTGAAAACTTTGATGGTGTCATGCTTAACAATATTTTCAATGTATATGATGAACCAGCAACACAGATTGCAAACTTTGCTGAAAACTTTGATGGTGTCATACTTAACAATATTTTCAATGTATATGATGAACCAGCAACACAGATTGCAAACTTTGCTGAAAACTTTGATGGTGTCATGCTTAACAATATTTTCAATGTATATGATGAACCAGCAACACAGATTGCAAACTTTGCTGAAAACTTTGATGGTGTCATGCTTAACAATATTTTCAATGTATATGATGAACCAGCAACACAGATTGCAAACTTTGCTGAAAACTTTGATGGTGTCATTCTTAACAATATTTTCAATGTATATGATGAACCAGCAACACAGATTGCAAACTTTGCTGAAAACTTTGATGGTGTCATGTTTAACACTCTTTTCAATGTATATGATGAACCAGCAACACAGATTGCAAACTTTGCTGAAAACTTTGATGGTGTCATGCTTAACAATATTTTCAATGTATATGATGAACCAGCAACACAGATTGCAAACTTTGCTGAAAACTTTGATGGTGTCATGCTTAACAATATTTTCAATGTATATGATGAACCAGCAACACAGATTGCAAACTTTGCTGAAAACTTTGATGGTGTCATTCTTAACAATATTTTCAATGTATATGATGAACCAGCAACACAGATTGCAAACTTTGCTGAAAACTTTGATGGTGTCATGTTTAACACTCTTTTCAATGTATATGATGAACCAGCAACACAGATTGCAAACTTTGCTGAAAACTTTGATGGTGTCATGCTTAACAATATTTTCAATGTATATGATGAACCAGCAACACAGATTGCAAACTTTGCTGAAAACTTTGATGGTGTCATTCTTAACAATATTTTCAATGTATATGATGAACCAGCAACACAGATTGCAAACTTTGCTGAAAACTTTGATGGTGTCATGCTTAACAATATTTTCAATGCATATGATGAACCAGCAACACAGATTGCAAACTTTGCTGATAACTTTGATGGTGTCACCTAACAATCTTATTGTCAGATGATGTTTCAAAAATATGTTAATATCTCTCGTGGAAGATTTGTGGAGAGATGTAACTTGACAGTCGAACATCTGGGAACATCACCAATAATATCATGCGATAAAATGACAGTGTTCTATGACCAAGATACACAGGCAGGCAGATACATGAAAGAAAGGTCATTAAACCAGACATGGCGTTCATTATCAATGTCATATTTCCGAATGATTTTGGATTTAATAGAGCTAAACGGGAAAAGATAACAAAATATGATGACCTAAAATGATTTAAAACGACATGTTTTTTGGGAGAAATAAACATTATACCGATTGGAATAGGGATAACTGGACTATTAAAAATGAATTTGCAGAAATACTTAGAAGCAATTTCTGGAAAACCACGCTGTAACGAAATACATATAGCAGTTATAAAGGGAATAGCGTCTATTCTTACATGAAAGACAAGGCCATTAAGCCAGACATGGCGTTCATTATCAATGTCATAGTTCCGAATGATTTTGGATTTAATAGAGCTGAATGGGAAAAGATAACAAAATATGATGACCTAAAAATTATTTTAAACGACATGTTTTTTGGAAGAAATAAACATTATATTCCCGATTGGAATAAACATTATACCGATTGGAATAGGGATAACTGGACTATTAAAAATGAATTTGCAGAAATACTTAGAAGCAATTTCTGGAAAACCACTCTGTAACGAAATACATATAGCAGTTATAAAGGGAATAGCGTCTATTCTTAAAAGAACCCTCGGATATAAATCTTATTGGAATTTCTCGTAAAACTGACTGAAGTTTAATAAAAACAAAGAAAAGCTATATTGTTGTGAAGTGTGCGGAAATTCTTGTTCTCAAAAATGACATTTAGAGACTCACATGAAAAAGTATGTATTATATTTCTATAAACTTCAAGAGTGTATTATATTTTTATATGAATTTATTGACGTAACTAACTCAACATTTATTGCCATAAAAGATTAGAAAATATCAGTTAACATAATTGATTAGAAAGGTTATACATCACAATAAGAGGAACTAAAAAAGTGTTTAATGACAGCAAAGTCGCTAAAAGTTATAAAAATTACACCGTCTTCTACAAGCAAAAGAACTGATTGCAGCTATGAAAATGACTAAGTATCTCATTAAATAATCTGGTACTTTATTCATAATGAAAACAAATATTGATTTCTTCCAACTGCTGTAATATACAAAATACAAGATGAGACTCATGGTGTAATATCAAAAGAATAAAAAACAATATTCTTACACATTATTTCAATGTTTTGTTTTTTGTAATAAATGTGTTGTGAAAATAACTCATATATATTTTTACACATTATTTCCATGTTTTATTTTTTATAATAAATGTGTTGTGAAAATAACTCATTTAAAAATATATTTTTACACATTATTTCAATGTTTTGTTTTTTATAATAAATGTGTTGTGAAAATAACTCATTTAAAAAACAATATTTTTACACATTATTTCAATGTTTACGTTTTTGTAATAAATGTGTTGTGAAAATAACTAATTTACAGAAAACAATATTTTTACACATTATTTCAATATTCATATTCTTTGTAATAAATGTGTGATAAAAATAACTAATTTACAAAAAAAATATGTTTACAAATTATTTCAATATTTTGTTTTTTTGTAATAAATGTGTTGTGACAATAACTCATTTAAAAATATATTTTTACACATTATTTCAATGTTTACGTTTTTATAATAAATGTGTTGTGAAAATAACTCATTTAAAAATAATATTTTTACACATTATTTCAATGTTAATGCTCTTTGTAATAAATATGTTGTGAAAATAACTATTTTACAAAAAATATTATTTTTACACATTATTTCAATGTTCATATTCTTTGTAATCAATGTGTTGTGAAAATAACTAATTTACAAAATGAAAACAAATATTGATTTCTTCCAACTGATGGAATATACAAAATACAAGATGAGACTCATGGTGTAATATCAAAAGAATAAAAAACAATATCCTGACACATTATTTTAATGTTTTGTTTTTATAATAAATGTGTTGTGAAAATAACTCATTTTAAAAACAATATTTTACAAATTATTTCAATGTTCATGTTCTTTGTAATAAATGTGTTGTGAAAATAACTCATTTACAAAAACAATATTTTTACACATTATTTCAATGTTTACATTTTTGTAATAAATGTGTTGTGAAAATAACTATTTTACAAAAAACAATATTTTTACAAATTATTTCAATGTTAATGTTCTTTGTAATAAATGTGTAGTGAAAATAACTAATTTACAAAAACAATATTTTTACACATTATTTCAATGTTCATATTCTTTGTAATAAATGTGTTGTGAAAATAACTAATTTACAAAAACAATATTTTTACACATTATTTCAATGTTTACGTTTTTGTAATAAATGTGTCGTGAAAATAACTAATTTACAAAAAACAATATTTTTACACATTATTTCAATGTTCATATTCTTTGTAATACATATGTTGTAAAAATAACTAATTTACAAAAACAATATTTTTACACATTATTTCAATGTTCATGTTCTTTGTAATAAATGTGTCGTGAAAATAACTAATTTACAAAAAACAATATTTTTACACATTATTTCAATATTCATATTCTTTCTAATAAATGTGTTGTGAAAATAACTAATTTACAAAAAAACAATATTTTTACACATTATTTCAATGTTCATATTCTTTGTAATAAATGTGTTGTGAAAATAACTAATTTACAAAAAACAATATTTTTACACATTATTTCAATATTCATATTCTTTCTAATAAATGTGTTGTGAAAATAACTAATTTACAAAAAAACAATATTTTTACACATTATTTCAATGTTCATATTCTTTGTAATAAATGTATTGTGAAAATAACTCATTTACAAAAACAATATTTTTACACATTATTTCAATGTTTACGTTTTTGTAATAAATGTGTTGTGAAAATAACTAATTTACAAAAAACAATATTTTTACACATTATTTCAATGTTCATATTCTTTGTAATAAATATGTTGTGAAAATAACTAATTTACAAAAACAATATTTTTACACATTATTTCAATGTTCATGTTTTTTGTAATAAATGTGTTGTGAAAATAACAAATTCACAAAAACAATGTTCATGTGTTTTTTGCAATATATGTATTGAGAAAATACATAATTAAAAAAAACATACTATTTTTATAATTTAATTCTCGTAAATCCAAGGTAGTTAAAATGGCATACAATTTGCAAAAGTCATAAATAAAGTAGTGTGTAAAACAACCAATTAACAAAAGCACAAAAGTTCTATTATTCTACTATTCGTACATAAAATTTTGTGAAAATAACAAAATATTGACAAAGTCATATTTTTCAGACTATTGCAATATGTTTATTTTCGTAAATACTTGCAAAAAAACAACCAATTCAAAAAAGCCATATTCTTATCAATTTTCTTGTCAAAAATGGCAACCAGTTGATAAAAATCATATTATTGCACACTATGTCAAATAAAGTGTTATATTTCACCAAAGCAATAGTGTTGTCCTCACCAATACAAAATAAAAAATACGTGGGCTTAAAGTATGGCAACCTATAACTGCACCATACAGTGCCTGAAGGGCAAGGACAATGTTTGTTCGGATCACTTGGTGTAGATTCGAGTGTAGACAATGATGCTCTGGTAAGGATAGACAGTAAGGATTACGTAATGAGTGCAATACACTCGAATCTCGTCGATAGGGTTTGCATCGTATAAGAATGTGAAGTTTGCATGAATAAGAATGCAGCGGTAAAGCAATAACGTAATCGAGTATTAATTAGGGAAAAGGAGGACGATAATAAAATTCGAGATTTAAAAAGACGAATGAAAATCGGGAAAGCGTCCAACATGGAACAAAAAACCTTTATAGTAGACGAAGTCGTATATTATTTGTTTGTTCTCTGGTCGTAATTTTTTGTTGATTATATGAATTTGATTATGGAACAAAAACTCATGACGGTAAATAGCATTTCGGTAAATAACTTAGATGTAAATTGTCTCCTATTCCCGTCATTAGCAGAGCAAATTGATAGCGTTAAATAGTCATTCTATACTGAGAACCGTCATTCGTGTGTGCATGTATATTTCAGTGTTTATATATTATTCGTGTCTATATTGGAGGGGACATAGAGAACGAAAGAGTGCATATTATAGACAAGTTTATTCTTCATCCGGATGAGATGATGCCGGGAACTCAAGCTTTTATAGCTACATGGTCTCATTTTCCCTCCTTCGCCTCCAAGGGACATCAGCTGCCAGTCTGACGGACTCCTCTGGTCGGTCTTGCCCGCTCTCTCCTAACCTGTCTTTCAACTGACTCGAACCCATCTCAATATATTGGGAATTCCATTTTCCGGCATCAGTGTGATTTCTTCACGTTTCAAATTACACGTGCGCTTTGAACCTACGATTCACACACCTTTGGTAAACAAAGAAATTCCTAAATTGAATTGTATCGTTTTTAACCTATTTTGTTAATCATTATTTCTAACCTCATATTGTCCATTCTTTTAACTGGCATATTTAATATCCAGTTATTTCTAAAGAAATGAACAATCGCTGCATTCCTAAATTGAATATCCATTATCTTTTTAAACTTTGCTTACTGGGTTCGATTCTATCCTTTTCCAAATATCTTCAAACATATCTATTTAATTATTGGGGCCTGTTCCTTTTTCATGTAGCAATAGTATTATTGTTCAAACAGAGATATATAGGAATGACACTGAGAAAGAGGGAATCAGAGAAACCAGGAGAATGAGAAGGACCCGGAGAAAGGGAATTGCTAAGGATGGGTAAAGATTATAGATTCTGATTCTAGGCAAACTATTATTCTCCATCCTAAGATAAAGTAAATTATTTCTCCGATGGTTCGAACCGTCAACAACAGTTTGAATAGAACGTATCTTCTTCCAGTTTCAACATGTGTGTGAAATGGTATTGAAAGTTAAACCTTAAATTATGTTTTATTTTAACCTATATTTCAATTCAAAAGCATTAACAACTATTTGTAACAATTGATTTTTTTTTTAATATTTCTCACAATTTAATTTTGATTAACTTTCATTTCAACGTACCTTGCAGTGATAATACTTGAAATCGCCCAAAACTCTAGAGCCAAAACGGAGGAGACATTGCTCAAAACAACGAGATATTATAAAAAGGCTTACTGGGAAGCCATCAGGGATCTCATCAGAGACGCCCCATGGCGACATATCTTTTCACTTCCCGCTGAACAGTGCACAAATGAGACCATTGAATGGTTCAAAACAGCAATTGAAGCACATGTTCCCACACATAATTTTTATCGTAAGCCCCACTTTCCTCAGTGGTTTATTTCTACTTGTGCAGTGCCATCGCGCAAAGGCAATATGCGTGCCGCAGATTTAACCGACATAAGTCCAGTTCAAACAGAAAGAAGTATATAGAAGCCAGAAATAAATGCAAGAAAGAAATAGCGACAGCTAACAGATAATTTACTGAAATACCAAAAAATGCACCGAAGCACAAAAATTAGGAACTTGTAACGTCTGGCAAATCTACAGCAGTGTAGTAAATAATGGGCAATCAACAATTCCCCCACTATATGTTGTTTGCTCAGCAACCGAGAAGGCGAACATGCTTGCCAGTCGGTTTGCCTCCAACTAGACAATGGACCCTGCTAACCACCTCTTCCCTGCCTTTCCTTTGCGGACAGATGCCACACTAGATGAACTAAAAATCACTGCATCTCAGATGCATGGTTCCATAAGAAATCTTGACACTGCAGAAGCATGTGGACCTGATCTCATCCCGCCTGTGCTATTAAAAATGTGTTCAGCCGAATTAGCTCTAGTTCTCTCCAAACCTTACAACAAATGCTTTAATGAATCTTGCTTTCCTGCCTGCTGGAAAACTGCTTCTGTGGTACCAGTTTTCAAGAATTCTGGCGAAAGAACTGACCCAGTAAATTATCACGCCATTAGACTCCTCTCACTTTTGCCAAAATATTTGAGACCATAATTAACCAAGCTCTAGTCCATCACCTTACAGATGCTAAACTTCTGACTGACCAAGAATATGGATTTAGGCAAGCCCGTTCAACAGCAGATATCCTAACTGTAATCTCAGAACATATATACCAGTCACTGGACAAAGCGGGGTAGGGTAGAATGGTAGCTCTAGATATATCTAAGGCTTTTGACAGGGTATGGCATGAAGGTCCTCTCAGGAAAATCAGATCATATGGTATCACTGGAAGAATACATTACATAATTAAATCCTTCTTAGATAGGAGAAAACTCCAGGTTTTCCTCGACGGTTTTACATCAAAACAATATGATATAAATACGGGAGTGCCTCAGCAGTCTATCCTAGGACCTCTGTTATTCCTAATATTCATAAATGACCTCCCTTACAAAATTGCCTGTGAGATGGGTATATATGCTGACGACACCACACTCTATAACAGATACGACAGGAAAACAAATGAACACATATCTAAAGAAATGGTAGAAAACCTAGAGGATGACCTCCGATCTGTAGTAGAATGGGGACATAAATGGATGGTCACATTCAATTCTGCCAAGACTAAATTCGTTTCCTTCAATAATTACAAGAAACCAATACTACCAATAGCAATGGCCAATGACTCTTTATCTGAAAGTACATCCTTTGAACTCCTCGGCCTAACAGGAAACATGAATTGGAACAATTACATTGCGAACATCGCCAGGACAGCTGCGAAAAAGGTAGGTTCTCTCTACCGTGTTAGAAAGAAACTAATGCCCGAAAGTATCCTATACCTCTATAAGGCCACAATTCGCCCATGTATGGAGTATTGTTGTCATATTTGGGCTGGTGCATCTGCCACTAGTCTCTCGCTCCTAGACAAGGTTCAAAAGAGAATTGCCAATCTGATAGGTCCTGAACTGTCAGCTAAACTTCAGCCCCTGTCCATCGACGAAGTGTTGCATCCCTCTGCCTATTCTATAAGTGCTTTAACGGTGAATGCTCTGACGAACTACAAGCACTTGTGCCCCCTCGACGTAAATACCCCCGACAAACCCGACAAACAGCTAAATCCAACCCCTTCACAGTATAGACCCTTAGATGTAAGATAGCCTTCTACTGCAGTAGTTTCTTATACATAAATATATATATATATATATATATATATATATATATATATATATATATATATATATATATACATGTAGTTTTATATATATATATATACATATAGTTTCTTATATATATACACATATAGTTTCTTATATATATATATACACGCACCCCCCCACACACACACATATATATATATATATATATATATATATATAACACGGAAATTACATAATTGTCGATGCAATAATTTATTTCAACCTTATGGTATTTTCAAGCATCTAAACAAGACAATTACATTTTTGATACTGAAATAAATAAAGAAAAAAAAAATCGGGCCTTTACCGTCAAAAAACAGAGGGGGTTGTAGTAGCAATCCACTTAATACATTTTATAGAGAGGGTGGGAGGGATTTTTTAAAAGAAAACAACAAAAAAAAAACCCCAAAAAAACATTATGACACTTATGAAAGGCAGCCCGATGTATATATATATATATATATATATATATATATATATATATATATATATATATATATATATATACACAGTTGTGCGCAAAAATATTCGACCCCTGTCTAAATTTTCATTTTCGCTGAATCTATGCTTCAAAAATCTTCATAACGCCTTTTAACGGCTAATTATGAATAAATTGTATATTTTTCAACAATAAATGAGGAAAAGTAATTCAAGATTAATAATATATATCAATTTATTTACAAAAAATATAAATATGGATGTTGCAAAAATATTCGACCCCTTTAATTTAAAGTTTAAATAAAAGCGTCATTAAGTTTATTATTTTAGTCTGACTTTGTATTTATTTCCTATAAATAATATTTATGACTCTACTGAATCTAAAATCAGTTCAAATTGAACTTCAATGCCATATTGAATGATTGAATAATTGTTTCAAGTAAAAAAAATTCTTTTTCAACGTCAACAAATCTGCAACTATGACAAAGAACAAAGAGTACTCTGAAGACATTAAAAAGAAAGTAATCGATGCCTACCAGTATGGAGAAGGTTATAAAAAAAATTCCAAACGTTTTTCTATACCACAGTCGACTATTATGTCCATTATCAAAAAATGGAAAGTAAAAGGGATTGTATCAAGTCTTCCAAGATCAGGTCGTCCAAGAATAATTACGACACGTGGGGCTAGGAAAATTGTTAGACAAGTTTCAATAGGCTCTAAATCTAACCAAAAGGACGTGCATAACGATTTGAAGAATGCTGGCTCAGATGTACACTTGTCAACTATTCCTAGGGCATTAAATCGTGCCGGATTGCATGGACGTATTGCCAGAAGGAAGCCCTTACTTTCCAAAGCTCATCAAAAGGCTCGATTAAATTTTGCAAAAGAAGTTCCTAGAAATGCCTATTGATTACTGGAATAATATAATTTGGTCAGACGAAACGAAAGTGGAACTATTTGGACGCAACCAGCAACGCTATGTTTGGCGAAAAGAAAATACTGCTTATAATGTGAAGAATACCGTTCCAACCGTTAAGCATGGAGGTGGATCAGTCATGGTGTGGGGCTGTTTCAGTATAAATGGAACTGGAAGATTAACCATAATCGATGGAAGAATGGATTCAGTAAAATATTAGTCCATACTGAGAGAAAATCTTGTTCCGTCTGCGAACCAGTTGGGGCATGGAAGGAGGTATACCTTTCAACAGGACAACGATCCTAAACACACTTCAAAGAGCACTAAGGCATGGTTAAAGAATAATAAGGTGAAAGTTCTAGAATGGCCGTCCCAGTCTTCAGACCAAAATCCGATTGAGCACTTATGGCATGATTTAAAAATTGCGGTACATCAAAGAATACCATCTAATTTGATTGAATTAAAACAGTACTGTCAAGAAGAGTGGCTTAAAATTCCAGTGGACAGATGTAGAAGTCTCGTTAGATGTTATAGGAAACGTTTACTTGCAGTAATCAAGCTCAAAGGAGCTTCAACCAAGTATTAATGAAAAGGGGTCGAATACTTTTGCAACATCCATATTTTTATTTTTGTAAATAAATTTATTTATATTATCAAGCACTAATTACTTTTTTATTATTTTTTGTTGAAAACTATACAGTTTATTCGAACTTAATCGTTAATGAAGGTTTTAAAGATTATTGAAGTATCCATTCAAGGAAATAAGACAACTTTGTTAGGGGTCGAATACTTTTGCGCACAACTGTATATATATATATATATATATATATAATTATTTTTTTACTATAATATACCACTTCTTTTTAATTTTGGATTGTAAAACAATATATATATATATATATATATATATATATATATATATATAATATTATATATATATATTTATCACTTCTTTGTATATAATATTATATATATATATATATATATATATATATATATATATATATATATATATATATATTTACCACTTCTTTTTAATATGTGGATTGTAAAACAAACCCGAATTGTTCGGTTCTTGGCTCATGTCATTGGAAGTGTTTCAATAGTGTAACTATTAACAAAATATAACTATTAATATTAACTATTAACAAAATATAACTATTAACATTAACTATTAACAAAATATAACTATCAATAGTAACTATTAACACAATATAACTATTAATGTTAGGAACAAAAATTAAAATGTTCTCAGTCATGAAGGATTTCATCTCTAATGAACGAGAATAGGAAATATGAAGTGTAGTATCAGAACAGATACTACACGGTGGTCTTGTTGATCCAAAGATTCTTTACGTGCTCCCCACGCCGAGGGCATAAAAGAATGTAAGTGTAAAACACACACACACACACACACACACACACACACACACACAGAATTTAAGTGAAATTTTTAATCTTGTCTTTGTTTAATTTGTCTTAATAATTATTTATTTATTTAGCATTTACAAACATGATATTAAAACAAATTTTTCACACGTAACTAATGCATGACCTAAATTCGTGTTTTGTACTTTGGAACATTTCCCCCTCTCATTTGAGATTTTTTTATGTGAAATGCCTAGTTTGTCAGTTTTTTTTTTTTTTTTTTTTTTCTTTTTAAATGAGGATTATTTTGATTATTCAGATTGAACGGACATTTTTACAAGAGGAACGAAATAATTTTTACACCGTATAACATTGACTTAAATTCTTTGTTCTTAAACAGTTGATTTTCTCTTTAGATAATTTCACGTTTAAATCGTGTTTTCCAACTTTGAATTTTGATTCTTTTATATTTTCATATATTTTATTTCTTAATGAATAAAACACACAAAACAAAAAATTGTATCAATTTACTAAAGAAATCCTAACAAACAAAACAATTTTCCTATTTTGAACACTAAAGAAAAAACGAATTCATCCCCCTTTTTTTTCGTATTGAAATCCTGGAATGAAAGGTAAGTTTTTTTTTTCTTTTTTTAGATTAAAAAAAAAAAATGCAACCCTGATTAAAAAATATTCTAAAAAATATTATTCAATCTGACATATGAATATATATTTTTTAATCTGATATTTAGTTCTTGTCAAAAATGTGCTTATTTAAGTAAAACTTTTGTGACTTATGAGAAAATAATGTTTACTATAAACAATAATTTTATTCGAAGTTCGTCCGATTGAGCATAAAAAACATGCTTTTTCGATATTTAATTGCTGAAACATTTTCAAAAATAATTTTCCTGTTTACACTCTGCTAAGTCGCTAGAGATTTATACTTGATTTGTATGTTTAATCCAATATTTTAGATTTTAGAAAGGGGGCCGGGCCACTTTCAGAAGATTTCAGTGCCTCAGGGGATTTCTAAAAGCGGAAAAATTTGGCGCAATCAAAATTGATTTTCTATAAATTGATTTTCTCACCACGTTTCGTCCGCAATCATAAAACTGGATATACACAATACATTTGTATACTTTATTTTTAATGATTTTTTTATTTTACAAAAGATAAAAGTACAAGCAATAAATAAAAAAATAATAATGAACTAAAAAATGGTTTTACAAATAAATCCTATTTTCAATGACTTAAAAATTTTTTTTTTTTTCAATGAACTAAAATAATTGTTTAACAACTGAATCCCCTTTTTTCAATGATTTTTTTTCAAAAATACTTTTCCAATGACAAAAAAAGTGTTTTATAAATAACACCTTTTTATAGGGACTTTTTAAAAACGATATATTTCGGAAATACAAACAATAATATTATTTTTAAAAACGATATATTTCGGAAATACAAACAATAATATTATTTTTAAAAACGATATATTTCGGAAATACAAACAATAATATTATTTTTAAAAACGATATATTTCGGAAATACAAACAATAATATTATTTTTAAAAACGATATATTTCGGAAATACAAACAATAATATTATTTTTAAAAACGATATATTTCGGAAATACAAACAATAATATTATTTTTAAAAACGATATATTTCGGAAATACAAACAATAATATTATTTTTAAAAACGATATATTTCGGAAATACAAACAATAATATTATTTTTAAAAACGATATATTTCGGAAATACAAACAATAATATTATTTTTAAAAACGATATATTTCGGAAATACAAACAATAATATTATTTTTAAAAACGATATATTTCGGAAATACAAACAATAATATTATTTTTAAAAACGATATATTTCGGAAATACAAACAATAATATTATTTTTAAAAACGATATATTTCGGAAATACAAACAATAATATTATTTTTAAAAACGATATATTTCGGAAATACAAACAATAATATTATTTTTAAAAACGATATATTTCGGAAATACAAACAATAATATTATTTTTAAAAACGATATATTTCGGAAATACAAACAATAATATTATTTTTAAAAACGATATATTTCGGAAATACAAACAATAATATTATTTTTAAAAACGATATATTTCGGAAATACAAACAATAATATTATTTTTAAAAACGATATATTTCGGAAATACAAACAATAATATTTTTTTAAAAAAATTAGCTTGTTTGCTTGTTCTTTGTGCGCTTTTGCAGATTCCCGATCTATGGAGCAGTGGAGCTGGAGCACTGAAGTACAAATCTGCCTAATTTTCTACTCGATGAATTTTCGTAACTTTTTGATATATTACTATTTTCGACATGACAATTGAATATGTAATTTTTTTTTTGCTTTAGACGACATAATAAAAAAATCTGTCGACTATCTTAACAAGCACCGAAGTTTTATGCGTTTGTGTGTGTGTGTTTCTTCTAGTGTTTTTTTTTTTTTTTGATAAAATTATATCTCTTGGGTACTGAACGGGGTGCTAGTGAACTTACTGGTCCGCGCTATTTTTTAAATCGTATTTCCAAGTTTAATTAAAATTTTATGATATGTTTTTATTCAGTAGTAAGGTTAAAGTATAGAATAGGTTAAAAACACCCACCTTTCCCCATGTTAAGAATGGCTTTTTAAATGATAACGTTATTATTTCAGCACAGATCAATAAGTGCACTAGTACTGTGAACGGCTTATCGAGATTTTATTCATGTAATATATTGTTCAGATTAATATTTCAGTGTCCCATAGATCGGGGATTTCCAAAAGCGCAAAAAACAAAAAAACAAAAAAGAAACAAGCGCACAGCCCGATCGGTGTACAGGAAAAATGACTTAAAAGAAGAAGATTTTTGAAAGAATTAAAAACTAAAAAAAAAGATTTTTATAAGAATTTTGATACTAAATTTTTTAACAATTTTATTGTTTGTATTTCTGAAATATATCGTTTTTACTTCTTTGAAAAAATATCTTTAAAAAATGTTTATGAAAAAAGGATTCATTTGTAAAACATTTTTTTTTTTTAAATATACCACATTTTGGGGCAATTGCACCAAATCTAAGGTAATTGCGCCAACTAAAAAAGATATGCTCTTTATATGCATGGTTGCGAAAACAGCACTTACATATATATATATATATATATATATATATATATATATATATATATATATATATATATATATATATATATATATATAATTTATTGCTTGTACTTTGTTATCTTTTGTAAAATACAAAAAAAATCATTGGAAAAATTATGCAAATATATCGTTAATAACCATATTTATGATTTTGGACTGTTTTCTGAAATGCGGCAAAAACCTTCTCTTTTTTAGAGAAAATCAATTTGGTATAACACCGTTAAAATGTGAATCAAATTTTTGCGCTTTTCGAAATCACCAATTTATGGAGCACTGAAGTAATAATCTGCCCACCTTTCTTTTATAAAGTTTTCATTAAATGAACATCCATTTATTAGTCATCACCAATAAGTAGAAACTTAATATTGAAAAAAAAAATATTGGTGAATTTTTACAATCTAACTGAGATGAGTTTATCCCCTAAAAATTCAAAATCTACCTTTTTGGAGATTACCTTTCAAATTTCTTGTGTGACGTGCGGGGGTCATTTTTTATAAACACTTTTAAAATTTCGTCCATTTTCATAACAGTATTTTATTTTTAGAGGGAATTACAATTAAACATGAGAAAGGCACGATATTTTACTTAAGCAATTTAATAAACAAAAGAAATGTATTCTTAACCGGATACCTGTGTTCTAATTTATTAGAAGAACCGTAATAATGAACATTTTCCTACAAAAGAAATTAATTTCAACTCTTTTCGGAACTGAATCAGGACTTTATACACTAATACTGAAATAGCTGTGTGCCAATTTATTAGAAGGTTATTTTTATTAATTATCTCATTTAGTCAACATTTGTTATGTAATGTGGCGCATCTGTTATTTTTTAACTGTTTTGCTACAGTTCAAACCTCTCTTAGACCCCCACACCGTCTGGTACCGACACAAATGAACAAAAAAACAAAAATAAACCCGACTCAGCATTTTATTTAAAGTGCAAATTAAATACATTTATTTGTGGTTCTAAAACAATGCATTTTATTATTTTTCCAAAGTCTCTTCACACACACGCATGTTCTTTCTTTAAAAGTCTCTGTCACCCCCACCCCATGCCGATGCCAGTTCCATACGACTATCTTGTCCAACACGCACTTTGTTTTTCTCTTAACTATGTGGAGTATTTTGCTCTCCTTTTCATGTAAAGCAAGCTTGCACACACCTGCTAAATATTTATATATAGAAAAAATAATTAAGACCACATCTTTCCTTTTCAGCACAACCTTTAAAAAGGAAGGTGTTTTTATGTTCAACTAAGAAATACAAGTGCTAGAAGCTCAAGAATGTCAAAATTGGCTCTTTTTCTTATCAAACAGGTAAGTTAACCTTTTAATTAATAAAAAATTGCTTCAAATATTTTCTTATCAAACAGGTAAGTTAACCTTTGAATTAATAAAAAGTTGCTTCAAATATTTTCTGGAAAATATGAAAATACTTTTAAGCAGTATTAAGAAAAATTAAAACAATTGCAAAATATTTTTGAAGGATTCAATTTTTTCTATAAAAGTATGTTTGCAAGTTTTAGAAAAGATAATGTCCTATAAACTCGATCGTTTTTTTTTCTCATCAGTTTTGAATTCCAGCAAATTTTCTGGAAAATATAATAACATTTTAAACAATATTAAGGAAGGTGGAAAGAATATTTTTGAAATATTTAATCAGAGTATGTTTTCTAAAGAAAAGGAGAAACCTGTTTGTTAGTTTTAGAAATGTTTACAATTATTACATGTTTTATTTCAGTGTTAAAAGGCGAACAGTTAGAAAAGTAAATTGTAAACAGGGTATGAAAACTAATAATGTAAATCAGAAGAAATTATATGCAAGTATTTATGAAAAGAAATAACGTAAGTAAAACATAGACATGTTAAATTCCAAACAACTAAATAAATAATAAAGATGAAATTATATGTAGGTTCATTTGAAAAGAAATGAGGTTATGACATGATAATTTCAAACAACAAATATTTATTCTCTAAAAAAATGATAATTTTAAATTTATCATATTTCACCAGGTTCTCAAAAAAAGATCATTTTGAATTTATCATATTTCAGTTCTGTTAAAAGAGATTACCCAGCACCCTGTAAACGATCTCCGGTTAAGTGAGGTCACAAAAGTAAATAAAGTGTAAATAGGAAATTCTATGCAGGTGTATATGAAAAGAAATAATATAAATTGTACATAGGTATTCCAAACTAAAACATAATATAAATTGAACATAGGTATTCAAAACTAAAAAAATAATAAAAATTGAACATAGGTATTCAAAACAACAACTCTCTCATATAAGATGGAGGTGAGGCATAGAGATGAGGTTTAGTAAACTTAACCAAAATAGAGTAAACTTTACTAAAATGAAGTAAACTTTACTAAAATGAAGTAAACCTAAACAAAATGAAGTAAACTTTACTAAAATGAAGTAAAATTTACTAAAATGAAGAAAACTTAACTAAAATGAGTAAAATTTACTAAAATGAAGTAAACTTTACTAAAATGGAGTAAACCTAAACAAAATGAAGTAGACTTTACTAAAATGAAGTAAACTGGGAAGAAATAAGATCAAATAAAATAAAGTTAAATAAATATATGTGTATAATTTTAACAAGATTGTATAGAGAGACAAGATAGGGAGATCCAACAATGTAGGGATATAGAAATGACGGACAGAGATAGATTTATATATAGAAGAATATTTAGCAGGGAGAGTGGCGAGGGGTAGGGGAACTAATCATAATAGAGAAAAGATCGAGATATGGTAACATAATGCAGATTCACATGTATTAATCCATGCAAAATGACATCAAAGGTGGGAAATCGGACGATAAAAAAAACTTAAGAGAACAATAATCAGACGGGTGAGATAACATTTAATATCACGTGAACGACGTAGAGAAAGTTATATATCACATGGACTACGTTAGGGCTGTAGCACTAATGAAACAAATGTGCCCACAAAGAAAAGGCGAGTTGGAGTTATTTCCTATTATTTGTTATTGTCTTTTCTGTAATAAGAAACTGCACACAACTTGACTTGATCCACGGATAGAGTTACAGTTGAAGGTAACAATGTGAATTAAGTATATGAAAGAATATACAAGTATGCAAATAAAGTCAGAATCTGAATGAGGTATATGAAAGAATATACAAATATACATTAATATACAAATAGAGTCACGCTCTGAATAAAGTATGTGTAAGAATATGCAAGTATACATGAATATACAAAAAAGTCAAAATCTGAATAAAGTATATGAAAAACTATACAAGACTGCAAAAAAGTCACAATATGAATGAAGTATATGAAAGAATATACAAATATACATGAATATAGAAAAAGTCACAATCTGAATTAAGTATATGAAAGAATATACAAATATATATGTATATACAAAAATGTCACGATCTGAATAAAGTATATGAAAGAATATACAGGTATACATGAATATCCAAAATGTCACAATTTGAATGAAGAATATGAAAGAATATACAAGTATACATGAATATACAAAAATGTCACAATTTGAAAGAAGATGAAGTATATTAAAGAATATACAAGTATGTAAATAACGCCACAATCTGAATGAAGTATAGGAAAGAATATACAGGTATACATGAATATCTAAAATGTCACAATCAGAATGAAGAATATGAAAGAATATACAAGTATACATGAATATACAAAAATGTCACAATTTGAAAGAAGATGAAGTATATTAAAGAATATACAAGTATGTAAATAACGCCACAATCTGAATGAAGTATAGGAAAGAATATACAGGTATACATGAATATCTAAAATGTCACAATCAGAATGAAGTATATGAAAGAATATACAAGTATACATGAATATACACAAATGACACAATCTGACTGGAGTATATGTAAGAATATACAAGTATACATGAATATAACAAAAAGTCACAATCTGAATAAATTGTATGAAGAATACACAAGTATACAAGAATATACAAAAAGTCACAATCTGAAAAAAGTATATTAAGAATATACAAGTGTACATGAGTATAAAAAGTCACAATCTGAATGAATATATGAAAGAATATACAAGTATACATTATTATATAAAAAAGTCACAATCTGAATGAAGTATATAAAAGACTATACAAGTATGCAAATAAAGTCACAATATGAATGAAATATATGAGATCATATAAAAATAGACATGAATATAAAAGTCACAATCTGAATTAAGTATATGAAAGAATATACAAATATATATGTATGTACAAAAGTGTCACAATCTGAATGAAGTATATGAAAGAATATACAGGTATACGTGAATATACAAAAAAGTCACAGTCTGAATAGGTATATGAAAGAATATACAGGTATACATGAATATAAAAAATGCCACAGTCTGAATAAAATATAGTAAGAATATACGACCATAAATGAATATACAAAAAGTCACAATCTGAATGAAGTATATGAAAGAATATACAAGTATACATGAATATAAACAAAAAGTCACAATCCTTATAAAGTATATGAAGAATGTACAAGTATACAAGAATATATAAAAATGTCACAGTGTGAATAAAGTATATTAAGTATATAAAAAAATCACAATCTGAAAAAAATATATAAAGAATATACAAGTGTACATGAATATACAAACAGTCACAATCTGAATAAAGTATATGAAAGAATATACAGGTATACATGAATATAAGAAAATGTCACAATCTGATTGAAGAATATGAAAGAATATACAAGTATGCAAATAAAGTCACAATCTGAATGAGGTATATGATAGAATATACAAATATACATGAATATAAAGAATGCCACTATTTGAATTAAGAATATGAAAGAATATACAAGTTTACATGAATATAGAAAAAAGTCACAATTTCAATTAAGTATATGAAAAGAAACTAAAAATATATAGGTATATACCAAAATGTCACAATCTGAATAAAGTATATGAAAGAATATACATGTATACATGAATATACAAAAAAGTCACGGTCTGAATGAGTATATGAAAGAATATACAGGTATACATGAATATACAAAATGTCACAATCTGAATGAAGTATATGAAAGATTATACAAGTATGCAAATAATATCACAATCTGAATGAAGTATATGAAACAATATACAAGTATGAATAGGTATAAAAATAAAGTCACAATATGAATGAAATGCATGAAAAAATATACATGAATATACACAAAAAGTCACAATCTTAATGGAGTATATAAAAAATATACAATATGCAAATAAACTCACAATCTGAATGAAGTATATGAAAAAGTCTACAAGTATACATGAATATACAAAAAGTCACAATCTGAATGAAGTATATGAACCAATATACAAGTATACATTAATATACAAAAATGTCACAATCTGACTGGAGTATATGAACGAATATACAAGTATAAATGAATATACAAAAAATCACAATCTGAATGAAGTATATGAAAGAATATACAAGTGTACATGAATATACAAAAATGTCACAATTTTAATGAGGGATATGAAAGATTATACAAGTATACATGAATATACAAACATGTAACTATTTGCATGAAGAATATGAAAGATTATACAAGTATACATAAATATACAAAAATGTCACAATCTGAAGAATGTATATGCAGAAAATACAAGTATACAAGAATATATAAAAATGTCACAATGTGAGTAAAATATATTAAGAATATAAAAAATTTAACAATCTGAATAAAGTATATTAAGAATATGTACAAAAAAGTCACAATCTGAATAAAGTATATAAAAAATATACAAGTATACATTAATATACACAAATGTCACAATCTGAATGAAGAATATTATAGAATATTCAAGTATACAGAAATATACAAAAATGTCACAATTTGAATGAAGATTATGAAAGAATATACAAGTATACATGAATATAAAAAATGTCACAATTTAAATGGAGAATATGAAAGATTATACAAGTACGCATGAATATAAAAAAATGTCACAATTTAAATATAAAAAATATCACAATTTGAACGAAGAATATGAAAGAATATACAAGTATACAGGAATATAAAAAATGTCACAATTGTACATGGAGAATATGAAAGAATATAGAACTATACAGGAATATAAAAAATGTCACAATTTGAATAAAGAATATGAAAGAATATACAAGTATACATGAATATACAAAAATGTCACAATTTGAATGAAGAATATGAACGAATATACAAGTATACATGAATATATAAAAAAGTCACAATCTGAATGATGTATATAAAAGATTATACAAGTATGTAAATAACGCCACAATCTGAATGAAGTATACAAAACAATATGCAAGTTTGCATGGATATACAAATAAAGTCACAATTCGAATGAAGTGCATGAAACAATATACAAGTGTACATTAATATACACAAACAGTAACTATCTGAATGGAGCATATGAAAAATATACAAGTATGAAATAAAGTCACACTCTGAATAAAGTATATGAAAGAATATACAAGTATACATGAATATGCAAAAATGTCACAATCTGAATCAAGAATATGAAAGAATATACAAGTATACATGAATATAAAAAAATGTAACAATCTGAATGGAGTATAATAAAGAATATACAAGTATACATAAATATACAAAATAGTCACAATCTGAATAATGTATATGAAGAATATACAAGTCTACAAGTATATATGTGAGTAAAGTATGTAAAGAATATAGAAAAAAGTCACAATCTGCATTAAGTATTGGAAAGAATATACAAGTATACATTAATATACAAAAATGTAACGATTTGAATGAAGAATATGAAAGAATATACAAGTATGCAAATAAAGTCACAATATGAATGAAGTATATGAAAGAATATACAAATATACATGAATATATAAAAAGTCACAATCTGCATTAAGTATAGGAAAGAATATACAAGTATACATTAATATACAAAAATGTCACGATTTGAATGAAGAATATGAAAGAATATACAAGTGTGCAAATAAAGTCACAATCTGCATTAAGTATATGAAAGAATATACAAGTATACATGAATATAAAAAATGTCACAATTTTAATGAAGTATATGGAAGAATATACAAGCATAAATAAATATTAAAAAATGTCACTATTTGAATGCAAGAATGTCACAATCTGAATAAAGTATAGTAAGAATATACAAGTTAAAATGAATATAAAAAATGTCACAAA
Organism: Euprymna scolopes; assembly: GCF_053919585.1. NCBI lineage: Eukaryota > Metazoa > Mollusca > Cephalopoda > Sepiida > Sepiolidae > Euprymna > Euprymna scolopes. Next base: position 184,217,521 of record NC_136527.1, read on the forward strand.
CTGAATGGAGTATATGAAAGAATATACAAGTATACATAAATATACAAAAAGTCAGTTTGTAAAGTATATTAAGAATATACAAAATTTCACAATGTGAATAAAGTATATTAAGAATATACAAGTATACATGAATATACAAAAATGTCATAATCTGGATGAAGTATATAAAAGAATATAAAAGTATATACGAATATACAAAAATGTCACAATCTGAATGAAGACTAATAAAGAATATACAAGTATACAGGAATATACAAAAAGGTCACAATTTTAATGAAGAATATTAATTAATATACAAGTATACATGAATATAGAAAAATGTCACAATTTGAATTAAGCATATGAGTGAATATATAAGTATACATGAATATACAAAAATGTCACAATTTCAATGAAGAATATGAATGAATAAAAAGTATACATTAATCTATAAAAAAGTCACAATCTGAATGAAGTATATGAAATATTATACAAGCATGCAAATAACGCCACAATCTGAATGAAGTATACGAAACAATATACAAGTATGTATGGATATACAATAAAGTCACAATTGGAATTAAGTGCATGAAACAATATAAAAGTATACATGAATATACAAAAAAGTCCAAATCTGACTGGAGTATATGAAAGAATTTATAAGTATACAAAAATGTCACAATCTGAATAAAGGATATGAAGAATGTACAAGTATACAGGAATATATAAATATGTCACAATCTGTAGAAAGTATATTAAGAATATACAGGTATACATGAACATAAATAAGTCACAATCTGAATAAAGTATAGCAAGAATATACAAGTGAAAGTAATTATACAAACAAGTCACAATGTGAATAAAGTATATGAAAAAATATACAAGTATACTGGAATATAAAAAAAGGTCACAATCTGAATGGAGTATATGAAAGAATATACAAGTATACATAAATATACAAAAAAGTCACAATCTGAATAATATATATGAAGAATATACAGGTACACAAGAATATATAAAAATGTCACAATGTGAGTAAAGTAAATTAAGAATATACAAAATTTGAAAATCTGAATAAAGTGTATAAAGAAAATACAAGTATACACGAATATACAAAAAGTCACAATCTGCATGAAGTATATGAAAGAATATAAAAGGATACATTAAATGTACAAATTTGTCACAATTTGAATGAAGAATATGAATGAATATACAAGTATACAGGAATATAAAAAATGTCACAATTTTAATCAAGAATAGAAAGGAATATACAAGTATACATGAATATACAAAAATGTCACAATTTGAATGAAGAATATGAAAAATATACAAGTATACATAAATATAGAAAAAGGTCACAATCTGAATAATGTATATGACGAATATACATGTATGCAAGACGATACAAGTATGAAAATAAAGTCACAATATGAAAGATGTATATGAAAGAATATAGAACTATAGTTATAACAAAAAAGTTCAGAATTTGACTGAAGTATATGAAAGAATATACAAGTATACATAAATATAAAAACAAGTCACAATCTGAATAATGTATATGAAGAATATACAAGAATATATAAAAATGTCACAGTGTGAGTAAAGTATATAAAGAATATACAAAATTTCACAATCTGAATAAAGTATATTAAGAATATACAAGTATACATGAACATACAAAAAGTCACAATCTGAATGAAGTATATGAAGGAATATACAAGTATACATGAATATACAAAAATGTCACAATTTGAATGAAGAATATGAAAGAATATACAAGTATACATTTAATATACAAAAATGTCACAATTTGAATGAAGAATATGAATGAATATACAAGTATACATGAATATATTAAAATGTCACAATTTGAATGAAGAATATGAAAGAATATAAAAGTACAAATGAGTATAAAAAATATCACAATTTGAATTAAGAATATGAAAGAATATACAAGTATGCATGAATATAAAAAATGTCAATTTGAATGAAGAATAATAAAGAATATACAAGTATACATTAATATACAAAAAAGACACAATTTGAATGAAGAATATGAAAGAATATACAAGTATACATAAATATACAAAAATGTCACGATCTGAATGAAGAATAATAAAGAATATACAAGTATACAGGAATATACAAAAAGTCACAATTTGAATGAAGAATATGAAAGACTATACAAGTATACATGAATATACAAAAATGTCACAATTTTAATGAAGAATATGAATGAATATACAAGTATACCGGCATATAAAAAATGTCACAGTTTTAATCAAGAATATGAAAGAATATACAAGTATACATAAATATAAAAAAATGTCACAATTTGAATGAAAAATATGAAAGAATATACAAGTATACATGAATATACAAAAATATCACAATTTGAGTGAAGAATATGAAAAATATACAAGTATACATTAATATAGAAAAAAGTCACAATTTCAATAATGTATATGAACAATATACAAGTATACAAGACCATACAAGTATGAAAATAAAGTCACAATATCAATGAAGTATATGAAAGAATATACAAGTATACATGATCATGAAAATTAAGTCATAATCTGAAAAGTATATGAAAGAATATACAACTATACCTTAATATAAAAATATGTCACACTGAATGAAGTATATGAAATAATTATACATTAATATACAAAAAAGTCACAATTTGAATGAAGTATATAAAAGACTATACAAGTATTGAAATAAAGTCACAATCTGAATGAAGTATATGAAAGATTATACAAGTATACATTAATATACAAACAGAAGCACAATAGCAAAAAATATGAACGAATATACAAGTATGCATAAATATACAAAAAAAAAGAAACGCAATAACAAAAATGAAAAAATCCAGAATACAATAGAAAAATAAAATAAAAGTTTAAAGAAAAATAAAAGTTCAGGTGTAAAATTACACACCTGCACACAATAAAGATATAGGTTTGATATGAAGACAGTATTTTCATAAAAGATGAAAGTTTAAAATCATAAAAGTCCAATGTAATAGGTGGAGATTGGTTTGGTAGGGTTTAAACCAAGTGGTGTTATATGTATACAATTCTATATTTACATATACAGCGGAATAATATACATACATAGCATATACATATTTCTATCCACATGCTGGAATCAACAAGCTCCAAAAAGGAGGGATTATCGTTCTACCCTGGCTCTATAGTGAATTTATAATTTGTATAATTTCCCTCATGGAAAATGTCAGATCCAGTTAGAAGTAAACAGATATTGACGGTTGATCAGGCAGATACTTTGGGTTTGTGCATACTGTTCTTGCAATTATAAAACGGTCAAATTAGTGCATACTTGACTTGCAATTATAAAACTGTCAAATTTCAATATATATATTATATATATATATATATATATATATATATATATATATATATATATATATATATATATGGGTTAGTGCATACTGGACTTGCAATAATAAAACGGTCAGATTTCAAAGACCAAGTATAGCCATATGGGTCCATAGGCGCTAAAACTACATATTCATGCTAATACAGTAGACGATATGAGGAAAATTTCGTTGATGCACAGACCGGGAGGAAATATAATGTACAACGAAATTTGAACTGTTTTACCAGTAGAAACTGTGGGAGTTGACTTCTCTCAGCATTACTCGATTGTCGCCCTTTTACTCAGGAGAGCAACCTAGCTACGTCACTTCCTGTTTCTCATATTTCACCCTCTTTTCTGCTGAACACACAACCAGTCAAGATATGACAAACACCGCTCCGGTGGGGCCATGAGCCACCACCGCGTTCCTGACTAGAGAGTCAACCGAAAGTAACGTTACTAATCTCACTGAACTCTTATTCTTCCTATCACTCTTTCCTGAATATTTATGCAATAAATTGCATTTGTTTCGTTGATATATAACGGTATATTTTCGTCTTCATTATGCGACCTTTCGCCTTTTCAATTTCTCTACCATTAAATACATCCACCATTGCTCACATGGGGACGGGGTCGTCTAACTCACTGCAGACTGTCCTGTGTCCAACAAAACAGAACTTGACTGTGCTAGGATGGAATGTCGGGTCGTTACTATAGTGGCTTCCTATTGTTGTGGGGGGAAAGATAGAGCATATATGTATGTAGAGAGGTTAAACAGGTTAGGAATAGCAAGGAGTAGGGTGTCTGTGAAATTGTCTTTTCTAGCCACAGGGAAATGCCACGTAAAAATCTTTTATTGCCAATTTGAATAGAATTTACTCAAGTTATGCTATAAGGGTTTATAATCGATCGAAGAAAGCACTTTATCACCAGATGAAAGCTGAGTTATGATTGATGTCCAGATGTTATTTCTGAAGCGTGCAAATCTGATGAGGTTTATAAGTGTTTGAAGAAGTTGTGTGCGCAGCTATTTTAAGAGGAGTTGTTATTTTTAGATAAGTGAGTATTATAAGAATAGTGGGTGTTTTAAGATGAGTGGGTATTTTTAGATGAGTGGGTATTTTTAGATCAGTTGGTATTATTAGATGAGTGGGTATTTTTAGATGAGTGGGTATTATGGGATATGAGTAAAGAGTAATGGATGTTTTTTTTGTGTAATTATTGTATTCTATTTACAACAGAACCTCATGTTATTTGTCCTTGGGTTTCTTATGAGTGTTGTTGGTATATTTTGCATCGGAATTATTGTTTGAGAAAAACATGTGGTTTCCAATGAAATTTTTAATAAAATAAGAGGAAACAGCTATATGAGTGTGGATATTTTAAGTTGTATGTGGATTGGATAGAAATGTTGGGTAATGATATTTTATAAGGGGCGTGTGGAATTGCAAATGCAACAGAATAACTCACGATGATTTGATTGTGTGAGCAGTGTTGTATTGGTCAATGCTTTGAGTCTCAGTTCGGCAATAGCTGGCTAATGTGTTTAGATGGGGAAGGGTGAATGTTGCTATATATATATATATATATATATATATATATATATATATATATATATATATATTAAAGTTACAATGTTTTCTCGCCAAGATGCAAATTGTGTACAAGTTATAGATTTAATTGTCTCTATACCATAGCCTAAACAATAACTGTGTCGTCTGGTTCTTTGCTAACTAAGAAAATATCTGATTATTTTGCTTCTGTGTTTCATATGAGCTTTTCAATAAACTGTAACTCGTTTGTGAGTTCCATCCTTTCATATTTACAACAAGCAAAAGCTAATATGTGATTGATGATACAGAAACATGAATTGGTTTTATTTTTATTATAAACTTTGTTTTTACTTTATATAAACATTTAAAATATGTTTTGTCTTATCATAATAAAAACAAAACTTATATGTGATTTACAAAATAACATATTTTATTTCTTTTATTTTTATTTACAGATGTTCCTGCTTCATCACATATAATCTATTTTTAACATTCTCTCAATAATTGCTCACTTGTATGAAGAAAAGCAGAAGCAGAAATATATGTTATATTCTTATGAACCAGGTTTACTTTCTGTAATCTTCATAAGAACATATAAATTAAGAATTAAATATAAAAGTAAATGCCATATTCAAAACTACGTTAATACAATCAATTTTAGTGAAACATGCAGGTGCAAAGTGATGAAAAGACACATATTTGTGAAGTGTGTGGATATTCTTGTTCTAAAAAATTAAATTTAATGATACATATGAGAACACACACTGGGGAAAAGCCACATTCATGTGAAGTGTGTGGATATTCTTGTTCTGAAAAATCAAAATTAGTGGCACACATGAGAACGCACACTGGCGAAAAGCCATATTCTTGTGAAGTGTGTGGATATTCTAGTTCTCAAAAATCAACGTTAGTTAGACATATGAGAACGCACACTGGCGAAAAACCCCATTCTTGTAAAGTTTGTGGATATTCTTATTCGGAAAAATCAAATTTAGTGAAACATATGAGAACTCACACTGGCGAAAAGCCATATTCTTGTGAAGTGTTTGGATATTCTTGTCCTGAACAATCAACGTTTGTTCGACATATGAGAATACACGCTGGCAAAAAAACACATTCTTGTGAAGTTTGTGGATATTCTTGTTCTGCAAAATCAAATTTACTGAAACATATACGGACTCACACGGGCGAAAAGCCATATTCTTGTGAAGTGTGTGGATATTGTTGTTCTCAAAAATCAAATATAGTTAGACATATGAGAACGCACACTGGCGAAAACCCACATTCTTGTGAAGAGTGTGGATATTCTTGTTCTGAAAAATCACATTTACTGAAACATATGCGAACTCACACTGGCGAAAAGCCATATTCTTGTGAAGTGTGTGGATATTCAAGTTCTCAAAAATCATCCATAGTTAGACATATGAGAATACACACTGGCGAAAACCCACATTCTTGTGAAGAGTGTGGATATTCTTATTCTGAAAAATCAAATTTACTGAAACATATGAGAACGCACACTGGCGAAACCCCACATTCTTGTGATGTTTGTGGATATTCTTGTTTTAAAGAATCAAATATAGTGAAGCATATGCGAACTCACACTGGCGAAAAACCATATTTTTGTGGAGTGTGTGTATATTCTTGTTCTCAAAAATCAACGTTACTTAGACATATGCGAATACACTCTGGCGAAAAACCATATTCCTGTGAAGTGTGTGGATATTCTTGTTCTGAAAAATCAAATTTACTGAAGCATATGCGAACTCACACTGGGGAAAAGCCATATTCTTGTGATGTCTGTGGATATTCTTCTTCTCAAAAACCACCCTTAGTTATACATATGCGAACGCACACTGGCGAAAAGCCACACTCATGTGAAGTGTGTGGATATGCATGTTCTGCAAAATCAGACATAATAACACATATGAGAACTCACACTGGTGAAAAACCACATTATTGTAAAGTCTGTGGAAATTCTTATTCCCGAAAATCAGTCCTAGTTATACACATGAGAACTCACACTGGTGAAAAGCCACATTCATGTGAAGTTTGTGGATATTCTTGTTCTGCAAAATCATATTTAATGGAACATATGCGAACTCACACTGGCGAAAAACCATATTCTTGTGAAGTATGTGCATATTCTTGTTCTCAAAAATCATCGTTAGTTAGACATATCAGAAGGCACTCGACTGAAGTAAAATAAAAGGGAAAAATCATATTCTTGACCAGTTTTAGTGGATTAAACTGAACAGTGTCACATGTGTGGATATTATTCTTCTGTAAAATCAACGTTAGCGACACATATTAGAACTGACACTGAAGCAAAGCCCCATGCTTGTTAAGTGTGTGGATATTTTTGTTCTGTAAAAACACATTTAATCACACACATGAGAACTCTCACTGAACCGATTGAACCAACTCAGAGATCTTCACTATATGAAGTGGTTACCCGTCAGGTTTTCCACCACTATACATAAAACTTGATGAGCATGAAACTGCATAAAATCCGAGCTTCATGAGTGAGGAAGGTAGTAACTAAAACATAAATGGCGCTCGTAAAAAACATCAAATAACATATTCTGCAGGAGTCTACATTGTCAGAAAAAATTCCCTCAATTCCAAAAACAATGCCAGTCAAAAGCAAAAAATATTACATAAGCATGGTGATTAAAGAATAGCAATGTAAAAATAGAAGAGATGGAAAAAGTTGCAAAATAACTAGAGGACAAAATAGAAGGCAAGATACCAGCACATGCTTAAAGGATCCAAGCAAAGGATAACAGAAGGCAAAATATAATAATCTCTTCAGATGTAATGCTATGCTATTCTACAGAAACCTTATAAGAGAGAAAATCACTGTGGAAAAGTTACCAAAAAAGCAAGACCTAGAAGAGTATTGGAGGCTCCTGTTTGAAGATGAGGGATCTAGTAACTTAGAGACCAATTGGATCCTAGAAAAAATGAAAAACAAGCCAGAAATTCTGATAACATTTGGAATCAAATATAACATCTGGAATGGAAAAAATGTGGATAAGTTCCGGAATAACTAATAAAAAACTAGAACACATATTGAAAGTACGAAAAAAACTACAATTGACAACTTTCCATTCTTTTATATGTTCATATCTTTTATTTCTTAATGAATTGAACACACGAAACAAAACTGTTATCGATTTACTAAAAACAAAACAAATTTCATTTTTTATTGAATTTTTGTAACGAAAGTTAAGTTTTTTATCTTGATTTTTAGACATTTAAACAAAATCATTCTATATGTTGTAAAATAATCTTAAATATAAAAAATATTTTTATTTCTTGCAATCTAATAAAAAAAGATATATTTATAATGTTATAGATAGAGGAGAGGTGCGAATGAACTCGAAATCCGGGCCATCAAAAATGGAACCTGGAATTGCATGGCCTGATCCTATGACGCAAGTCGGTTTATGGGTCAGACCGTTGAATGGAGTAAAGTTCGAATGAACTTAAACCCTGACCGACAAAAATGAAACCCGGGAATAATATGACGTAATTCGGCCGCAAGTAAGACCAAAAGCAAACATCGAGAGGGTCAGAATGTGGGTCGATGACGTAAACTGGTTAACGGATTACGAGGTCGAAAATTCATAAAAGTCAAATGATAAACAAAAGAACGAGTCAGAGAGTGACAGCAGAGAGGGGAAGACAGACGACGCTCAACTGCCTGTCACGATCGCAACCACACCCTCTCCAACTATACTATCTCCACCACCACCTTCACCGCCATATTATGTGTATATGAATGTTTATTAAATAAACCAGGTTGTTTTATAACATAGCGTCCCGTTATTCATTGATAAATGAACAGCGGTCATTCCATTCACTAGACGACTGACAACAAACATATATGCATAAATGTCAAACGAACTATCTCTATATCTATCGAGATATTCAAAAATCTCGGATAGTTAAAATACAGGCTTGATGCTAATAAAATAGACGTCACCGCCATACCACCCAGTATATAACATATACAATTTGGTGCCGTGATCAATTTTTATTCCACAAGAATAAAATAAAATAAAAAAGAGGAACCACAAGAACGACCAATACCACTAAAAAACAACGAAAAAAGATAGTTTTATTTATTGCAATCTAATAAAAAGATATATTGATTTCACCATGTTTTATAATAAATGTGAATAAATTTTATGAATTATTGATTTAAAATTTTTTTATTGCAATCTACTAAAAGAATATATTGATTCCACCATGCTTTATAATAAATGTGAATAAAATTTATGAATATCTGATTTTAAAAAATCCTGTTAAATATTTAGTCCGATATTAGTTTTTAAGTCAAAGTAAAGTTTCATCTAATATTTGGATTTCTGTCACAATTTGTTTATTTAATTTAATTCGATTTATTTAATTTAATTGGTCGAAAACTGCTTTTTCGATATTTAATTGTTTGAACATTTTATACAATTCTTTTTCTCTCTATACGTACCTAGAGGATAATGTTTGATATTTTATCCAATCATTAAGATTTTAGAATAGGGGCTAATGGTTTTATAAAGTTTACATAAAATGAGAACCCATTTATATTTGTCATCAGCAGAAACTTAATGTTGAAAAAAGGTAAATGTTTACAATCAGCACATCAGAGTTCATCATCAATTATCAATAAATTTTTACAATCTACACAGCATAGTTTATCATCTAAGAATTCAAAATCTACTTTCTTTATTGTTATATTTCAAAAGACTATAAAAAATCTGCACAGAAAGAATTGATAAAAATAATTAAAATTTTCGAGTGTGTGATCATTTAACAATATAAATTTAATGTAAAATGAGCATCCACTTCGTGGTCAGTTAGTGATCAACAAGACATGTAATCGTTCGTAGTTTCTAAATGTTATGGCACAGGAAAGTAGGAGAGAATGCTCCTGTCAGATTTTGTTTTCTTTTTGGAAGTGGAGTAGAGCCGATACGTTTTTAAATAACTGTTAAGCAAAAATTGATAAGTTTTTAAATAACTGTTAAACAAAAACCGATATAAGTTATCCATTCACTCTAATCACACTAATTGCAAACTGTAATCTATTCAGTGTCTTCTCGGTGAATGCTAAAAGGGGTGTTTATTTTACCTTAGATTTATATAGGAAGTGATCCCCAATTTTTAAATACAAGTTATTTACTATTTTTAATTGCTTTTATTTTTTTATAATTGTTTAAACGTAATAGTAAAAAAATTAACGGATGTAATCTACACTGAGTTAGATTGTAAAGATTTACAAAATATATTTGTTTTTATTTTGATTTTTTGTATAACGTTAACATTTCTTGTTAAACAAATAATATTTATTTCGTCTATTTTCATAACAATTTTATTTTTAGAGGGAATTACCAACCATCTTTGTTTTATTTCTAAAATTCTAAACTACTTTTCGAATAATATAATTACTTGAGACAATTTCATAACTAACGAGAATTGCAACTTTCGGTAAAAATATGTTCAGCAGTCAACGGTGAATTGTGAAAATCAGTTGCTTGTGTAATTAACACATACGAAAAACTAGGTTACTTAGTTTTTAATGCTTGTTAATTGATCTAATAAATAAAGTTTTCATGAGCGGTTTACAAGAACCTATTTTCATGTTTTTGTTCTTTTGGGGGGATGGACAATCAATTATAGAACTTGTGTAGATTAACAGATGCTTCTGCAGTTTAATTAAGCATTTTTCCGTAAGTAATGCTCCGACAGTAAGAATACCGTTTAACATTTCGCACAAATTCTGTTTACATTAGGGAGCGTCAGGTATGGTGGTCGCCCCAACTGCACAAGTTCTATAATTGAATACCCCTCCCTCCAACAAAGAACGGAAAACATAAAAGTATGTTTTTATAAACTCATGAAACATTTTTTTAGATCAATTAAAAAACATTAAAATCACAAAAGTGAACCACTTTTTAAAAAAAAAACTTTTTTATTTCACATGTCCGCTCAGGATTCCTCTGACATGTGATAAGTCAGTTCACTACACGTGTGAGCACGCGAACGCATCATGATTCAGATTTGTTTCTCAACAATCAGTTTTATATTTCTTTTCAACGCTGTAGTAATTTTCTTTTCGTCTTCTTCCCAACTGACTGCAACACCCGTGCTCGAGATAAAAATGTCACTGCTGTCTTTTTATACTGCCGCCTCGAACTACAATAGCGCCTAAATTTGCATTTATCTTACTTATCGTACCAGCCAACCCTTGCCGCTTATTGCTGTAGTTCTCCATTATTACAACTTGAAAAATTCCTTTTTCACAGATTGTTTATTGTTAAATTGATGTATAATAACATTTTTCACCACATCTTCATATAAACATGTGTTTGGATTATTTGATGGTTAATTCAATGGATCATAGTCTCACGCGAGTGACACATTATTATACGCATTTTGATAATCAGATTTACTTGCTTTTTTTATAGTCCTAAATAATTGTTTGATTCGCAACAACCATGAAATTAAAATCCTTCACAAATAACATCATCCAATGTGCTGAAGACTACAAGTATCTAGGATCACACATCAGAAACTCTAATAAAGACTTTAACATTACTAAAAAGGCCATGGCCTAGACTGCGAGTAACAAAACTGATAAGATCTGGAAATCGAATCTTGCTCGCAAATTCAATATCCAAGTTTTCCGTGAGCCAATCTTACTCTATGGATCTGACAGTTGGACACTTTCAGCAAAACAACAGCGTCGTTTGGATGGATGTTACACACGTCTTTTGTGAAATGTACTCAATCACCCAACTCTATAAATCATATATGGAGACTTGTAAGCATTCAAGCATTTATTCAGCAACAGATTTTCGGCAGGATTAAGAATACAAGAAAGAAGCTGTCGATTTGGTAAATTCCTTTTTTCGGACGTTGATAGCAAAGATTGTTATCATACAATGTAAAAACGTGTGCATTTTAGTAACCAATCCAAGCAATGCTTAGATTTCTCTGTCGCTTTCTATAAACTTCAATAACGATCTTGTTAACCGACAAATGCTTCTTGAACCCAACACAGTTCCTCTCACAGTCAGCAGATTCTTCTTTTGAAGGACCCTAAAGGCGAATGACTCTAGGGCCCTTGAAAATGAGAGGCGAAAGAGAATGGCTCATAGATTTTGTATACAACAAGGCCATGGGAACGCATGTGTTGTATCTCTCTCTCTCTCTCTCTCTCTCTCTCTCTCTATATATATATATATATATATATATATATATATATATATGTATATATATATATGTATATACGTAATTATATATATGTGTATATATATGTATGTATATATATGTATGTATATATATATGTATGTATATATATATATATGTATATATATATGTATACATATGTATATATATGTATATATATGTATATATATGTATATGTATATATATATATGTATATATATGTATATACATATATGTATATATATATGTATATATATATGTATATATATGTATATATATAACGTGCATATATATATATAACGTGCATATATATATATATATATATATATATATATATATATATATATATAACGTGCATATATATTTCTACCGTTTAATATCGTCCATGTAACGATGTTCATATAAATGTGTCGCTTAATGTATGCATAATAGTGCCTTGTCTTGTTAGTATATAGTGTCGGTTGTTTTCTGTACACGGGTATATACACACATAAACACTGTTCACAACAACAACAACAAATAACGCAAGAAAGTTCTTTTACAAGTTTAATTAGACAGTTTATGGCACACCAAACAAAATGAGAAACATACCTTACCTCTTTGTTCCTCACTCTCTCTACAGCCAAAATAAAACACTATAACAACAATTTATATTTTCATATATTATTTATTTCACATCTGTTACTTCTCTTTGAGTTGCATGCAATGTTCTTATGTTTTACATTTTTTCTAATTGCTTTCAGGATTCGCAAAGGCAAAACCTCATCCACGTCTGACCAACCCAGATTCTGCCTCTGTAAAATATGTCCGTTTTATTTGATTAAATTGCATTCAAACGTTCTTGGTTTATTTTTATGGACTAAATTTCAACTGTTATATCTTATTTTGTAACATATCTCATCATCACATTATTAGTTACTCTTACCACAATACGGATAAAGTTTATTTGATTCAACTCGATTAAAATTAAATTCATTTGGAATGATGATATCAGGAATATGCAGTGTTGTTCAGGCTTGTCCCATCTTACAATCTCTGACTTATTATCTTTCTTCTATAATATAACATTTAATGTTATCCTGTTGTTGTAAAGATCATCTGGCAATAGGACAGGAAAGTAATACACAGTATGTGATTCGCGCCCTTAATCGCTGTATGGCATTACTATTATAGACTAACACTTTTCTAAAAATCCAATTGTAAATAAACCCGATCTTGACTAGCTATGACTATTTTCTCATCAATGTAAGTTTCCCACGCTTGAGCCATTAAATGAAAAGCATTTATATATGGTTAAGCACTTCCAGGAATTTTCTGTAAAATATGTCCCTTATATTTGATTAAATTGCGTTTAAACGTTTTTTGTTTATTTTTATGGACTACATTTCAACTGTTATATTTTATTTTTTAACATACTTCATCATCACATATATTAGCTAACCTTACCACAGCACGGATGAAGTTCATTTGATTCAACTCGATTAAAAGCAAATTCATTTGGAATGATAATATCAGTAATATGCAGTTTTGGCTTATTATGTTTCTTCCAACCTGTATGCCTATAATAGAACACTGCCTCCATTTAATGGAATTAGTGGCAGTTCATGGTGTTGGAAAGATCATCTGCCAATAGGACTGGAAAGTCAGACAGTATGTGATTCGCGCCCTTAATCGCTGTGTGACATTTCCTGCACTGGTCATTCTATTGTAATCCATTTGTAAAAAAAAACCCAATCTTGACCAGCTATTCTTCATCAATGTTGGAGCCATTAAAGGGAAGCACTTCCAGGAATTTTCGTGCTCTTTTATACTGTTTCCGTTTTTGTGTTATTAAGCCTATCTTGATTTCTGTGGTCTTCTATTTTTCTGTCTTGCTGGTTCATTATATCTCGGCAGTATTTTCCAGTATGACGCCCCTCAAACATTTCAGCAAGGTTTGTGATTGACATTTGTTAGGACAAATTTCATTAAAAAAATATCTGTTTTTTTTTCGTATAGTCGCTTTTACAACAGTTTACTTTTTCAGAGATTGTGCCTAGGTATTTCATCAGAGTTTTGTTATAGTTTATTTGCTCGTAATGCAATCGTTTAGAGATTATGTCGTTTTTAATGAGTCTATACTTCGTCATATTACATTATATTCTTCGATTTAATCTATTAAATATTCATTAAGAATCCTGCTATTTAAAGCGTGTACAATGTTATATAGTCTATCCTGAAGTTTTTATATTAATATATCCGAATGAACATTCTTTGATTTTAGAGAAAAAGTATATCCACACATCATAGAAATGACTTTTCACAATGTGTGTTCTAATATGTCTCACTAGCGTTGATATTTCAGAACAGAATTAATCCACAATTCACAAGAATGTGGCTTTCTTCTATTTTTGATTTTACTTAGCGAGCTAACACTTGATTCCGTTACTATTAAAATTTAAATCCGAGGGCTTTTTAAGAATAGAAACTGTCTGCTTTATGACTGCTATCAGTATTTTGCTACCGCTTGGTCTCCCGAGATTGCTTCTATATATTTCTGAAGTTTTTTATTAGGCCAGTTGCTCCTGCCACAACCGATATAATGTTTATTTCTTCTAGATTTTAGATTATTTTTTAGGTCCTGATATTTTGTTATATTTACCCGTTCAGTTCTATCAAGGCTGAAATTATTTGGGACTGTGACACCGATAATAAGTGCAGTTTTTATGGCGTGATGATCTTGTCTACTTGCCTGTATGCCACTTTCCCATTTGATGTTATCATTGGTGGTTCATATGCCCAGATGCTCGATGACCTGCAATTTGCATCTCTTTGCAGATCTTCCAATGTAGGTATCTACACACTTTACTGTGGCGGACAGTGTAATAGCAATCGGCTGGAAGGATCTTGCATTCGGACAGCCGAGTGACAGAATCTGCATTGGCCAGCCATTTTTGATGATATGTACATTCTTTACCAGATTGTTGTTGTTTTAGATAATTGTAAGTTTTTTTTTCGCAACACCGTATTTATGAGAACATGAATATTAAAATAATGGACAATAATATAGCTTTCCAAATTTTTTATTTTACATGAAATCATGTGATTTCCTCGTAGGGATGATATCACATTTCATTACGATTAAAAAAATATCTGTGTTTTCTTTTGGTATAGTCGCTTTAATAATGTGCATTTGTTTTACAACAGTTTACTTTTCCAGGGATTGTGTTCAGGTATTTCTTCAGAGTTTTTGTTTTAGTTTATTTGCTCGTAATACAATCGTTTAGAGATTATGCCGTTTTTAAATGATTATATACTTCGTCATATTACATTATATTATTCGATTTAATCTATTAAATATTCATTAAGAATCCTGTTTGTAAGAGGAAAAAATAATGAAAAATGAATAAATAAAATAACAAAAAAAAATTAGAAGGGGAAAGTGTAATATCCCTAACCCCTCATCCCTTGAATGAACTCTTCCGTTAACTATAAATGCTGCGTAATTAACGCTATTTGTGACTTGCTTTCATTTGCGAATAAAATTTGAGTGAAAAACGAAGAGCCGAATACCTTTGTAAAGGTTTTATTCACAAAAGAAAGCAAGTCACAAATAGCGTTAATTACGCAGCATTTATAGTTAACGGAAGAGTTCATTCAAGGGATGAGGGGTTAGGGATATTACACTGTTATTTAAAGCGTGTACAATGTTATATAGTCTATCCTGAAGTTTTTATATTAATACATCCGAATGAACATTCTTTGATTTTAGAGAAAAAGTATATCCATACGTCATAGAAATGACTTTTCACAATGTGTGTTCGCATATGTCTCACTAGCGTTGAACAGAATTAATCCACAATTCACAATTTCCCCTATTTTTAATTTTACTTAGGGAACTAACACTTGATTCCGTTTCTATTAAAATGTATGTCCGAGGGCTTTTTAAGAATAGAAACTGTCTGCTTTATGACTGCTACCCGTACTTTGCTACAGCCTGGTGTCCCGGGATTGCTTCTATATATGTCTGAAGATTGTTTTTTATTATCCGAGTTGCTACTGTCTCAATCGGTATAATGTTTATTTCTTTCAGAGACCCCGTCATTTTTAGATCATTTTTTACGTCCTGATATTTTGTTATATTTACCCGTTCAGTTTTATTAAGACCAAAATTATTTGTGACTGTAACATCGATAATAAGTGCAGTTTTTTGGGCTTGTTCCATATTATTATTATATCTGGCTTGATGAAATTGTCTTTTATATATCTGCTTGCCTGTATGTCTTTGTCATAGAACCCTGTCACTTTTCCATTTGATGTTATCAGTGGTGGTTCATATTCCCAGATGTTCGACGACCTGCAATTTGCATCTCTTTGCAGATCTTCCAATGTAGGTATCTACACACTTTACTGTGGCGGACAGTGTAATAGCAATCGGCTGGAAGGATATTGCATTCGGACATTAAGTGGCTTGGGTTTCAAATAGCTGAATGACAGAATCTGCATTGGCCAGCCATTTTTTAGTCGGTGTGCAGTAATAATTAATCGTTCTTAATCATCTGGAAATATATTAAAATATTCACAAACTTCACATGAATATTTCAGATTTTTTGTTTTATTTTATTTCAGTCAAAGTTCTCAGAAATCAAGGGGCCCACGAGCTGAGGCTAAAACTTAAAGTCTATATGAGATGCATAGATATTCGAATGTTCCATTCTCTCAAGCACTGAGTAAAGAAATTTAGAACATCATTTTCTTCTCCCAATTAACCATTTTCATACATTGTAGTATATCTTTCGTTTTGGTCTCTTGGTCTTTCTAGATTCCAGGACAAGAATTTATCTAGTCTGGTGGAGTATCCAGCTTTGTGCTATTACTTGAGGTAACATCACTTGAAGAAGGTGCGCCATTCCTCGTAAAAGCTAATGTGGGTAAACCATAGTGAGGAGATCTTATTTGGGCAGCGAATACTATGTGATTTTTAATATTTGATCAGAGTTTACTTCTAAAGAAAAGTATCCTCATGCCAGGTTGTTCTGACAAACCCCTGTACAGAGATACCTTAGACACTCGAGAACAGTGTCTAGTAAGCATTCAAGTTCTCTCCAGTTTTCCCCGGCGTGAGTTCTCATATGTCTCACTAACAATGATTTGTCAGAACAGGAATATCCACACACTTCACAATTTGCCGTTTCTCTTTTTACTTTTTTTATTTTACATTTGTTAGTTTGAAGAGATCCTGGGGCTAACACTTGATACTATTACCGTTTAATATTTTATCCGAGGGCTCTTTTAAGAATAGACACTGTTCCGTTTATAGCTGCTATATGTATTTCCTTACAGCTTGGTTTTCTAGGGATTGCTTCTAGGTATTTCTGAAGGTTCTTTTTTACTAGGCCAGTTGCTCCTGTCACAACTGGTATAATGTGTATTTCTTTAAGAGACCATGTTGATTTTAGATCAGTTTTTAGTATCCAGTGTGAGTTCTCATATGTCTAACTAACTTTGATTTTTGAGAACTTGAATATCCACATATTTCACATGAATGTGGTTTTTCCCCAGTGTGAGATTTCAAATGTGTCAGTAAATGTGATTTTTGAGAACAAGAATATCCAAAAACTTCACAAGAATGTGGCTTTTCTCCTGTGTGAGTTCTTATATGTATCATTAAATATGTTTTATTAGAACAAGAATATCCACAAAATTCACAAGAATGTGGTTTTTCTCCAGTGTGAGTTCTCATATGTCTCACTAACATTGATTTTTCAATACAAGAATATCCACACACTATACATGAATTTGGCTTTTCTCCAGTGTGAGTTCTCATATGTCTCACTAATCTTGATGCTTCAGAACAAGCATATCCACAGACTTCGCAAGTGTGTGGTTTTTCCCCAGTGTGAGTTCTCATATGTTTTACTAAAGATGAATTATTAGAACAAGAATATCCGCATACCTCACAAGAATATGGCTTTTCCCCAGTGTGAATTCTCATATGTTTTTCTAAATCTGATTTCTTTAATGTAGAATATTTACACACTTCACAAGCATATGGCTTTTCCCCAGTGTGCGTTTTCATATGGTTCATTAAAGAGTATTTTTCAGAACAAGAATATCCACATAATTCACAAGAATTTGGCTTTTCTCCAGTGTGAGTTCTCATATGTCTACCTAAATTTGACTTTTTAGAACAGGAATATCCACACACCTCACATGAATGTGGCTTTTCCCCAGTGTGAGTTCTTATATGTGCGACTAAAGATGATTTATTAGAACTAGAATATCCGCACACTTCACATGAATATGGTTTTTCTCCCGTGTGAATTCTCATATGTTTTTCTAAATCTGATTTTTTTAAACTAGAATATTTACACACTTCACAAGAATATGGCTTTTCTCCAGTGTTCGTTTTCATATTTCACCAAGCTTGACATCTACACCCTTTACAGGAATGTGGCTTTTCCCCAGGGTGAGTTCTCATATGTGTCACTACTTTTCAGAACAAGTATATCCACACACTTTACAAGAATATTGCTTTTCTCATTTGTGATCGAAATGTTTTATTAAATCTAATTTTTAGAACTAGAATATTTAAACACTTTACAAGTCAGGTGTGAGGGTTTATATTTTATAGATTCTATTAAATAATTGTGTCCAGTATATTAAATCATCCAAAAAAGTGTCGCTGTAATCTCTCAAATAAAATAATGACTCTTTAAATAATATTCCATAAAAATTCACTGACGGCAGTCACTCAGGAACATCTGAAAAAAAAAT
>NC_136527.1:184236528-184491528 GCF_053919585.1 Euprymna scolopes
CACACAGATACGGATATTTTTACGCAAGGAACGAAATAATTCGGTACACTTAACTAATTAACAGACATTTTTTACATAAGGAATGAATATTGGTGACACCGTGTTACGATAACCTAAATTCGTTGTTCTTTGGCAGTTGATTTTCTTTTTAAATAATTTCACGTTAAATCGTGTTTTTCATCTTTTAATTTTGATTCTTTTATATTTTCATATATTTTATTTCTTAATGAATTGGACGCACAAAACAAAAGTTGTATCAATTTACTAAAGAAATCTTAACAAACAAAACAAATTTTCTGTTTTGAACACAAAAGAATTACAAAAAAAAAAAAAAAACCCGAATTCATCCTGATTTTGTTTGTATCGAATTCCTGAAATGCAAGGTAAGTTTTTGTATTTTGTACATTTAAAAATTAATCTGAAACATTAAAATAAGTTTATTTTTTATTGCAATTCAATAAAAATATTGATTCTGTCATGCTTTATAAAAAACGTGAATAAAATCTAGAATAAAATTTATGAATTTTCGATCATAAAAATCTCGGTACTTTTACAGTTTAATAAAGACATTAAAAAATAGTTTGTTTTGTTTTTTGTTTTTTGTTTGTTACAGCGAAAAAAAACCAAAAAACAATTTGTTATGATACCGAGCAAAAGGTTCAATTTATAGGAAGAGAAGCTAGTATTAAAGATGGGGAGGGAGTGTCAGCGCTTTAAATTTAGTTATGTCCCCTTGAAGTGTTCAAAAAATTTCTAGATCTCTATTTTCAACGCGCTGTCATAAAAAAAACGTGTTTTTTCCACTGTAAAAATAAAAACAAAAAAACCTACTCGATCAAATTAAGTGAATTTTTTTTTTTTGAGATCTTCAGTCCAAAACAGATACGTACAATATAAGCTTTTTTCGATATTTCAATTTTTTAATGTCTTGCCTGAACTGTATAAGTGCCAAACTCTAACATTTATATTGTTGTCAAAAATATGTTTATTTTAGTAAAATTTGTGTGATTTCTGTTAAAATAATAATGTTTGCCATCAACACATTAATTTACATTGTTGTCAAAAATATGTTTATTTTAGTAAAATTTGTGTGATTTCTGTTAAAATAATAATGTTTGCCATCAACACATTAATTTATATTGTTGTCAAAAATATGTTTATTTTAGTAAAATTTGTGTGATTTCTGTTAAAAAAATAATGTTTGCCATCAACACACGATTTAATTTTTTTGTCGTTAAAGAATTCTGTTTAATTTTTATCCATTATTTTACATACCTGTGCATCTATGTTACCGTGCTTAAGCAAAACGTTATTATTTAGAAATCCGTTTTTAACATGGGGAGGGATGTTAAATTTTAAAATATTATTTAAATATAATGGGGTAACATAGATGCACAGATACCAATACATCAAATTTTTTTTTATAAAGATGACGTAAAATGAACACCCACGTATTGCCCATCACAAATAAACAGAATCTTAACATAGAAAAACATTTTTTTTAATTTTTACAATCTAACTAAGCATAGTTTACCCCTAAAAATATTCACTTTTTGTTTTGTTATTAGTTTCGAAAGACTCAAACAATTTCTACAAAAAGATCAATAAAAAAAATTTAAAAAGTGGGGTATCACTTTCCGTTATAAATTGACGTAAAATGAACACCAATTTCGTTACCAGATATTGGTCAACAAGACATGTAATCATTGATTGAGATTGTCGAACTGACTTCCTCTTCTTGGTTGTTATAGTCACAACGTTTCGGCCGTTTTACCCTCCAGCCTTCATCAGGTGTTTTGTATCGAACTGGGGAACCGTTTGTTAGCAGTCTCGAACCCAACCCTTTATTATTATGTCCTAGTGACATATGGCCGAGTGGTCCTAGACGTTGTATCAAAGTTTACAGTTACCCAAAGCTGCTGAGTTCAATCCCAAACGAAGGCAGTGAAAAGTAACATTCAAAACAGAGAATCAGCAACTATGTCCCAGAGCCTAGCTGGAGTCCGAACACAGTACCCCTGTAATAATAATAAAGGGTTGCGTTCGAGACTCGTAACAAACGGTTCCCCAGTTCAATACAAAATACATGATGAAGGCCGGAAGGAAAAACGGCCGAAACGTTGTGACTATAACAACCAAGATGAGGAAGTCAGTCCGGCAATCTCAATCAATGAAAACACCTCATCTCAAAAATACAGACAGTTACTAAGACATGTAATCATTCACAGTTTCTAATTATAAATTTAACGTAAAATGAACACCGATTTTATTAGCAGATATTGGTCAACAAGACATGTAATCATTTGCAGTTTCTAAATATAAATTTAACGTGAAATGAACACCGATTTCATTAGCAGATATTGTCAACAAGACATGTAATCATTCACAGTTTCTAATTATAAATTTAACGTGAAATGAACACCGGTTTCATTAGCAGATATTGTCAACAAGACATTTAATCATTCACAGTTTCTACTTATAAATTTAACGTGAAATGAACACCGGTTTCATTAGCAGATATTGTCAACAAGACATTTAATCATTCACAGTTTCTAATTATAAATTTAACGTGAAATGAACACCGATTTCATTAGCAGATATTGGTCAACAAGACATGTAATCATTCACAGTTTCTAAAGTGTGTGGTATGGTGAAAGGAGGGGATATCGGTATTTCCTTTCTGATGCCTTTTTTGTGGAGAGATTAGAGTTAAATTTTTTTAACATATTCTTTACTTTCATAATTTAATAGACGAGTGTCACCTTGCCATTTATTGGGTGGAATTATACTAGTATGTTGTTTAATTTTCAGTTTCTGAGCGATTAGTGGGATTCCCTAGGTGACTGTCTCATGTCAGCTATTTTTCTTCGTTTGCTAACAAAGACTTAGCACTATTTTTGTGTTTCAAAATAAACGCTTCAAAACAAGTTCAAACAAAATGTTATTAAGGTTGCTGGAAGAATCACAAAACCTGCCTTTGGTAACATTTATTTGTAATATATTTGTTTTTTGATCACTTTTTTGTTGTTATTTTAATTGTTAGGTGGAAATGCAAATCAGTTAGCAAGAACACTTTCCCATGTTAAAAATGGCTTTATATATATATATATATATATATATATATATATATATATATGGTCGAGTCACTGGTGACTAAACTGGTTCCCCCACCAGACTTGTTTGGTGAGGAGGGTGGCTAGTCTCCCTGAAGGATTAAAAACAAGGCCTTCCAAATGGCAAATGAACCCTTTTTTGGGGTCAACGGCCAACTAGCACCGTGTGTGTTTGTGTGTATGTATGTGTGTGCCTACTGTTCAGAGGGACTGTGCTACGGCCCACCGACGTGTGGACATGCCCTGACACATTACCAATCCCTATCCCAGCCATTGGTCAAATGGCCTCACTGCCTTGTGAGAGCCATGGAAATGGATAAGGCTAGGGGAGCAACCCCGACAGAAACGACGGAGTGGAGCCCCTTAGGTGGTTGGATGGCATACTTGCCTCCCTCCGGCAGCTCCTGCACCCTTGTTCGTCCCCAGCCGTCTCGACTATGTCTTGCCATTGGAATTGGGTGGGCCAGGACGAGAGAGTGAGGCCGATGCAGCGCAAGTCCCCCTCACTATAATCCAAATCCAGTGCAAGTCAGGGTATCAAACATTGCGTCAACACCAAGCCCTGTGGCGATGGGCGAGCGGCAAAGCAGCAGGTGTGGAAATCACTGGGAACTGTAGCTGCAAACCTGCACACAGACGGCCCAGAAACTGGTCGTACTCCACTCGACCGAAGCAGCGAGCGGGTGCAGGCAACTGGCTGGCCGACCGAGTAGTCCTTTTCAGGATCACTCTGCTCGCCTCCATGGCATGAGGACGGGGCGATAAAAGGAGCCCTAAACATAGCTGCTTCATCATCACCCCTGGCCAGCATACCGCGGCTGGCGGTGTTTCCCTCACAGCGGTCGAGACATAAGAAAAAAAAGGGTTGGTGCTTACCTTAGCATCATGGAATGTTCGTACTTTGCTCGACAAGACCAGAGCTGACCGACCCGAGAGAAGAACTGCTCTCGTAGCAAGGGAACTTGCCCGTTATAAGGTAGACATCGCAGCCCTCAGTGAGACTCGCCTCTCAGACAAGGGTCAACTGACAGAGTCAGGTGGCGGCTACACCTTTTTTTGGAGTGGACGCAGCAGCGAGGAGCGCAGAGAGGCTGACGTGGGCTTCGCCATCAAGACTGAGCACGTGAGGAAGCTGGTCAGCATCCCGGACGGCATCAATGACCGGCTGATGAAGATGCAACTCCCGCTCAACAAGGCAAGAACCGCCACACTGATCAGCACCTATGCACCAACCATGACTAACCCCAAAGATACCAAGGACCAGTTCTATGAAGATCTGGAAAGCCTCATCTCCGCTGCTCCGCAGAGAGAGAAGCTCATCGTCCTCGGTGACTTCAATGCCCGCGTTGGCATGGACCATTCCACTTGGGACCGCGTCCTTGGCCACCATGAAGTGGGCAAGTGCAATAGCAACGGCCTACGGCTGCTCAGCCTTTGCGCTGCACACGACCTTTCAATCACCAACACCATGTTCCGCCTACCCACCCGTAGCAAGACGTCGTGGATGCACCCACGCTCCCACCACTGGCATCTGATTGACTATGTCATCATCAGGGCAAGGGACAGGAGAGACGTAAGATTGACCAAGGCTGTGTGTGGTGCCGAATGTTGGACAGACCACCGCCTGATCATATCCAAAATGTGCCTCTACATCCAACCTAAGAGGCGGCCTCAGGGCCAGAAAGTCACAAAGCGCCTTGACCTGGAAACACTTAAAAGTCCAGATGTCATCCTGAGCTACAGGAAGCAATCAACGACAAGCTATCTGTCCCCCTCACCATCTCGGACACTATTGAAGATCAGGGGGCACACCTCAGAGACTCCACCTACTCCATCGCTCTCGAAATCATTGGACCCAAGCAAAAGAAGCACCAGGACTGGTTTGATGAAAATGACTCTGAGATTCAGCCCCTCCTGGAGGAGAAACGCCAACTTCTCCGTGCACATCAGAGTGACCCCAAGTGTTTCGCAAAGAAAGCTGCCTTCATCAACATCCGCAGCAAGGTGCAGGCCAAACTCTGCTCCATGCAGGATGCCTGGCTCAGCACCAAAGCAGATGAGATCCAGGAGCATGCCGATAGCCAGGATATGAGGAAGTTTTACGATGCGCTGAGGGTTGTCTACAGTCCCCAGTCCTCTAGCTCCTCCCCCCTGCTTAGCTCCGATGGAACAACTGTCTTGAATGACAAAAAGCAGATCCTTGATAGATGGGTGGAGCACTTTAACAGTGTGCTAAACCGACCATCTTCCATCAACGATGAAGCCATCGACCGACTATGCCAGGAGCCTATCAATGAGGAGCTCGACATCCTACCCTCATTAGAGGAAGTAAGCAAAGCCATCAAGCAACTTTCCTCTGGGAAGGCCCCCGGCCCCGACTCAATTCCAGCAGAAGTATACAAAGCTGGTGGACCTACACTGCTTTTAAGACTAACAGAACTCTTCCAATCCATGTGGGAGAGTGAAGAATTACCCCAAGATTGTCGTGATGCTACTATCGTTCAGATTTACAAACGCAAGGGAAATCGTCAGTCATGTGACAACCACCGCGGGATATCCCTTCTTTCCATTGCCGGGAAAATCCTGGCCTGCGTCCTTCTCAACCGCCTGCTGGTGCACCTTGAAGATGGTCGTCTTCCCGAGAGCCAGTGTGGCTTTCGAGCAGGCCGCGGGACGACTGATATGATCTTTGCTGCACGCCAACTGCAGGAGAAGTGTGTCGAGCAGCATCGGGGCCTCTACACCACGTTCGTCGACCTGATCAAGGCCTTCGACACTGTTTGCCGAAATGGCCTCTGATAGATCATGAAAAAATTTGGTTGTCCAGACAGGTTCATTGCCATTGTCAGGCAGTTCCATGAGGGCATGACTGCCCGTGTCCTGGATGACGGCGACCCCTCAGAGCCCTTCCCTGTGACTAACGGGGTCAAGCAGGGCTGTGTCTTAGCCCCGATGCTCTTCAGCATGGTTTTCTCTGCCATGCACCAGGACGCTTTCAAAGACAGTCACTCTGGCATTGCAATCAATTACAGATGTGACGGGGAATTGTTTAACATCAGGCGAATGCAGGCAGTCACGAAAGTGAGGGAAACCATCATCAGAGACCTTCTCTTTGCCGATGACTGTGCCCTTAATGCCCCAAATGAGATAGAGATGCAACGTCAAATGGACGGATTTTCCACCAGTTGTGACAACTTTGGTCTCACCATCAGTACAAAGAAGACAGAAGTCATGTACCAACCCGCCCCAGGAGATGCATACCATGAACCCGGCATCACTGTCAAAGGGCAGAAGATCCATGCTGTGGAGCAATTCACCTACCTTGGCAGCACCCTCTCCCGCACTGCCAACATTGACATTGAGGTTAACCATAGGATCTCCACAGCGAGCAGTGCATTTAGAAGACTTAGAGACAATGTGTGGAAGAGGAGAGGCATTACACTCGCAACCAAACTGAAAGTATACCGAGCGGTCGTCCTGACAACCCTACTCTACGCATGTGAAACTTGGACGCCATATAAAAGACATGAAAAACAGTTGAATGGCTTTCACCTCAGATGCCTCCGTAATCTTCTCAACATCCGCTGGCAAGACAGAATTCCTGACACAGAAGTCTTGAAGCGCGCGGGGCTCCATACCATCACCACCATAATCTGCAAAACCCAGCTCCGGTGGGCAGGCCATGTCTATCGCATGCACGACAGCCGAATCCCCAAACAACTTTTCTGTGGGGAACTCAGCCAGGGAAAGCGGAATGCAGGGGGCCAAAAGAAACGATATAAAGACTGTCTGAGAACGTCCCTAAAAGACTTTGACATCAGCCCCCAGTCTTGGGAGAGTCGCGCTGCTAAACGTTCGGCCTGGCGTTGCGTCATCAGCCTAGGAGCCGACAGGGAAGAGAATCAATGCATGACACACGACCAGCAGAAGCGCAAGAGGAGGAAGGAGAGACCTGCTGGTTCACAGCCTGCCAATACCGCCTTCACGTGTCCAGAGTGTGGAAGAGTCTGCCGAGCACGGATTGGCCTCATCAGCCATCTCAGGACCCACAAACCCCTGACGCCGAACTGATTGAT
The DNA here is from genome assembly GCF_053919585.1 of Euprymna scolopes. Taxonomy (NCBI): domain Eukaryota; kingdom Metazoa; phylum Mollusca; class Cephalopoda; order Sepiida; family Sepiolidae; genus Euprymna; species Euprymna scolopes. Next base: position 184,243,718 of record NC_136527.1, read on the forward strand.
ATCTTGGTCATCGTCGACTTTGACGGACGAGCAAGAAGAAGAAGAATGTGTGTGCTGGGTGGAGGGTCTCCCATAAGCCGTGGTGAAGGCAACCTTTCTAGGAGAAGCAAATCTCTGATTTAAAAAAAAAACATAAAGCGGGAGACCAGTACCCGCATTAAGCTGGTCTGCAGTTTAACTTGTTGCTAACTATCTTGCTCTTGCTTGTTGCTGGATCTCAACATCTTGAACCGATAGAGAGACTTAGCTGTCGTACAAAGCTAAGACTCTGTAATATCATCTGTGTATGGATACTTTCTCAGGCATTTGTCTATTAAAATGGTCCTGTGGCGATTGAAGTCATTTTCGGGCTCATGGACTGAGGGAGTGGCACTCATCTGACAAGACATTGCAATCATCATATATATATGAAAGCCAATTGAAATATGTTTTGCTTATTAAATTGTTTGATGAAAGTAGAGAATAATTAAGAATACGTGGATTCTAATCTAAAAACAAATCCTAAGAAAGTAAAAATAGATATGAGTTTTATTCCCTTTTTCCATAAAACTTTGAAACTGTAAATGATTACACTTCTCGCTGAGCGCTAACTAGCCATAAACTGGGTGCTCATTTTACTTTAAATCTATATAGGGCAGTGATTTCCATCAAAACCTTTTAATCTTAAAATATAAGACGGTTGAAATTTATTACACAATAAGTAGATTTTTAATTTTTTCTGGGGTAAACTACATCGAGTTTGATTGTGAAGATTTACCAAAATAAGTTTGTTTTGAATTATTTTGAATTTTTTAGGGGGTAAACTACATCGAGTTTGATTGTAAAGATTTAGCAAAATAATTTGTTTTCAATTATTTAGAATTTTTTAGGGGGTAAACACCATCGAGTTTGATTGTAAAGATTTACCAAAATAATTTGTTTTCAATTATTTAGAATTTTTTAGGGGGTAAACTGCATCGAGTTTGATTGTAAAGATTTACCAAAATTAGTTTGTTTGAATTTTTGCATAATACTTACATTTTTTGTGTGGGTGTTAAATTATCTTAAAAGATTTGTGAGTAAAGGTAGCATTAAATTATAATATATTTAGAAAAACATCGGAGTGGGCTGCAGATGGGTTTAAAACACGTATAGATTATCCCATTAATTCACAGAATTATTGAAGAACAAGCAGGAGTAGGATTTAATATAAAGAGAAAACCTTTTTTAATTTTAAGTGATTTTTGTATTTTTATTACTCTGTGGCCATTTTACATGTTTGTTCACAATTACTGGTCATGTGACCAAAGAATTGTATTGTTTGATTTAACTTTTATCACATATAAATTCATCATAAGATTCTCGCCCACTTTTTTTCGATTGCAATGAAAAACCATGAGTGTTGCTAGAGAATAACATTGTTCCATGCCACTATTTTATATTCCACAGTTTGATATGTGTATATGCTTGAGGAAGCCAGAAAAAGATGTGATGATGTCAGACGTACTTCTAGGAAATACATGTTCTAAACTTGATTTATCCAGCCATACACTACCTCTGCCTTATACACACACATTTATATATATATATATATATATATATATATATATATATATTGGTTTTTGAAAAAGAAATCCAGCAGAGTGCTCAATTATAAGGAAAATCCAAAAATAAGAGCGTATTTATGTTTAATTTTGTTTACAAAATGTTTTTCGATTAGACAAGTAATTAGTACTGTTGGTTTCAAACCCGATAATAAGGGTCTCTTTAGATGCCCATATCAAGCTCTCTTCAGCCAATACTCATCTCTACTTGTATGGGTATCTAAAACCGTCCCTAACTATCAGGTTTGAAACCCTCGGTACCAATGAATAATCTCATTTAAACATTATGTAAGCAAATGCACACGCACACACTTTATATATATATATATATATATATATATATATATATATATATATATATATATATATACAATTTATTTATAATTGTATTTCGATTTTTTTTATTTTCAGATATTCCTGTTTGAATTTCAATGAATCATCATTTTCGTTAAATATTCTGTAGACAATTACTGCCTGACGTTGAAGACAACAGCTATATCTTTGCAAAAATATATTCCCCTTATAAAAAAATACAATGGAATATTACTATTTTAATAGACTGAAAATAATCAGAATACCCCATGGAGATAATGTTTATACTTGTGATATATGACTTTACAATTTTAATTTAATGTAAATTAATGAAGAGAAGTAAAGAATACAAAAATGTATTTCCTACATTTATAAAATACAGTGGAAGATAATGTTTTTATTTGTGTAATATGTTTCATTGTTCAAATGAAGAAAAATAAACACAAAGAGCAATAAAGTAGAAATATATCCAACGGACACAACACTAGCAAAATGATATAGTCTTGCAAAGATTTACTGAAGAATCTATGAATTAAGACTAAAACTATATTTTTGTAGGACCAACTATATAAAAATATGCAGAAGAGTGGAGAAAAACCACATTCTTGTAAAGTGTGTGGATATTCATGTTCTGAAAAATCAACATTAGTGCGACATATGAGATCTCACACTGGGGAAAGGCCACATTCTTGTGAAGTATGTGGATATTCATGTTCTCAAAAATCAACGTTAATGTCCCATATGAGAATTCACACTGGTGAAAAGCCACATTCTTGTGAAGTGTGTGGATTTTCTTGTTCTAAAAAGTCATCGTTAGTCAGACATATGAGAACACACACTGGGGAAAAGCCCTATTCTTGTGAAGTGTGTGGATATTCTTTTTCTCATAAATACCATTTGGTGTCACATATACGAACTCACACTGGGGAAAAGCCATATTCTTGTGAAGTCTGTGCATATACTTGTTCTACAGTATCAGATCTAATTAAACATAGTAGAACTCACACTGGAGAAAAGCCATATTCTTGTGAAGTTTGTGAATATTCCTGTTCTCGAAAATCATTGTTAGTAATACATATGAGAACGCACACGGGAGAAAAGCCATATTCTTGTGAAGTTTGTGGATATTCATGTTCTCGAAAATCCTTGTTAGTTATACATATGAGAACGCACACTGGAGAAAAGCCATATTCTTGTCAAGTCTGTGGATATTCTTCTTCTCATAAATCACATTTAGTATCACATATAAGAACTCACACTGGGGAAAAACCATATTCTTGTGAAGTTTGTGGATATTCTTTTCCAAAAAAATCAGATTTAAATCAACATATGAGATCTCACACAGGGGAAAAGCCACATTCTTGTGAAATGTGTGCATATGTTTGTTCACGAAAATCATTGTTGATAAAACATATGAGAACTCATACTGGAGAAAAGCCACATGGTATCCGAAGTTTTTTTCTTTTATTTTCTTGCAGAAAAAAATGGTCACGGGCATCAAATTAACGATATGTTATGTTGTATGTGTTTATTTTAAGAGAGATATAGACAGATCGTATATATAAAGAGACACCGGGACATTTTAATACATAGACGGTGACCTGTAATACACTTGGGATGAGGGAAGATATAGATAGAAGTTCTGAAAGTGTTTCTATAACATATATTTTCTTAACACATGTTTTAGAGATGGATCAATTATCAGTTCTTTTATCGTAAAGAAGGAGGAACAGTCATTACTCATAATAGCTGAAGGAGACACATTCTTAAGATGATAGAGACACATTAGTTAGATGTGTTTATACGCAAGTTCATATACAGATGAGTGGAATACAAGTTCATATTAATACAAATTCACAATACCTTTGTTTGTAGAATGACACAACACAAGACAGCTGTTACAAAATATGATGAAGTCCTTTTTTCTTCGACCAGTCAATGGTTTCACATCAAGGAATTCAAATTCTTACATTATTCCAACTTGTAACCTTTCGCCTCCCCTACGTCAACTCTGTCTCGACGCTGCCCCGACCCTCTCTCGACGCTATCTGGCCTCTCCCTGTTTGTCTCACTAAAGCTCTAACTATATTGACAACTCATCTCTTAGCGATGATGTCATCGCATGGCCAAACAACACATGTCTATCTTCTAACCTATTTTCGGCCTAACCTATTTTTAAATATGTTTAACATTTTCTATTGTTCCGATTTAATTAAATTTTCTGTTGACCGAATTGTTCTAACCTATTTTCCAATATGTTTAACATTTTCTATTGTTTCGATCTAGATAAGCTCAATTTAATTTAATTTTCATAAAAAGAATTGAATCATCGAATTCCTTTTCACGCCACATATCTAAACTATTTTATGTGAAACTAAACAATGGGAAATTCTACATTCCATTTTCCAAATTTCATTTCAGAACCTATTTTAAACCTTGATTACCAAGTTCAATCCTTGATCTCTCCTATCTCATTTTTACTTACAAGAACAGGGGACCTGTTCTCGTAACACATTTAAAGTTAGAAACGGCCTTAAAATGAATCCCAAAAGGTTTAATGGTTTGTAAACAGTGTGATGCCAAGTGAAATATGACGTTAAAAGGAATGCTAGTGTTTAACCAACTATAGAGCTATGATTTCTATGGAAAACAACCCACAGCTATGCATAAACGTTTACCAAATGCTGAAAATATTATTTTATTTATACAGATAAATATTACATAATTGCTACACTTATTAGAGAATGGATCAAGAGAGAGAGAGAGAGAGAGAGAGAGAGAGAGAGAGCGAGGGGTGTTAATTATATTGTAGACACGTTGACCGGAAGTCAAGATCAACTGATCGGATTGCGTGTGAGTCACATGATCAGGTTAGCTGAATCGTGGAGATTTGGTTTGGGCTAGAATGTGACACGGCTTCACAGTTGTTTCCTCCTCTTCACTGGGGGGTTGGGGTGGGGGTGACGCTGATGTGTGTAGGAATAAGACCTAGAAGAAGAAACCACACAGGCCAGATTCACTTTCCATCCTCTGTGAAATATCTGGAAAATGAAATAAACTATAAAATCAATTCCTTGTCTTGGAGTGATTATTGAATCTTCGTCCAAAACAGGTACCAAGTCTCCCCTCCAGGATGAGAGATTCCAGATGGGCCAACATCGAAGCAGCAGAGGTATGTCTGAAAATGCATGTATCACACATTCACACTTAAAAGCATATGAAACTTAATAGAAAGAACAGCTAGACGATCACACACGACATTAAGGCTGATAAGATGATCGCACACGATTCCCTTTATGATACAACAAATATATAATATACGTCATCTCTTCTAATCCCTTATTACTGCACTCTTAACTAATGAACGGACATTTTTCACGGGGGGATGTAATAGTGATTACACCGCATTATGATGACCTAAATTCATTGTTCTTAAGCAATTGATTTTCTTTAAATAATTTCAAGTGTAAATCGTGTTTTTGATCTTTTAATTTCGATTCTTTTATATTTTCATATATTTAATTTCTTAATGAATTGAACAGACAAAACAAAAATTGTATCAATTTACTAACGAAATCCTAACAAAGAAAACAAAATTTCTGTTTTGAACACAAAAGAAAAAACGAATTCATCCCACTTTTTTTTTCGTATGGAATGAAAGGTAAGTTATTTTTTCTTTCTTTTTAAAAATATTCATCCAATAAATTTTCAAATAATCTGAAACAATAATCAAAACGTGTCGATTTCGCCGTGCTTTATAAAAGACGTGAATAAAAAAAAATATTAACCTCTTATAAAAAAAAATCTACTAAAAATATATTTTTCACGTTGACATATTAACTTTTGAATTTTGTACAATATGTGCTTATATAAGTGAAACTAAAAATTTCTGAGAGGATAATAGTAATTACATAATAATTTAATTCGAAGTTGGTTTAATTGTTAGGCAACTGAGCACAAAAAACAGTTTGTTTTGTTTGTTGTTGTTTTTTTTTTAAAGATATTTAGCTGGTTTAATTGTTAGACAACTGAGCAAAAAAAAACAGTTTTTTTTGTTTTTTGTTTTTTTAGATATTTAGCTGGTTTAATTGTTAGACAACTGAGCAAAAAAAAAACAGTTTTTTTTTTTTTTTTTTTTTTAGATATTTAGTTGTTTTAAGATTTAAAAACCCTTTCTCTGTCTTATGTCTTACTGTGTCTTATTATGTCGCTAAAAATTCCGTTTCATTTTTTAATGTTCTATCCATTATTTAGATTTTATAATATGGACCAATTTCTTTTTATAAGCTTTATTTAAATTAGCTCCCATTTATCGGCCGTCACACATTCGTAGCCATTTCCTTTTTTCTGACGTAAACATCACTATTTTTTCACAGTAATTAAGCACTTCAAAATAATTATAAAACACACAAAAACATTATCCAGTTATTTAGAAAAGTATTTTAGTAACATTTATTTCTAATACAGGGTGGGCCAAAATAAGGGTCCTATTTTTTAAAATTCATAAATTCATGTAAGTTTTAAGAAGTGTTTTTCGGCCAAAAGTTGTTTTGTTCATTTAAAAAAAATCTCGGAAGGGTCAGTCTCCACACACATAAAATTTGGTGAGTTTAACTTTTATTTTGTGGAAGTTATTCAAATTTAAAGATAGGACCCTTATTTTGGCCCACCCTGTATATTGGTTTATTTTATTTTATTTTTTTACTACTGTTTGTTTATTTTGTCTAAACTATAAAATGATCTTTTTTTGTTATTAAATTGTTAGGTTTTACCCCTAATATCATTTATTTAATCGAATTTTTAACAAATCGACCCCCCCTGCCGCAATGTTTATATAAAACAAAAAACACAAAAATAAATCGAATGACACTTTTTAATAATTAATATATTTATTATAACTCAAAAAAACTGGAAACGTTTGTTCTTGAAGTCATTTTCCATTAAATAAATAAGAGATTATGATTCCCATATGAAATTTTAAATATATATTTTTTAATTCATGGTTTGAAGATATTTTTTACTTTAATAATTTATAACTCTCCACTATTATATAATAGTCTGTGGGAGTTTGTTCCATATGAACTCCTAAACGGCTGCACTACTGTTTGTTGTTTTTTTGAGGGGGGCGGATTTGCACGAGGGTGCTTTATGCCTGGCAGTGTTTTAAGATAGGTTTTGTATGGAAATGTCTTCGATAATAAAAAAAAATCCAATGAAAGAAGGAACAGTCGAATTTGACTGTATTAAAAGTTAATTTAAATGTTTTATAACCACACAAGCTGAAAGGATTTGCATATAAAATCAAAAGTAGGTTTTTATTATATTACATATTATGCTACGTTGGAAATCAATGTTACTGTTTAGAACACAGTTATACCATGTTAATTTATTTTTGCCTTTTAAAATTTAATTCAACATATTATTACTACACAAGTAAAAAGGCCAAGCATATAAAATCAACAGTAGGTTCTTTGATATGGTTCCAAATAAATGTTTCTGTCGAGAACACAATTGAACCATAATACTTGTCATTTGCATTGGAAACTGTAATTCAAACGATTATATATAAAAAGTAATTTTATAAAATCAACAGTAGGTTCTCTACAGGGCAATATACAATCCATTTGCACTTGAAGGTATGCTTTACGAAGATCCAGCACGGATACATAAGATCCTGCTTGCCGCCATTACCTCAACTTTTCGGTACGTACATCCGCGCGGGCTGTAAAAGGATTTACGTGCTCGTTTCGTTTCCGATAGTCGAGTACCGGCCTCACCTTCTGTTTATTATGCTGAATAATAGCCATTAACAGGATCAGACACTTTGGGGAGACCAACTAGCCCTCCATTTTTTATCCAAGTCTGTAGTTCCTTATCGTATTCTTCATGAGTTTCAGGGGGAATTTTATATTTCGGAACCCTATTGTACAACTTCCCGGGTGGCTGCTCGTCCAACCATTTCCAAGAAATATGCTGGTCGAATTCTGCATGAAAGTCAGGCTGTTCCAGTTTCAGGGATGCACCCAGAGCAAGGCAAGCATTAGAAAAACGTGCCCTACCCTCACCATAAATACAGACGCCACCCAATTCTTTGATAACGTCCATTCCTAAGAGCAGGTCATAACCAAGAAGGTCCCTGCTCACAACCAGGGCTCGTAGGTTATTGTCGGCCCATCATCGACACATGTACGAATGACACTAACTCCACAAGAGGCTAGCGTGCCCCGCCGACTGTCAATACTGGAATTCTCTTTTTGTTCCATGCGTCACATGATGCCTTGCACACGAAAGTCTGCGTTCACCCTGTGTCTATGAGTCCAATGCATTCACACCTGTTCACCCGCACTGTCACTGTGGGTAGCACCCTATTTGTTAATGAGCTGGGGAGAATACTTGCACTATAGTTTACTCCCCTTGTCTGTTTCCCAGACAACTCCTTGCTACGTGACCTAACTTACTGCACTGGTAGCAACGCATGCCTCTTGGCATTTCCTGAGCAGATGTGTCCTTTACATTGTTTTGGCTTCAGCAGTTCCTAGAAAATTTGTTCGGCCTGCCACACTTATAACAGATTACGCCATCTTCTAATGGAGTAGTGTAACCCCACCTCATTGAAGTTTGTCTCAAACCCCTGTTAATCTGTTCTCAGCTTGTGTTGTCTAGTCTTCTCTGAGGGTTGTTACATTGAATCCTGTATGCTGAAAGCGTATATCGAAGGAGAAGGCAGGAAGAAAAACAAACTCGTGTACTCTAGTCTACAGAGTTAATTTTCACAAACTTATGTACAAATGTTTTTACAATTATCATTCAGTTGTTAGTAAGTTTTTTCAAAGTTTCAAATCTCTTCACAGACAGCGACAGACGGGTGGGTGAGGAGGTAGAGGAGACACGTCTCTATACTGTCTGTTCTCCCTGAAATCAACAAGCAATATCTCAGAACTCTGTTTCTTCTAGCTAATTTCCACACAACACTCGTATATATAGTGAGGTATATGGATGGGGTGGAAGGTTCCCCAGCCAATAAAATTTCGCCACGAAATCAAAAAGCCTCAGGTTTTGCATGTGTGCAATTCCCAAATCTGGGATCTGAATTACTAATTCTCACGACCGCCAAGGTCAGATGTTAATTCTGACATCCGACTTTGAGTTCACCAAGGCCAGACAATGTTATGTTTCGTGTTTCCTGTCATCAACTTTATTGCAAAATATATTTCTCTGGTTTCAAACAATATTTATTTTGACATGAAATAAAATATATATATATATTCTCCATTTTAGATCCTCGGGTGATCTGGCGCCACCTGGGAATGATTAGCTATCTCAGCGTAGTACTAAAGCTCCTCAATGGGGGATTACGTCACAGTAGATGTTTCTGCAGCTGCTAGCACTGGCTTCGCATCTTTTTCTTTTAAAATATTGCGGGCTCTAGCCAACAATTCCTTAAGCCCAATCTCGATGAGCCTTGATGATGCTCATAGCAGTCGGCTGGTGTCGTCTCGGAGTTCTGTAAGAAAGGCACAACTTAATATGCGTTCAGTCACTCCACCAAACGGCACAGCTAATCTCTTAAAATCCATTAGGTAGACGTCCATCGTCTCATCCAACCCAAGCCACCCTCCAGTGAATTTCCTCCATGGAATAAAAGGGTCTGTAGATAAACGGAGTATGCCTCCCTTGGTCAGCCTCAATGGGATGACAAGCATGGAATCCTTTATTTTGCAAAGCTGGCAGACAAGCTCAGCTTTTTCCCACCACTCAACTATCGACAGATTATAACGTCAAATTATTTCTCCATCCCTTCCCACCGACAAGTGACCTGTTTTTATAAGGCAAGCGCACATGAGACTCTGTTCACTACAATATGTCACGGCCACCATGATGGACTCTTTTTTTTCTTGACACGCATGACTCACAAGACAGACAGACAAACACAAGGACGTTTATATGGTAACCTATTTTCCCCACATGTATTATTATAGAATCTATCCTCTATTTATTATTGTATAATGCAAGGAATAATTGCCATGTGGTTTTATTTGGAATAAAAATATGAAATTAAAAAATAATGATAATGATAATATCATTCATCGAATTTCATCTGTATTTGTTTACAATTCCACGACAGCTGATATTTGGGCGATGAATGTTTTGTGGCGATTTTAAATGATACCTTTTTTATTGTCAGTTGAACTCATTAATATAAAAAAATAAAATTGTGAGGTACACCCGGGCTTGAACACGGGATTATTTGATCTGTTGTCGAACGTTCTACAACTGAACTAAATCTCCAGATGTCAATAACTCTATTCTTTCAAGAAAAAATAATGTCTACGATTTTATTATCTCAGTTGCCGGTGAAACGTATAAAAATTCCCATGTAAAAAGATATCTATAAGAAAAAACTGCTTTTAACAATGGATTTTTTTTTATTTTCGAAACTTATCGGATGAATGTCTGTACAGAACATATCTAAGAACACTGCCAGACATATAAATTACCTTTGTATGAAATTTGCAAAGGATAAGCTCAGCTGTTTAAGAACCTATACAGAAGGAACTCACAGACACAAAAAGTCACTTTTATACAATAGTAGATACTGCGCTGCATGTTTTCCATTCTTTATTGAAAAGATTTTTCCATAATCACTGTACTCTGGCTAAGCATATGCTACGCCCTGCGCCAGATTTGAGTACCGTACCGCTAGAAATTATGCCATAATGAACCCTTATCCCAAATCGTTTGGCATTTCAACATAAAACAGGACAACTAATGCAACTCGTTACTACTTACTTTCAAGTTTAAATACAAGGCTTTAAGGTGAATATTTTTCGTATTAAACTATAAAATAAACGTTCTAAAAAGTTGAGCGTTACAAAATTGGCTCTTTTTACTCATCAGAAGATTACCTCAAAATTATATGGCTTTAAACATTTTACGAGAAAATATCAAATATTCTAAACAGTATTAAGAAATGTTGATAAATTTGAAGAGTTTAATAAGCATATTCTTTAGAATATTAAAAACTGTAAGTTTTAAGCAAATTTTTAATTGATATGTTTTTAGTTCAGCCTTCACATATCAACGGATAAGTGACGTCACAAAATAAAAAATGTGAACAAAATCAAATGAAAGGAAATAGCATCGATAAAAATTCAAAACAGAAAATAAAATTTTGACTATATTCTTGAAAAATCATTTTATTTAATTCCAACATATTTCCCAACTTCCTTAAGATAACGTGGCTTAACTTCAATTTAATAGCTGAGTAAAATTTGCTGAAAAAAGAAGATAAGTCATGGCAGTCCGGGTTGTAAGTGCTTTTTTAATAATGATAATGTTGCTGAAACCCGCTTGCAATATTTCAGTATCTCAACTATCCACAAATCTATCCAAAGCACTTGTATCTACCTTGAACAACTTGTGCTCCACTTCTAATTGAATGACTTTCTACCTTCGATGTCTACACCTTATAAACCACACACAAACTGAATAGTGGCAACTGAAACAGTTAGGTAAGTCTGGCTAATCCAATGCACAATGATGCCGTATTATTATTATTATTATTATTATTATTATTATTATTATTATTATTATCATTATTATTATCATTATTATCATTATTATTATTATTATTAATATTATTAATTATTATAATTATTATTAATATTATTATTAATATTATTATTATTATTATTAATATTATTATTATTATTATCATTATCATTATTATTATTAATATTATTATTATTAATATTATTATTATTATTATTATTATTATTATTAATATTATTATTATTATTATTATTATCATTATTATTATTATTATTATTATTATTATTAATATTATTATTATTATCATTATTATTATTATTATTATTATAATTATTATTAATATTATTTTTATTATTATTAATATTATTATTATTATTATTATCATTATTATTATTAATATTATTATTATTATAATTATTATTAATATTATTATTATTAATATTATTATTATTATTATTATCATTATCATTATTATTATTAATATTATTAGGAGCATGTGGTTAGAAGTGGGGAGTGGATGCTTAAGGTTGTGGTCAATGAAGTGGAGGTATGTGAGGCCAAGGCTGATTATGTGAAACGTATGGATAGAGAAAGGGTAGAGGAACTGGCTAGGAAGAAAATGCATGGAACGTTCTTCCAGGATATAGCAGAAGTGGCTGATGAAAGATCATGGTAATGGCTTACAGCTGAGTATCTGTCTAAGAAGCTTTTGTTTGTGCAGCACAAGAGCAGGTATTAGGGACACGATTGTTTAAAAAGTGGTTCTAGGAGAGGAAATTGTTGCAGAATACCGGATTTGTGGTAAGGCCTCAGAGTCCATTGCGCACCTTGCAGCAGGGTGTAGTGGACTGGCCCAGAGAGAGAGAGAGAGAGAGAGTACCGCAAAGGACACGATCGCATGGGACTCTGGATATATTGGGAGGTGCGTATGAGTGTTGGGATGAAGTGTGCTGGAAAATGGTTTGAGGAAGTGCCTGATGAAGTGAGAACAAGTGAGGATGGCAAGGTAGAGGTATGGTGGGACAAAAGTGTCATAACAACCAAGCAATTGGAACATAATCGTCCGGATTTGGTCATCATTGAGAAGGTCTCGAAAAACTGGCAGGAGTGTGAGAGAGAAGGAGAATGAGAAGTGCAGCAATTATGCTCCATTGTTCTTGGAGATAAGGCGTATACATGGGGTTAAAACACAAATAATCCCGGTCGTAGTTGGTACACTAGGAGTAGTATCAACTACAAATCCCCGATGTTTTCGGCGGCCTTCAAACCTCTGCAATTATAGGTACCACCAACATCCTTAGGAAAACCCTTGATCTTTGAAGTTCCTGGTTTGAAGCCGGGATTAAAGGACATCCTCTGGAAATTAATCCCATCCCTTTCCAGAGAGACGTTTATAAGCGAAATCAGAATTTTTATTATTATTATTATTAATATTATTATTATTATTAATATTATTATTATTATGAGGTAAAGGTGAAATAGTCTTGATACAGCACATAAGCAAGTGTTAATAGAACAGAAAAGACCAACTTGTCAGAACTACTAATCCTGTTAGGTTAGGGTTGATGGGTTAGACAGAATAACTCTGTGAAATGCTAATTATCCAGTATCCGGCCTTCACTCTAGTCAACCCTATTATGGTCAGTCGATTTAGCAGGTGACTTGTTACGCTCTCGTTAGACATTAAGTAAATTATCCATGATGCTAAACAACTAGTATTTAAAGATCAACTGATAATATTATGACGTCATACCATCTTAGACTGCATTTAATAAATCACATGCAAACTAATTAGCAGCAGATCAGAATCACTAGAATAATTTAATCATCGAATCCACCCGTTTTAATTGCTATTTTACCTCTTTGGGATCAAAGGCACATAGTTTGACGACTTGTTTATCTTGTGCTCTTCATCAATTTGCTGTTCAGAATCTTATTAGAAGATGTCAACTGTGGGTAGATTCTCAACCAATTAATTTGTATTGCGACAAGAGTAGTTTTACGACTTGTTTATCTTCATCAATTTGCTGTTCAGGTATCTTGTTAGAATATATCAACTTTGAAAGTACCTTCCTCTCCCAAACCATAGGTTTGTGGAATTCAATTTATATTGCTTTTCTCACCTATCATCTTGTTTTTTTTTTTTTTGTCTACGGTAAATAGTTATTTGCTGCTTTTGCGTTTATTATCTTTAGATCTTTTTAATACTTCTTATATCAAGTAGATTTATGCTTTGTCTTTAGCGGGTTTCATATAAACAAGCTAAATGACTCTTGAATTATTCAATTCTTTTTAATCGAATTGTAAAACGACAAGGATATGATATTTTGAATCTATTCATTAAGAAATTTATGGACAATTTTTAAAATAATAGAAAAGAAATCATTAAATAGTTTTCATTTCACATAATAATTATATTTCACAGCTTTATAATTTAAAATGCTTATTTTACATGTGAGTTTAAAATAAAGTAAATATGAATAAAAAGTTATGATAGTTGAGAGCTTTTAAAAAATAGTAACAATTGTAATGTTCTCTTATAATTTGCTAATACATTTGATATTTTGTAAACTTAAAATTCGTTTGTACTCATATTTATAGAAACATTTAAATCCTAAAGTTAAGTCTGTAGTTAAATATACTTTTTATATTCGGATGAAGTAGGGTGAACGGATAAATTTAATCAAACAGCCCTTTGTTGATTGACAAATTTACAAATCTATAAAACACAATTGTGATGCTAAACAAACATTTTAAGAAAATATCGATCTTTTTGATAGTTTTGCATATTCATATATACACCCACATTGTAGACACACACAGACACACACACAGACACACACAGACACACACACAGACACACACATATAATTATATATATATATATATATATATATATATATATATATATATATAGATATATATACTAACCAAACACATGTAAAGAAAATGCCAATCTTTTTTTATACTTATGCATATAATTTATACATATGTGCTTCAAGAAAGCAATCTAAGTAAAGATTGTGATGTACCTTTTGAAATTTACTCATTGTAGGGAAGACATATATATATATATATATATATATATATATATATATATATATATATATGTAAGTATTTACTTTGCATATATATATATTATATATGTATTATATATATTATATATATATTATATATGTATAAAGTTTATTTTCTTACCACAATGGAATTGATAAAATACTCTATATACAATTTCATATAAATTTTATAATAATCAACTGTATCAACGGTTTTTTGTAAAGTTAAAAAATGTTAGGTAAATTAATCAAAAGTTTGTGAGTTAAATTTAATAATAGTTACGACAATAAAAATGATACTATTACGTGAATGCAAATATAAAAATATTGTTTTTCATTATTTTTTTGCAGGTGTTCCTGATTGAGTCCTATTGAATTTTAATGAAGTATTATTTTCTTGAAACATTATTCTATGACCAATTATTACCTAATTCGATGACTACAGCAACATCTATGGAATGATTATTACACTGGAATATACTATTTACCGAATTTTGTGAAATAGTTGTGGAAACATAATACAACCTGAAGGTAATAGTGATTTTTGGGGAATATGTGTTTAATTTTCAAACAAATAAAAAGATAATAAAATTGAGACATATCTAACCATATTCTAGTAAAGTGTAATTTTATATGTAAAATATTACATACAGCGACATATATGAATAATAACACTGGAAAAAAAAACAAATTCCTAATCAATTTGTACGAATTCCTTTTCTGCAAAATATAGTTTACTGAGTCGTATGGAATCATACACGAGAAAAACAATTGTGCTTAAGAAAGAAGTCAGCATTATAAAGATCTCACATTTAAAATATATGAGATGCGAGTAAATGCCTTAAAAACTTATTAAAAAAAAGACCGGCTATATCACTGTAAAATGTGGAAAGGAATAGAAAATATTGTTGTATGGATATTCTTGTTCTGAAAAAAATCAAAGTTAGTTACACGTGAAATCTACCAGTTAACACTTAAATAGTCTTGCAAAGTGTCTGGATATTCTCGTTCGGTTAGTTACACATTAAATAAAACACTGGAGAAAAGCCCCATTCTTTTAAAGTGTGAGAATATTCTTGTTCTAAATTTTCACCATTAGTTACACATGCAAAATCACACTTGTGAAAAACCACATACTTGTGAGGTATGTGGATATTATTTTTCTGAAAAATCAAATTTACTGACACATATGAAAACTCACAATAGCAAAAAGCCACATACTTGTGAAGTGTGTGGTTATTCTTGTTCCCAAAAAATAAGTTTAGTGAAACATATGAGAACTCATACTGGGGAAAAGCCACATTCTTGTGAAGTATGTGGTTATTCTTGTACTCAAAAATCAAATTTAATGACACATATGAAAACACACACTGGGAAAAAGCCACATTCTTGTGAGGTTTGTGGATATACTTGTTCTGTAAAATCAAATTTAATGACACATATGAGAACTCACACCGGGGAAAAGCCATATTCTTGTGAATGGTGTGCATATTATTTTTCTCAAAAATCATCTTTACTGAATCATATGAGAACGTACACTCTAAAAAAGCAACATTCTCAGGGAGAGTGCAGATATTCTCGTTCTCGAAAATCAAAGGTTATAAGAAAAATTAAAACTCACACTAGGGAAAAATCACATTCTTGTGAAGTGTGTGGATATTCTTGTTCTCATAAATCAAAGTT
This sequence comes from Euprymna scolopes, assembly GCF_053919585.1. NCBI lineage: Eukaryota > Metazoa > Mollusca > Cephalopoda > Sepiida > Sepiolidae > Euprymna > Euprymna scolopes. Next base: position 184,259,904 of record NC_136527.1, read on the forward strand.
ACTGACACATATGAGGACACACACTAAGGAAAAGCCATATTCTTGTGAAATGTGTGGATATTCTTGTTCTCAAAAATCACATTTAGTCACACATATGAGAACTCACACTGGAGAAAAGCCACATGTTTGTAAAGTGTGTGGATATTCTTGCTCTCACAAATCAAACTTAGCGATACATATGAGAATTCATACTGGGGAAAAGCCACATTCTTGTGAAGTGTGTGGACATGCTTGTTCTCAAAAATCATCGCTAGTGGCACATATGAGAACTCACACTTAGGAAAAACCACATACTTGTGAAGTGTGTGAATATTCTAGTTCCAAAAAGTCAAATTTAATTACACATATGAGAACTCACACTGGGGAAAAACCACATTCCTGTGAAGTGTGTAAATATTCTTGTTCTAGAAGATCACATTTAGTAACGCATATGAGAATTCACACTGGGGAAAGGCCATATTCTTGTGAAGTGTGTGGATATTCCTGTTCTGAAAAATCATATTTAGTAACACATATGAGAACGCACACGGGGGAAAAACCATATTCGTGTTACGTTTGTAAATATTCTTGTTCTCAAAAATCATCGTTAATAAAACATATGAGAACCCACACTGCATAAAAGCCGCAATCTTGTAAAGTGTGTGGATATTCTTCTGAAAAATCAAAGTTATTCACATATTCTTGTTCTGAAAAATTAAATAATCTAGAGCTATCGGACTTATGAAAAAGAATCTTTCAAGCGACAAATACATCCAGTCAACCAAGTGCAAAGGAGATTTTAAGAATTGCTCTGAAACGAACAGTTATAATCTAAAAACTATCTTTCAGTTGGAAAATTTAAAATACTGGTGAATGTTTGGCATCAGTCCCATCCATGACTTGAACAAAATTAAAATAAAATTAAACAGTGCGGGAATAGCCACTTGTTAAATGTGTGGCTATTGTTCCAGAAAATGAATCTTAGGTAGAAATATCAGAATTCATATTCAAATTGTTCTGAAGATATTTCTGTTCTAAAAATGCATGGGGTTTCACACAGGCAAAGGTTCCTCGCATATAAATTAAAATCATAATGAAATCCAGTGTTTGATCTCTTAAAACTTACCAAATTTACATACTATAAATAAAGTAAAAAGACATAATCTTGCAAGATATGTATATATTTTCTTCTCATAAATCAGGATTAATGACGCATATGAAAAAAATGCAATTTATTAAAAACACATTATCGCAAAATATATTTTTACTCTATTCCCAACATCGAGAACTAATAGCAACAATGTGTTTTGTTATCAATCTGTTGATTTATACAGAATTCTAATTCGGGTCGATATAGAATCGGAAAATGCAAACATTGTCTATGTAACAATTTTTAGTCTGAAGGAAAAAATCTTTACATAGTAAATATAAACTGTTTCAATAACTTTACATAGCAAATATAAATTGTTTCAATAACTTTACATAACAAATATAAATTGTTTCAATAACTTTACATAACAAATATAAATTGTTTCAATAACTTTACATAGCAAATATAAATTGTTTCAATATCTTTACATAGCAAAACATTCTAAAACAATTAAGATAATCTACTCTTTCATTCTGTCTCTACAATTTAGACTTTCTAAAGACGATGTTGGTCGACCATACAAAACAGAAAATCGAACATCCTACATACATCAAGAGACACATTTGCATGAACATATTACATAGGCACGTTACAACCTGACATATATTAAAAACACATTCTCGGAAAATATATTCTTATTCTATTCCCAACATTGAGAACTAATAGCACAATGCGTTTTCTTATCAATCTGTTGATTTATAAAGAATTCTAATATAGAATCGGAAAATGCAAACATTGTAACAATTTTTAGTCTTTCAATATCTTTACATAGCAAATATAAATTGTTTCCAAAGACTTGTGATGCAGCCACAAATGAATAAAATGCGATACAAACTTAATAGCCTCAATAAGCTTGCACAACATTCTTAAACAATTCAGATAAGCTACTGTTTCATTACGACACACTTTTGTATATTGTTTCCACAGTGAAGTAACATAATACTGTGATTAGAGTCATGATTGACCAGTGAACGTGGAAGGATATTCTTTCTCTATAATTTAGAATTACTAAAGACGACGTTGGTCGACCATACAAAACAGAAAATCGAACCTCCTACATACATCAAGAGACACATTTGCATGAACATATTACAAAAGCACGTTACAACCTGACATATATTGTACTACTATACGTTTTATTTATGATTTCAAGATCATCAAATGGATTTCATAATTCATTTTCATTTCCTGTATGCTTTTATCCCAATGATAAATCTGCTACTCAATAAATGCGAGAGTGCTTACAACCTTAGCAAAGACCAGCAGCAGAACGAAAAAAAAATAATCACTTGGTGTGTTGAATGGATAGGAAAGGATGCTGCCTGCAAATACGTTGAAGTAAAGGAGAATAAAACGCTTTTCATCGAATGATGACCTAATGAGAAGAATATATCAAAATTCTCACATGAGAAATATCACTTAAAATAACGGCCATTCAATCAACTAACAAAACTGTCGTTTCTAATGGATGTTGCGTTATTGATTAGTCACCAGCCTACATTAATTGACGTCAAACAAAAAGTGGAATTTTTTCTAAATAGACATCTTATGTCTTTTGCCTGACGATAAATCACATTTTCTTTTGGAAATAAACAGCGTATTTTCTGTACTCGCTTGATTTGCAAAAATCTGCTACTCAAAGCAATCATGCTTACAACTTCAGACAAAACTGCCAAAAGAATTAAATACCTTTTCTATCAGATTTAGTAGCTTACAATGCTTGAGCATCGGATAATAAATGTAAAATTAATGGAGAATATATACAGCATTTTAAATGTCGTTTACCAATATACAATATAATGATAACCTGTATTTAACATGAAGAACAGCTGTTTCGGGCCAAAAATATCCCTCGGATATTAATCCATCTGATAGCAAATCAAGTGCTACATAGGTACTCTTAACATCTTCGAGTGTGCTTGAAAAAGTATACTTGGGAGAAAGTAATATATTTGTTCTGTCAAATGTCCTGAGGAAAACATTGTAAATTATACAGTATTTTTGCAAAACCAAGCTGTATAAAAACTTTTTGAAGATAAACTATAATATATATAGTGTGTATTTGTATACAGTTAATAAATATTGGTTAACCTCATGATATTATGTATAAATCATTTTTTAAAAAAGTTTTAGTTAATAAATGTAGTGTGTATTTGTATACATTTAATAAATATTAGTTACCCTCATGATACCAATTTGGTATAGGAATCTTTCATGAAATCTGTTGTATTTTAATCATCGTTTGGTCAACTGGGGACAGATTATTAAGTTTTTATTTCATTATTTTTTCTGTGTTTGAATATTACCCAAGTTAGAGACTTAATATATTCGAACTAATAAAATTAAATATTTAAAATACGTATAATGCCATGCGATTATTTAAAAACAACATTTAAAAAATATAAGTTACCCTCATGATAAAATGTCAAAATGTTTTTGATTACTGCTGAATATATAATTCCAATGACTTTGGCGATCATTTTTATGACCATCGTAATGACAATCAATCAACCAACCAGAAGAATTTTGGATTCAATTCAGTTCGCTGCCAACCTCTGTCTCCAAACGACTGAATCATGATTGCATTGAATCTTCGCCACCATCTTTCTTACTAAGAATTATTCACCACTCGAAATCGTGACAACATTTGATTTACTGCCGACATTTTTGTTCAACATAATGTCTTAACACTTAACAGGTTATGGGCCCAGCCGCCTTTGTTTTGACGGATCAGAATCTAAATTCCAATTGCGAGCATGTGAAATTTTTGGGGTATTTAATGATATGAAACCTACACAAAGTTATACAATCTCCACCAGAGAATCCTAACAACCCCGATTTTCTCGAAAAGAACGCGACTGTTTCGACAGAACTGATTCCATGCTTGGGCGATATAAGTTATAACGCAAAAAGACAAGCCCATAACTTTCAGTGAATTTAAAGTGGCATTGTGTAGTTACGAGAAGACGAATCGGATGCCGGTGAACAATAATAACTTCAGCAATATCATGAAGTTTAAAAATGCTTCTTGAAAACCGACACAACCAAATTACACATCTCACCACAATGTCTTCCCCAAAAGTAATTTTCCCAAGAAACACAATAAAATCATTTGCTATAATTGTGGAAGACGCAATCACAAAATTTTTCAATGTCGATATAAAAGCTCAGAAATGGACTCCATCAAAAACGTTGAGAACTTTGATGAAGAGCGTACATTTCTATCCATATATAACTTTGACAATACGACAAAAGGGTAAAAATCTTCTGGTAGACTGGCGCTACAGCGCACGTTATCACCAAGGAATCTAATTTTATTAATTTGGATTTAAACTTTAATCTACAGAGTCATTTTGTCGAACTAGCCGACGGTAGTCAAATAAATGATATAGTCTTGAAAAAAAGCGATGCAAAAATATATCACTAAAAAATAAAGCCGAAATTTTTAACTATATTCTTTAAAATGCTCTGTTAATACCTAAATAAAAGCAAGATATATTTCCCGTACAGGCTGCCATTAAACAAGGCACGAATATAAAGTTTGTCCAAAACAAGTCAAAATTGATATACCAAAATGGAACTGTATTTGACACTAAAGAAAATGGTCGACTACATTATTTAAAAAGTATGGTTCCCTCAAAAACTTAATTTTCAAAGGAATCACCACGGTAAGGCCTAGAGGCCACTCGATGATAGGGGTTGAATTATTCTGAACTCTGTCAAGGCAGGATAAGCCTTTCCAGCAGCTCCTGCGGAGATGTAACAACAATACTCTATCCTTGGACTACCTGGTTCTTATATAGGTAAAAAATGGCATCAGCAGGTAGATATCTATGGATATATATGGATTTGGTGTACGTATTCTATTTTAGATCTGGAGTAAAGTTCAACCCCAGAAGCATGTCAAAACATGGAGCCTCTCCAAAACGAGAGTGATTCATTTCAATTGATTCCAGATGGGGATCAGAACGTTGATGATGTAAAGATAAAAGCTTAGTTTTAGATGCATTAAAAGTAACCAGCAACTTGATATCACATGCTCAACCTCAGAGAATCAGAGAGAACTTGGTCGTTTACGGCATTCGATGTGCTGCCATAGATGTTAGTGTCATAATGAAAAATGTCTACGAATGATCTAAGGATGTCATTTGAAATATCATTAATATAGATCAGGAAGAGAGTTGGACCCCTGAGGGACTCCAGCATTAATACTGTGAGCTTCTGATTTATGTTCATTAACCACTATTCTTATGAACCTATCAGAGAGAAATGATTTAATAATTGAGAAAACATTTCCAGCTATACTATAGGTGGAGATCTTGTGGAGTATACCGTTATGCAATATCCTATCAAAGGCCTTTGATATGTCAAGAGCAATTGTCCTAGAAAGGAAGCCTACGTTGAGAGTTTCGCTAATCCTATGAGAAATAAGCGTAAGCACATCTGCTTCAGATCTAGCAGAACGGAAACCATATTGCATGTTACTAAGAAGGTTGTTTTTACTGAGGTAGTTAACTAATTCTCTATTTAACACAGATTCGAGTAACTTACTCATGACACGCAGGATACTTATAGGTCTGTACTGAGAGGGAGATGAGCGATCTTGGAAACCTGACATAAGATTCTGAGACACTCCAATACAGCTGATATAAAAAAAAATAACAAATGTAGTCGAAGGCATGAAATAATACCTTCAGACGATCTCTCAAATTGTCGTGTTTATGTGCAAAATGGCAAAGTATATAAGCAAAACACACGAAGAAATGGCCACAAAAATTCTCACTGTGACTTGGCAGATCCGATAAGCCCGATGGGAAGAGATGATTTAAGGTATGCATTGAATTTCGTTGACGATTATTCAGCTTTAATTATCATTTATTTCATAAAAACAAATCCGACACTACCCTTGCCACAGCTCAGTAAATGTATTCGCTCAGACAATTGGACTGAATTTACAAGTGAAGACTATGAACTTCTATTAATTAACCATCGTATTAAACACAAGAAATCGGCGCCGTATTCCTTATTTGAAAAATGCACCGCTGAAAGGGCATGGCGGGTGAATGTAAAATATGCTATTTAAAATGCTCCGATTGACTGTGAGATTTATATTTACCCCCGCCAAATGGATTTAAGATGAAAAATAAAAATTTCATATGGAAACTGAAAAAATCGTTATATGAACTAAGACAAAATGCTCACAATTGGTATTTAACACACCATAATTATTTAATAGAACACAGATTCAAGCAATGTCCTGTAGACACCTGCATGTATGCTAAACATATAGGTAATAAATTATTGATTTTGTTTTTTGGGTTGAAGATATATTACTCGCCTCAAATTGTGACAACATTTTAAAAGATGTTACAATATATTAAATAAAAAATTTAAAATGGCCGATCTTGCATGATGGTCATGGTTCCTCTGTATTAAGTTTATCTGTGAAAATGAAACTACAACAATGAAGCAATAACGGTACATTGAAAAAAAATCTGCTCAAGTTCAGAATGAGAGATTGCAAACCACGTATAACTCCCGTTGATATTTTTATAAATAAACTTATAAAAACCGACCATAAAGGACAACTACTGCAAAACAAGTCATTCCTTATCTAAAACGAACCAAGGAACAATCTTTAATATTTAAAAAGTCGACATATCCCCTAAATTTAGAAGGATTTTCAGATTTAGTTGGCGTAACAGGATCGAAAAATTATAACGGGGTATTGCTGTAGACTTTCAAAGACTAGACAGATGATCTCCTGGAGAACTAAATAACAATAAATTGTTGCCATTTCTACCTGTGAGGCAGAGTTTGTGGCATTTACACATTCAGATTAGGAGGCAATTTCTAAGCATCCTTCTAAAATCTATCTTGAAACCAGATTTAAGTAAAAACCAATAATTCATTATGACAATCTGAGTAGTATTTTATTTGCAAATAATTCTATGATTCATCAAAGGTCGAAGCATATTGAAAGCAGATATCATTTCATAAGGGATGAAATAAGTAAAAATCTATTCTCTTAGTTTTGCAACATCTGACAATAAAATAATATAATATAAATAATATAACCGACATTTTCACTAAACCTATGAAGAGGATAAAATTAAAACATTTTATAGCCGAAGTTTTTAGAATTTAATCATGAATAAATCGATGTTCAGAAACCCAAAATCAGAAGTCGAAAAATGAATCAATAAAAATAAGAAGAAGAGGAAGAAGAAATTGTAAATTGTTAAGATGCGACTACTTTTGTCTTCTTAACGAAATTAACCAACTAAGACATCGAACAGAATGTTTCGAGTTTTTGTGTTGGAATTTTCAACAATGGTGCATCCTTCTCTATACATTTATCATATTTTTATTCTGGTTCTTATATTTGATTTCCTGTATCTTTTAGTGAACTTGGGTTCGAACGCAACTTCCTTTAATTTGAATAAAAAGGCAATGTTAGCTCCCTGATAATGACGTCACTGGTCCCAGCGTGGAGATTGAACGCGTTTCATTATCTGTGGACGAGGATTTCCCGAGGCGTTCCTCTAAAGAAGTATACTCCGGCAAAAGAATACCCGGTTGCAACGAGGCAAACTTCTGCAAACTTTATTTATGCGGCAACTTTATGCGCGTATTTTGATGGAAAGTAATTTCAAAAACTTTAAATTGAGAAAGAAATGTACATGTGCTGTCTGCCATCAATTTTGTGACACTTTCCTTAATATTTATTGTATTTGAAAGTTAGCATGTATTCCTATTTGAATTTTGAAATACTGTATTCGTTCGTTGATGCGACATTTTCAATATAAGAACACGCGTTTTTTTTTAATTATATTTTGTTATCTGGCGTTCTTTGTTTTTGTATTTTAATGCTTGCAAAGGGGAAAATTTGCAACTTTTTAAACTAAAATCTCTTCTTCTTTTTAAAACCTTTCTATTTTATTCTTTACCCCATTCTTTTTATTTCATCCTCCCGGCTATCATTATGCCGTATTCTCGCATGCGTATGGTTGGTCTTGAGGAATTCCACTACCTCGACGATCGGGTCGTACTTGCTCCTGTGGCCAAACCGTTTCAATAGTACCTCACCAGGTTCGCAAAGCCAAACAGGTAAGGCAGTACCAGTAGAAGAGCGCCTTTCAAATTTGAACAATCGTTCGTGTGGACTTGCATTCGTACTAGTGCATAGTAAGGAGCGAATAGAATTTAAAACATCAGGCAGAACGTCCTGCCAAGCACTAAGGAGTAGCTGTTTAGATTCCAGGGCCAATAATATTGAGTGCCAAATAACAGCATTATAGCGCTCGCACTGACTGTTTCCTCTTGGGTTGTATGCAGTAGTGTTACTGCACCCAACTCCAAGTCGCGTCAGGAAATTCCTGAACTCCTCCGACACGAACGATGTTCCTCTATCAGAATGGATGAAAGCGGGGAGTCCAAAATAGAAAAAGTGTTCGTCACGCATTTGATTGCGGTCTGCGAAGAACAATCACGGCAAGGGAACGCAAAGGGAAATCGACTGTACTCATCCACGATAGTAAATAGGTAACGAAGGAAGGGAGCAGTAGCGTAGATCAGTGTATTTTTAGTAGGGCTGAAGAATTGAGGCTTTATTTTTGCGCACGTTGTACACTCAGATGTCACGCGCCGAACTTCATCAATTGAGTATGGCATATTTTGTGATCATATAAAGTGCCAAAAACGCTGTACACCAGGGTGTATTAATGAACTGTGTATGGCCCTTAACTCCTCGAAGGAAGAAGTAGCAGCACCTCACACTCTTGATAAAGCATCGGCAACGATGTTTTCACTTCCGGGGCGGTGTTTTATATCGTACGAGAATGGGAGAAGCTCCATTTTCCACCGAATGATTTTATCGTTTTTAAGTTTTCCTCGCTTAGCTGGCTTATACATAAAATATATGGCTTGCTGGTCTGTTACGATAGTGAAGTGCTTCCCAGCAAGGAGGTTCCTCCATTTTCGGACACATTCAACTATCGCGTAAGCCTCTTTTTCAGCTATGTGTAGTCGTATTTCCGATGGGTTTAGTGAGCGGGAAAAGAAGGCTACAGGCCTATCAGCCTGTAAGAGGGTGCCTCCGAAAGCCTTTTCTGAGGCATCGGTTTCGATAGTAATTGGTAGTTCCTCGTCGATAACCTTTACAGATGATTTGGCGACGTCCTTCTTAAGTTTCTCGAAAGAATTCACAACTATAGGCGGCATGGGAAATTGATTATTTTCAACCAGGGGACGAATTTTGTATGAATACTTAGGTATCCATTTCGTGTTGTAAGAAAACATACCAAGGCACCTTTTTAATGAATTTGAATCTGAAGGAGGAGGCATTTTCAAAAGGGGTTTCAACCGCTAAGGATCAGGTTGGATAGTTCCGTCACAGACTTGGTATCCAAGCAAATTGATAGAGCGAAGCGAAAACTTTGATTTTACTCGGTTTATTTCGAGGCAGCCTTTAAGAAACGTTCCAAGTAAGTGTCATGCTCCTCTTGAGTTTTACCGCAAATGGTATTATATTATATCATCAATGTAAGAAAAAGTTCCGAATAACTTATTTTCAGAAATAAAAGAATTTATTAATCGTTGAAAGGCAGACACCCCATTAGTGACACCATGGGTATTCGTTTGAATTGATACAAACGATTTCCAGCTTGAAAAGCCATGTAGGGCCGATCTTCGGGGCAAATTTCAATTCGGTAGTAAACCTTAGACAAATCAATCGTACTAAAAATATGATACTGGGCAATTTGGTTTACGTGATCCTCAATCCGAGGCAAAGGGTACGCGTCAATTAGGGTGAAACGGTTAATAGTTTGGGAAAAATCAACCACCAGTCGTTTCTTTCTATTAGGCGACGGGTTACGACAATTTGAGCACGCCACGGTGAATAGCTGGTTTCAATGACGTCGTCCTCAATTAAGCAGGTAAAGAATTTCCTTTTCAATAAATCGGGCATTCTCCGCACGGTAGTTTTGAGATTTTGTAGCAATGGGTCTGCAATCAGGGGTCAGGTTTTGGAAGAATTTTACAGGGGCACAACTGATCTTGGTAAGCCCGCAGATTTTTAAGGCATCCTGAGATCCACCAAAAGAAATAGTAACGCCCTGGTGTAGTTTCAAAAACGGCACTCCGAGTATAATGTCCATACAGGAGTCAGGAAGCACAGTAAGGTCAAGCTCTTTATATTCGCAACCATTGAAGAAAATGTTCTCGGTGCAATATTCAGACAGTTTAAAGGAAACGGCGGATGATGCCATAGAAATTACCGAGTTCCGTTTTAAAGTGGGAAGTCTCATTGTTTTAACAATGCGGACACTGATAAAATTATCAGAACTTCCGGTGTCTATAAGGGCAGTTAACCTTTTTGCTTTTAATTCCACAGTTTTGGTGATAGGAGGGCAACTATCAGCACCTTTAGCGCGGGTCCCTATGATAGCAGAAGAAGAACGTGAAGGTGTCGTTAGACTAGAACGACAAACTTTGGAAAAATGCCGAGTTTACCACAGCTTTGACATACCTTATCGCGGGCAGAGCAAAGGGGATGAGGTCATCCTTAAGGTGACGTCGCCCTCTTCAGTTATAGCACTTGCCGCGAACAGGAAGGACAGCAGAGAACTGTATAGAGTCACACCCCATTCGAGAATCAGTTGGAACAGAATTTCTAGAAATATAAGTGGCCTCCTCGGCAGAATCGATCAGCACATTTTTAGTTCCCGTAGTAGAAGTAACAGCGACTGCCCCAACCAGAGGCATAGGATTCCGCGCGAAAGTGAGCTTGTTTTAAAGCCCTAGCACATTGAGTAGCTTCTGTGAGAGTTAGAGTGTCTGTTTCAAGGAGCCTAGCACGTATCAATGAGGACCGGAAACCACAAATGAATGCATCAGTGATGCATTGCATCACGGACAAATTCATCCCTGTAAATGGTGGCCGTTACGTCTTTAAAACAACAATCACCGGCAAGTGGATTCAAGGCCTGAAGGTATTGGTCGACAGACTAGCTTTCTTGTTGCAAACGCGTGGAAAGCAGATGTCTAGTGTGAATAACGTTTGGAGACTTGTTGTAAACGCCTTTCAATAATTCCACGGCATGTTCAAAACCAGAGCAACCTTCGATAATGTCAGCAACAGAGAGACCGATGTTTAAATAGAGAACTTCTAGCTTATCAAGGTTTAACAAAGCAATAGTTGATAAGTCGTAATTAAAGTTGCAGAACCAGAACCATAATTTCCAAAACTTGCTGGCCTCCATGAAGAAAATAAAAAATTAGTTCGGTAAATTGTGGTGTTTTATCATAGAACGGAAGACAGCAAAACCTCGGCAATCTCCAAAAATACCGTTAGGGCTTACAAAATGGCCGCCAGAAGAGTCACGTGATCCGGTTGATCCAAAACAGGAATCGCCGTATTACGAAACCGGAAAACGCAAATTTAAAGCAAACTTTGACAAACAAGCATAATAATTAAGTACAAAAACAGTTTTTCAATATCATAATAATAAATAATTTATTTAGAACGGTCATTTAATTTTTTGTTGAGAAACAATCACAGTTTGTTTGTTTTTTAAAACAGTGTTTATAAAAAATATTTTATTCAGAGTTTTTCATAAAAATGGTATTTAAAACAAGATGTTCATTTTTTTAAAGATGTAATGTTATAAAAATATGATGTAAAAAAAACAGTTTATATTTTTAATTTTCATTTTATAAATTTAGACAGAATAGATGGAGGCGATGCAACAAATTAGCTCACAAAATTTATTTGGGCCGACTCTTTCACGCCACATAAATTCATTTAAATATGAAGTGAAGAGAGCCCTTGATGTACCGAATTGACGACGAAGTTTTTTCTTCGCTCGCATCCACGTATTTTCAATAAGTTGAGTATTTATAGTCGCGTCGTTAGGCTCCACAAAATTTCTTTCGTGGACAACAACATCGTGGCTGTAAATACCAAAGTCAATGTCTGCTACGGTTGCATAAGCGCTCCACCCATCACTTATTATATGAGTCCCGGGTAAGATCCATTGGCGAATTATAGGGATCAGAGTTTCACGTTTTCTGTCTGGAACCTCGATCAAAAGGCAATTCTTAGAGCCTCGTTCGATGTCGCCGAACACCCAATGGCTACGTCGGACAGTTCCTCTGTGATATTTCCGAGGGTAAAAATGGCTTTCATCAATTTCAACCTCTTTTGGGGTCCAGGTCTCATCTACACCCCCCAATTGAATTGGGTTTTGTTCAATGTACTGAGTGCACACTTCCCTCAAAAAGTTGCACCAGTCGCTCACTGTGTTGGCACTCACCTCACTTTCTGTTGCCATAGTTTTTTGTGGAAAATCCATGCTCCACATATACATAATTATTACAATGGTTCTTAGATTGATGTTGCTTCTTTGAAAAAAAGAGTTCGTTCTAATTGTATTACGATATCCATCGTTTCGGCAACGCCATCTCCAACCATCCTTGAATTCGGAATATCGAGCCAACACGCATGGTGACCAACAAATTTGACAATTGCATGAATTGGCTATCAGACGTCTCTGTGCAAGCCATGTCAATATGTGCACGTCATCTGGCATTGCTAACATTAGCCGAGACAATGTCATAGTTTCGCCAAGTATAGCGTTATTGTCATGAACACGAGGAACACTTGTTTGTTCTGAATAAAATACTTTTTATAAACACTGTTTTAACTAAAAAAACCTAAGATTGTTTCTCAAAGTTTGCCTATTTTTATAACAACATTATATCAACAAAAAAATAAATACAAAAAAATTGTGATTGTTTGTCAAAGTTTGCCTTCAAGGCTGCGTTTTCCATTTGCACGATTCATGTTTTGGATCAACCGGATCACGTGACTCTTCTGGCGGACATGTTGTAAGCCCTAACGGTATTTTTTGGATATTACCAAAACCTCTTTACTAGGCTTTACCGAACTAATTTCACAGCCAATAATAAACGTAAGAGCAAATAGTAAACGTAAGAGCAAATAGCAAAGAGCGGGTAGCAAGATCTGTTAGTAATGAAATGTTGAAGAAAAAAATTCAGCCCTTTTAAAAAGGAAAAGGAACGTGTGCAAAATCACGTGCCATAGTAACTTCTACTTTAACGGAAATATAACACGAATGTTCTCGTTAATGGACGTTAGCAGTAGTTCGACTAGTCCAAATAATTAAATGCCCAGACTTAATCTTACAGTAAGCCTGAAGCGTTGACAAATACAATCTAAACTTGATAGGAGAAAAATTCTGCACAGTTAACTAATGAACGGACATTTTTACACAATAAACAAAATAAGGATTACACCGTGTTCCGGTGACATTAAGTTCTTTGTTCTTTAGCATTTGATTTTCTATTTAAATAATTCCCTGTTTAAATAGTGTTTTTCATCTTTTAATTTTGACTCTTTTCTATTTTCACATATTTAATTTCTTCATGAATTGTACACACTAAACAAAAATTTTATCAACTTACTAAAGAAATTCTACCAAACAAAAACAATGTTTGTATTTTGAAGACAAAAGAAAAACGAAATTATCCCGATGTTTTTTTCGTAATTGAATTCTAGGAAAAATAAAGGTAAGTTATTATTTTTTCTGTTTTTATACACTTTAAAAATTTTAAATCCAATAAGTTTTAAATTAATTAGAAAAATTAAAATAAGTTTTTTTTATTGCAATCTAATAAAAATATTGATTTCGCCAATAGACGTGAATAAAAAAAAAAGCTTCTATTTCAAAATAATCTCTTAAAAATATGTTTTTCAATCTAACATATAGAATTTTGTAAATTTCTATATGTAAACGCCTTTCAATGTTGCTGACGTTATCGAAGGTTGCTCTTGTTTGGAACATGCCGTGGAATTATTGAATTTTAAAAATATATTTAAACAGAGAACATAAAAAAAAAAACAGACATAAAAAATGTGTGAAGCTTCTATTTCAAAATAATCTCTTAAAATATTTTTTTTTTAATCTAACATATAGAATTTTAACCTTATAATATAGAAAATAATAATAATTACCATATACGCAATAATTTAATTTAAAAAAAAAATAATTAACATATACACAATAATTTAATTAAAAATAATAATAATTACAATATACACAATAATTTAATTCAAAATAATAATAATTACCATATACACAATAATTTAATTCAAAATAATAATAATTACCATATACACAATAATTTCATTCAAAATAATAATAATTATATATATACACAATAATTAAATTCGAAATAGTAATAATTACCATATACACAATAATTTAACTCAAAATAATAATAATTACCATATACACAATAATTTAATTCGAACTAATAATAATTACCATATACACAACAATTTAATTCAAAATAATAATAATTACAATATACACAATAATTAAACTCAAAATAATAATAATTACAATATACACAATAATTAAACTCAATTACCATATACACAATAATTTAACTCAAAATAATAATAATTACCATATACACAATAATTTAATTCGAACTAATAATAATTACCATATACACAACAATTTAATTCAAAATAATAATAATTACAATATACACAATAATTAAACTCAAAATAATAATAATTACAATATACACAATAATTAAACTCAATTACCATATACACAATAATTTAACTCAAAATAATAATAATTACCATATACACAATAATTTAATTCAAAATAATAATAATTACCATATACACAATAATTTAAGTTGAAATAATAATAATTACCATATACAAAATAATTTAATTCAAAATAATAATAATTACCATATACACAATAATTTCACTAAAAATAATGAAAATAATAATAATTACCATATACATAATTTAACTTGAAATAATAATAATAATAATAATAACCATATACACAATAATTTAATTCGAAATGATAATAATAAACATAATAATAATTACCATATACACAATAATTTAATTCGAAATAATAATAATAATAATAATAATATTTACCATATACACAATAATTTAACTCGAAATAACAATAATAATAATTACCATATAGACAATAATTTTGCTCGAAATAATAATAATAATAGTAATAATAACAATAATAATAATAACCATATACACAATAATTTAACTCGATATAGTAATGATTACAATATACTCAATAATTTAACTCGAAATAATAATAATAATAATAATAATAATAATAATAAATACCATATAATCAATAATTTAACTCGAATTGTCAACAACTGAGCAGAACATTTTATTTTTATGTTTAATCAAAGATTTTTTTTATTTTATATTATAGATCACTTTCTTATTTATTAACTTTACTTTATATATGTGCCTGTTTATCGGCCATCACTAATGGAAGCCAATGTCGAAAATAAATATTGATAAATGTTTATAATTTAAACTAGCATAGTTTACAATCGAAAATAAATGAAAATGATCACAGCTATTTTTCTTTTACTAACGTAAACTACTCAGTATTTTTCTAAATAAGTAAACGCTTTAAAATAAGTATAAAACAAAAAAAAACTTATCCAGGTATGTAGAAAAGTATTATGTTGCCTTTAGTAACATTTACGCATAATATATATATTTTTTTTTTTACATTTTACTACTGTTGGTGTGTGGGTAAAAACTATAAAATGATTGTTTTGATTATTAAATTGTTAGGTGAAAGTACGAATTGGTCTGCAAGAACATCCTTTCTAATGCTAGGACTTGCTTTCCAAATAGTAAATAGATTCATATTTGCTCTCTATCGCCCCACAACAGCGGGGTTACTGTCCTTAAGAGTATATCTGAGAAAATTGACCTCATCCTCTCTGCTCATCCTTCGGCTACCATTCACATTTGCGGTGACTTCAATGTCCATAATGTGGAATGGCTGACCCACTCAAATAAGACAGATGATGAGGGGAGGTTCTGTCATGATTTTGCCATTGCCTATGACCTCACTCAGATTGTTCATGAACCTACCCGTGTGCCCGATACTACTGGTCAGTATGCAAGCCGTCTAGACCTTTTTCTCACAGCTTTCCCTGAGCTATGTTCATGTTCCGTTCTATCTCCCCTGGCAACCTCCGATCACACAGTTGTATCAGTTAAGATAAAAATGAAATTCGGTAAGTCTTCAGATGTACCTCTCCACCGTACTGTATATCGATACTCTATGGCTGACTGGGATAGCTTCCGTACATTCATATCTGATCTGCTTCTGCATTCCATGTTTAAAAATGATGTATCCTTTATAGTATCAGACCTTACCGAATGGTAAATTGTAGGCATAGACCGATTCATACCATCCAAAAAATTCCAACAAAAACCTAACAGCAAGCCATAGTTCTCCCCAGAATGTGCCACTGCCATTGCGCACAGAAATCACTTTTTCCATAGTTACCAACGAAATAGATATACTGAGACTAAAGCTGCCTTCAGGACTGCCAGTAACCACTGTAAAAGAGTAATAAAAAATGCAAGAGAGCTATATGCTCAGTCCATCAAATCCAAAGTAGCTGAGCAGCGGCTTGGCTCCCACCAGTTTTGGCAAATAGCAAACAGGATCCTGAACAGAAGCGTGCGTTCCATGCCAACCATCATCAATAGACCTGAGGTAATCTCATCAGCATACAACAAGGCCAAACTATTCACCAAGAACTTTGCAGCAAACTCTACCCTCTGCGAGGAAGGTCATCAACTCCCCGTATTTCCTCCTACAACAGACAACACCTTATCCAACATACAAATATCTGTGCACGAGGTTGCAAACTAATCAAGAACCTTGATTCCAGTAAAGCAACTGACCCGACGACATTCCAATTATAGTGTTGAAAAAGCTTCGACCAGAACTTGCCCCCATACTTACAAAACTGTTTAAGCATTGCCTTAAGGAGAAGTGCTTTCCAACACCCTGGAAAACCTCATCAGTATGCCCTGTATTTAAGAACTCTGGCGATAAATCATCCCCCTCTTAGTACAGACGAATAAGTCTCTTGTGTGTTATGAGTAAGTTACTGGAATCTATATTAAATAAAGAAGTAGTCAACCACCTCAGCAGAAATAACCTCCTTAGGTGCATGCAATATGGTTTCCGTTCTGCTAGATCTACAGCTGATGTGCTAACAGTTCTATCCCATAGGATTAGTGAATCTCTCGAAAAGGCTTCCTTTCTAGGGCAATTGCTCTTGACATATCAAAGGCCTTCAATAAGGTTTTGCATAAGGGCCTACTTCACAAGATATCCAGCTACGGTATAACTGGAAATGTTTTCTTAATAATTAAATCATTTCTCTCTGACAGGTTCATAAGAGTAGTGGTTGATGGGCAGAAATCAGAGGCCCACAGTATTAATGCTGAAGTCCCCCAGGTGTCCATCCTGGGCCCAACTCTCTTCCTGATCTGCATCAATGATCTCCCAAAACACATACTTAATTCATTCGTTGACATCTATGCTGATGACACGACCATCTATGGCAACACATCAAATGTCGTAAATGACAAAGTTCTCTGATTCTCTCTCCTCTAATCTTGATTTTTTAAATTTTAATATCAAAACAGGCTTATTTAAGCCATTTTTCACATGTTTGTTTTTCTGTTTTAATATTCGTTTGCCTTATGTTTTTTTTGTGTTTTTTTTCGATGTTTTGATTACCCCCACTTAAGTTTTAATGCTGTTTTCTACTTTTACTTCGCTTATAACAAACAAACCTGGTCATTGATGTCGTCGTCGTAACGCTCGACGACTTCTGGGCGCGTACCTGTCAATTTGGTTCTTATTCAAATAAATTCAAACATCTTTTAGTAACTCATTCTGGCTGGCCGATTTTATTTTCAAACTTCGCCTCAGGACTTCGGGTTCGATTCTACCCCCCTCCCCGTTTTTTTTTATTTAACACCACACACACCTCTAAACACCCGGGCAATTCCGGCTACCCCTGCTAATATATCTATAAAAGTGAAAGTGTCTGTATGTCTGTCTGTTTGTGTCTGTCTGTCTGTGTACATTTCCCTACACAATAACTCGGTCAATTTACTGTCTACAGACTTGAAACCTGATATACAGGGTATTGAGATTTGGGAAAATCTTTGTAACCGGTTTTCGGCCAGAAATTTGGCTGTTAAGGGGTGAAACTTCAACTATTTGACCTTTAAGAACTCTAACAAACTCCTCCTCCAATTTTGGGTATAAATAATTGAAATTTTAGATATAGGTTCCTTGACATGGAGCTAACTTAATAACTTGATGTAAGCCCAAAACAATAAATATTAAGGGGTCATATTAGGGGTCCAAGTTTTAAAAAATTTTACCTCTGCGGTCTCTACCAAATTACTCAGACAATTTTTGGTCTAAAAATTTGAAATTTTACATAAAGGGTATTCAAAGATAGGGCAAGCTTTTTAATCGGTTTGGGTTGAAAATTTGAGCTGTCAATATATAACTCTATGTATGTATGTTTGCAGTTCTCCCTAAAACTTTCGACAGAGCCGACAGATTTTCACAAGGTCAGTATCGTTTTGAAGTCCGACCCTTCAGACGACAAATACGGAAAAATTAGCTAAAAACAGTAATTTCTTCATCCTCAACTGGGCACTTTTCTTTTTTCACCGATATTTTCAAAAGTCATCCCCTCTTTACGATTGACTAGCCTTAATTTAAACCTATGTCACTTCCGGTTTGGTGGTGGTCGTAACTGCAAAGACGTCACACTTTTTATCTCGTTCTTTTCCTCCATCGAGTTTGAGCCTTCCTTCCTACTACCATTTATTTTTTTGACAGAAAATAACTTGGATTAAAGTGTAAAATTGCGAACAGCAAATATAAACAAAATAGCTTAAACATCCTTAAAATTGGTATTGCAATTTGAATTTCATCACTTCCTTATATATAAGTTGCATAACCTCAATTAAAATGCTGTAAAAATAACAAAGAGAATAATTCTTGACATTCTATACAATGATAATGTCACTGAAGCCATCTTGCAATATCAAAAACACTTGTCTCTTCCCAGAACAACTTCTGCTAAATTAATGCATTCATGCTTCTCAAGCAAAATAGAAGTGTGAAGGAAGCAAATACTCACAAAACAAAACCGCAAAATAATACTGATTTATCATTCCGTGAAGGGGACATAAAACTCCTAAAGTACCAAAGAGTTATGTTATTTTCTGTATCAGATAAGCGTAGATACGTCAGACAAAAATCATAATCATATCTTTCTTTATCTCACTTAATTTTTAGGTTTATTCGATTTGGTAATTGTTACATAAACTTTACACATTAAGAATATAAGAGTCTTTTCTTTAAACAGCTAATACTTCACTGATATTATAACGTAGTAGTCTTGTCCTTATACAGCTTATACTTCACTGATATTATAACGTCATTATAGTAGTCTTGTCCTTAAACAGCTTATACTTCACTGATATTATAACGTCATTATAATAGTTTTTTACTTAAAAGGCTTATACTTCACTGATATTATAACGTCATTATAATAGTCTTTTCTTTATACAGGTTATACTTCACTGATATTATCACGTCATTATAATAGTCTTTTCTTTAAACAGCTTATACTTCACTGATATTATAACGTCATTTAAATAGCCTTTTCCTTAAACAGCTTATACTTCACTGATATTATAATGTCATTATAATAGTTTTTTTTCCTTAAACAGCTCATACTTCACTGATATTATAACGCCATTATAATAGTCTTTTCTTTAAACAGCTAATACTTCACTGATATTATAACGTCATTATGATAGTCTTTTCCTTAAACAGCTCATACTTCACTGATATTATAACGTCATTATAATAGTCTTTTCTTTAAACAACTCATACTTCACTGATATTATAACGTCATTATGATAGTCTTTTCTTTAAACAGTTTATACTTCACTGATATGATAATATTATAGTACTCTTTTCTTGAAACAGCTTATACTTCACTGATATTATAACGTTATTATAATAGTCTTTTCTTTAAACAGCTTGTACTTCACTGATAATATAATATCATAGCATTCTAAATAGCGCTTAATAAACCAAATCTAAAACTATGTCAAAGAACAGAACTTTCTCGATACAATACTTATGTATATACTTTATAAACATTTGTGTCACATCCCAGCCTGCACTTCATAAACAACATGCAAAATGGTTAATGGCAGCTGAAAAAAATAACTAAGCTTTGTCAACATCTAAACGAACTTTTATTTAAAACCTCCGTTCAATTTGCAAAAACGTTTATTCTATGAAAATAAAACATTTAAAGTCTCTTTCAAAATGGTGGTCCAATTTTAACTTCAACATGATTGCAGAGTTCATTAACACATGGTTTACGAAGCACAGGCAGACGTTATTTGCATTACTTCAGTTTAAAGACCATTTAAAGATTTTACCGGACAAACAGTAAAGAGGATAATTAATGACAATATTGGTATTCAGGACTCATTTAATAATTACAGCCACCTGGCAATATGGCAACACCCTTATGAAAGGCATTGGTCGATACTGACATTTAAAGATAAAACATTTAAACGCTGATAAGTTAAAGCCATGTTGTTACAAATAATTTCAATGTTCAGCTGAATTAGAGATGCACCAATATTTCTCATTAAATAATTATTAGCTTGGAATAATAGATTGACAATTGAGAAATATATGAGAAGAAATAATAAATTTTGTTGTTTCAAACAAAGATGCCGGTATCAAAGTTTATTTAAAACGTAAATGATAGGGTTCGGGTAATTGTATTTTATCTGTTTATAGCAATTTAAATTGCGATGAGAAAGTTGTACAACATACCGTCTGTTTCAGGAAAGGAAGAAAGAAAGGAAAAATTCCGCTCTTCCATTTATGGACTGATGGTCATCTGAGGTAACTAGATCTGGGGAAATATGCAAATGAGATACAGTTGGTTTTTCAAATTAAAAACTGTGTGTCAGAGAGAGAGAGAGAGAGAGAAAGGGGGTATATGCGAAAGGAAAAAAGAAAAGGTGCCGTTTAAGGTTGGATTATGGTTAGAAACAAGAGAAATACGTAATTTATTAACTTGCGATTAGAAAGTCGTACAACACCGTCTGTTTCAGGAAAGGAAGAAAGAAAGGAAAAATTCCGCTCTTCCATTTATGGACTGGTGGTCACCTGAGGTAACTAGATCTGGGGAAATATGCAAATGAGATACAGTCGGTTTTTCAAATTAAAAAACTGTGTCAGAGAGAGAGAGAGAGAGAGAGAGAGAGAGAGGGATATGCGAAAGGAAAACTTCCGCTCTTCCATTTATGGACTGGTGGTCACCTGAGGTAACTAGATCTGGGGAAATATGCAAATGAGATACAGTTGGTTTTTCAAAAAAAAACACTGTGTCAGAGAGAGAGAGAGAGAGAGAGAGAGGTGGGGTATATGCGAAAGGAAAAAAGAAAAGGTGCCGTTTAAGGCTGGGTTATGGTTATAAACAAGAGAAATAAGTAATATACGACGGACCGGGCGTATCCGCATCGTTCTTTGGGAAAGAAGAAGGAAAGGATGGCTGGCTCATTTATATACCTGAAGAGCATCTTGGGAAGGCAGTGCATGATGGGAGTAGCTATTTTTTATTGTCCCTTCCTTTTATTTTTTTGATAGGAGGATATAAAAGCTGGGAAAAATTGCCTGCAAGGAACACAAAAAGAAAAGAGTCTTGAACATCTATTGAAAAGTATTTCGTGTTGCTGGTGTTCAGATTGTGCGGTGTGACATTGGTAGCAAGAGGCCAGGTGCGGTCGATTGGAAAAGAAGAGGTCTGAAACGTGCTGGTGTCAAGCCAATGACTCACTCCTTCCCGAAGCCCAGAACCGATTCCTGATCGTAACCTCACAAGAAGTTATGATGCATGTGTGTGAAGGGAATACCATATGAGTTTATCAAATAGCATTCCACTAATATGTAACAATACAAAATGTATATTGTGATATTTGTAATCTAGGATACCAGATTGTCTAAGTAATTGGCAGGCTTGGTAAAAATCACCTTCTTTGAATCAGCTTTTGTAATATCTTTAAAGTGTTAATGCATAGTTAAAGATATAGATGAACACACCGATACAAAAGCTTGCAGTTTCAAATAATATACAGGACAAAATATAAAAAAATTATATCGATTTTTCTGTAGCTTTTCAAATGAATATAATGATGAACAAATTAGGAAAGTTTAAAATGTTAATCAAAATAATACATAATCCACACCCAAACCTACTATACATATAAAACTATTCTATCCTCATCAAATCAGGGGGAAAAGTATTAAAATATTATTAATAAAAACGTGCAAAATCATTTACTATAATAAATTTAAAACATCTAACCTTAATATATATTAAGTTTGTGTAAAAATAATGTCTTTTTTGACGTTCAACTTCAAGTAAAAAACCGGCATTATTTTTGCACCAATCTAGTATATAATCACGAATGAGTTGCTTGATAGAATAACTATTTATGAATTCAATATATATATATATATATATATATATATATATATATATATATATATATATTAAGTAATGTGATCTATAATTTAAAAGTTTAAAAAATTTTTTAAATTTAAAAATCAAAATTTAATTAAATTAAAAATCAGTTTCATAAGAAGGAACAACAACAAAGTCAATTATCTGTACGATCGTTTCGGAAATCCGTGCTTTTTATTTGTGGTATACATGAAGTCACGTAGAACAATTATACATAGTTTTTTTGGTAAGCACGGTCTCCTCATCAGCAAATTTAGGAGGATTTCTATTGAATTGAAAAGACACCAAAAATAAACCTAGCATTAACAGTAAGGCAGATGAATCTGAAAAATTGAAGTAAAAGGTTTGGATTTAAAATTTATAAGAAAATTAATAAGGAAATTGGTATAGGTTAGAGATAGAAATGAGTAGAAAAAATATATATTTTGAATTTACATAATAAATTTGATTTAAAAATATATAGATATATAATTACCTTTTGGTTTTTCTTTTTTTGAAATCAGGAACTGTATTTAAAGTAGTCATTTAGATGTTTGCTATAGCTTTTTATTTTATTGAATGATGAATTTTAAAAAGGGCGACGCTCGTGCAGTAAATTGTTTCCGTTAGCGTATTTTGATTTAGAGACGCTACAGTTAATATCTATAGAGAGAGTATTTTTTTTTTTGCAAGTTTTTAAGGGGAGATAATTGTCATGGCTTTATTTATTATTTGATTTACGAGTCTAAGGGCGGTAATTGGTTTAACTTAATTTATTAGAAAAAAAAATCTATTCTTACTAATGAGTAATTTTTAATGATTTAAGGTGGTTTATATTTATTAAATTTAAACCAACGTTTATGATTACACGATAGAATCTCGTGTCTTGAATTTACTAGTTTGGTTGTGCTTTTTATATCTTCATATTTAAAAATTTTTAGGGTTTCTTTTGTACATAATGTACAATATTTATCTCCTGGTTTATATGATTTGCAAGTCTCAATTATTTGCCATTTTAAGTTGAAAGAAATATTGCTATTTTTTAGTTGCCAAATATAGTTGGATAGAGTAGTTTGGTTTGATAGAGAGTTATTTTTAAAAGAATGTTTGTGCGTTGAAATTTTATGTTTTATTGGGCCGGATGTGGAACCAATATATATTACCTCTTGATTATTATGATTATTTTCCGTTAGGTCTATTGTTGGATTATAATGTGGTGGGTTGGTTAATAATTGATCGGTAGATTGATTTAAGTTGGTGTTATTATTTAATCTGGTAGTTGAGTTATGGCTGTTGATAGGTTCTTGTATATTTGGAGTTTTTGATACTGTGCAGCTATAGATAACATTTTTAATTTTACATGAGCCTTGTAGGGGACATTTATTTTTTCTTCTACAGTTACAGTCCGATGTATTTTGTATAGTTGCATTTTGTAGTTTATTAATTTTATTATTATTAGAGCTAATTATTTTCTGATGAAGGTTGGGCATAGTAGAGTAAGAGACTTTAATTGTGTTCTTATTGAAAATCTTATTATATCTATGGGGGGCTTTAAAGTTCTTATCTAATATTTTAAAAAATTCTCTAGTTATGTTTGTTTCTAGGTTTTTGGAATACGGGGGGTTGAACCATAGGATCTCCTTGTGTCTATTCTTACGTTTGCGGGTTTTAGTTTGTTGTTTATTTATATTATTATCTAATATTTGTAGTTTGGTGTTATCTTTTTTTGTCTCCTGGTTATTTTTCTTAACTCGTATACGGGAAGACATTGCCATATTATATGTTATTACGCTCTTAATAGGTTTATTTTTAATGCAGTTTATGTTTCTATCATTTTCATTTATGAATTTAATTTGTGAATTATATCCAGAGTTTTTAAGGGCTTCATTATAGTATTTTTCATTTTTGGTAAATATTGATTTAGTAGAAGACAGTCTAGAAATTCTTAGAGCGATATTGGGAACTATTGATTTTAATATTGATTTAGGGTGGTTTGGTTGATTGTGGACATATAGAAGTGATTGGTTAGGTTTATGGTATGGTTCAAAGGTAGAATTTTCAAGATTTAAGGTTATGTCTAAGAAATTAACAATTTTTTTATTAGGGTCGATTTTTATACTAAGTCCATAATTTTTAAATAATTTATGTAGAGCTTTAATTGCATTTTCATAATTTTTATTAGTAGAATTCGTTATGAAAAGTGCATCATCTCTATATAGCCCTCCTTCAAGTTTGAATTGTTTATGGAGTATACAATGTATTTCATTTAAAAGGAAAAGGCCAACTAGATCAGTGACCTGAGTCGAAATACTACAGACTAAAAACATACAAAAACCCTAAGAGAAACATAGACACTGAAAATTTTGAAAATGACTTAATCAACCTGATTAAAAATATTAAATTTAAGAAAAATAAAAAATATATCACTCCAACACTTAAAAAAATAAATAAATTTTCAAAATCTATTTCTACAAGCCACCAAAATAAACTCATAGTACCGGCAGATAAAATTGGAAATTTCTACACAATGGACTATATACAATATAAAAATCTAATATATAAAGAACTTAATAAAAATTATAAAACTACTAATAAATCAGCACTAAATAAAATAAATAATGATGCAAAAAACATTTTAACTAAACTTAAAATAGATAAATACACAGAAATAACGGTACCAGGTACCCCGAGATTTACTTTAAAAGACCACAAACACAGCTTCAATATTAACCCTACTATTAGACTCATTTGCCCCTCGAAATCAGATATAGGACTGGTTAGTAAAAAAATATTAGATAGAATTATCCCCAAAATTAGATCCATAATAAAATACCCACTATGGCAATCTTCAAACCAAGTAATCGACTGGTTTTCTAATATTCAAAATAAAAATAATATTAAATTTCTTTCTTTTGACATTGAATCATATTACCAATCTATATCACCTATCCTACTTAATAAATCTCTATTAATGGCACGAAAATTAACTAATATAACTCAAGACGAAACTAAACTAATACTTATAGCTAGACAGTCTTTAATAACATTTGATAATAAATATTGGACCAGGAAAAATACCCCTAACCACTTCAACATTTTAATGGGATCGACGGACTCGACTAAGGTCACTGATCTAGTTGGCCTTTTCCTTTTAAATGAAATACATTGTATACTCCATAAACAATTCAAACTTGAAGGAGGGCTATATAGAGATGATGCACTTTTCATAACGAATTCTACTAATAAAAATTATGAAAATGCAATTAAAGCTCTACATAAATTATTTAAAAATTATGGACTTAGTATAAAAATCGACCCTAATAAAAAAATTGTTAATTTCTTAGACATAACCTTAAATCTTGAAAATTCTACCTTTGAACCATACCATAAACCTAACCAATCACTTCTATATGTCCACAATCAATCAAACCACCCTAAATCAATATTAAAATCAATAGTTCCCAATATCGCTCTAAGAATTTCTAGACTGTCTTCTACTAAATCAATATTTACCAAAAATGAAAAATACTATAATGAAGCCCTTAAAAACTCTGGATATAATTCACAAATTAAATTCGTAAATGAAAATGATAGAAACATAAACTGCATTAAAAAATAAACCTATTAAGAGCGTAATAACATATAATATGGCAATGTCTTCCCGTATACGAGTTAAGAAAAATAACCAGGAGACAAAAAAAGATAAAATTAAACTACAAATATTAGATAATAATATAAATAAACAACAAACTAAAACCCGCAAACGTAAGAATAGACACAAGGAGATCCTATGGTTCAACCCCCCGTATTCCAAAAACCTAGAAACAAACATAGCTAGAGAATTTTTTAAAATATTAGATAAGAACTTTAAAGCCCCCCATAGATATAATAAGATTTTCAATAAGAACACAATTAAAGTCTCTTACTCTACTATGCCCAACCTTCATCAGAAAATAATTAGCTCTAATAATAATAAAATTAATAAACTACAAAATGCAACTATACAAAATACATCGGACTGTAACTGTAGAAGAAAAAATAAATGTCCCCTACAAGGCTCATGTAAAATTAAAAATGTTATCTATAGCTGCACAGTATCAAAAACTCCAAATATACAAGAACCTATCAACAGCCATAACTCAACTACCAGATTAAATAATAACACCAACTTAAATCAATCTACCGATCAATTATTAACCAACCCACCACATTATAATCCAACAATAGACCTAACGGAAAATAATCATAATAATCAAGAGGTAATATATATTGGTTCCACATCCGGCCCAATAAAACATAGAATTTCAACGCACAAACATTCTTTTAAAAATAACTCTCTATCAAACCAAACTACTCTATCCAACTATATTTGGCAACTAAAAAATAGCAATATTTCTTTCAACTTAAAATGGCAAATAATTGAGACTTGCAAATCATATAAACCAGGAGATAAATTTTGTACATTATGTACAAAAGAAACCCTAAAAATTTTAAAATATGAAGATATAAAAAGCACAACCAAACTAGTAAATTCAAGACACGAGATTCTATCGTGTAATCATAAACGTTGGTTTAAATTTAATAAATATAAACCACCTTAAATCATTAAAAATTACTCATTAGTAAAAATAGATTTTTTTTTCTAATAAATTAAGTTAAACCAATTACCGCCCTTAGACTCGTAAATCAAATAATAAATAAAGCCATGACAATTATCTCCCCTTAAAAACTTGCAAAAAAAAAAATACTCTCTCTCTCTATAGATATTAACTGTAGCGTCTCTAAATCAAAATACGCTAACGGAAACAATTTACTGCACGAGCGTCGCCCTTTTTAAAATTCATCATTCAATAAAATAAAAAGCTATAGCAAACATCTAAATGACTACTTTAAATACAGTTCCTGATTTCAAAAAAAGAAAAACTAAAAGGTAATTATATATCTATATATTTTCAAATCAAATTTATTATGTAAATTCAAAATATATATTTTTTCTACTCATTTCTATCTCTAACCTATACCAATTTTCTTATTAATTTTCTTATAAATTTTAAATCCAAACCTTTTACTTCAATTTTTCAGATTCATCTGCCTTACTGTTAATGCTAGGTTTATTTTTGGTGTCTTTTCAATTCAATAGAAATCCTCCTAAATTTGCTGATGAGGAGACCGTGCTTACCAAAAAAAACTATGTATAATTGTTCTACGTGACTTCATGTATACCACAAATAAAAAGCACGGATTTCCGAAACGATCGTACAGATAATTGACTTTGTTGTTGTTCCTTCTTATGAAACTGATTTTTAATTTAATTAAATCTTGATTTTTAAATTAAAAATTTTTTTAAAACTTTTAAATTATAGATCACATTACTTAATATTGAATTAGCACTAGGACATTTAACTATCGAGCTTATTATATATCTAAATTACAACGAGCATTTCCTGTATTTTAATTAAACTAGTAATTTCACTATTACATTAAAATACACTTAGCTCTTTAGACTATTATTCTAATCTCCTTTAAATTATATATATATATATATATATATTTATATATATATATATATATATATATATATATATTTTTTTACACAGTGATCACCACTTATCAAGGCCCGGAAGCCACTCAGGGATAAGGGTTATTGCAAGTACATCACGTTAGTGAGGAGATTTTATGAAGTGTTTAATTAGGGGGGTGGTTCATTAGGAATTTGTTAACATTAGACTTGAAGACATCCAAGTTGTAGTCCGGAGGGAAGCAGGCAGACGGAACAGAGTTCCACAGGCGTGCAGTTCTAAGAAAGAAGCTTTGCTCATGAAATCCGCGTTTTGATTTAGGCACAGATATAGAGTGGGGGAAATTTTTCACAGTGGATTCAGCTAGACGGGTGTTTTTCGTGAAAGTTTGGCGAGGGGGAACCAGGGATTGGAGTTCAGACGAGCATCTATTGTATCGATATTAGTATTTCTCTTCTGACCAGGATTTAAATCATAAAAACAGGGTTGGATATAATTTCAATCAATGAATATCTTAGATTAAGTTAATCTAGAGGTTGTGAGTTCAATCCAATAATATTGACAACACAAACAAGAATAATACTATTATGTGAATGCAAATATAAAAAAAAATTAATTAATTATTGATGTCGTCGTCGTAACGCTCGACGACTTCTGGGCGCATACCTGTCAATTTGGTTCTTATTCAATTAAATTCAAACATCTTTTAGTAACTCATTCTGGCTGGCCGATTTTATTTTCAAACTTCGCCTCAGGGCTTCGGGTTCGATTCTACCCCCCTCCCCGTTTTTTTTTATTTAACACCACACACACCTCTAAACACCCGGGCAATTCCGGCTACCCCTGCTAATATATCTATAAAAGTGAAAGTGTCTGTATGTCTGTCTGTCTGTGTACATTTCCCTACACAATAACTCTGTCAATTTACTGTCTACAGACTCGAAACCTGATATACAGGGTATTGAGATTTGGGAAAATCTTTGTAACCGGTTTTCGGCCAGAAATTTGGCTGTTAAGGGGTGAAACTTCAACTATTTGACCTTTAAGAACTCTAACAAACTCCTCCTCCAATTTTGGGTATAAACAATTGAAATTTTAGATATAGGTTCCTTGACATGGAGCTAACTTAATAAATTGATGTAAGCCCAAAACAATAAATATTAAGGGGTCATATTAGAGGTCCAAGTTTTAAAAAATTTTACCTCTGCGGTCTCTACCAAATTACTCAGACAATTTTTGGTCTAAAAATTTGAAATTTTACATAAAGGGTATTCAAAGATAGGGCAAGCTTTTTAATCGGTTTGGGTTGAAAATTTGAGCTGTAAATATATAACTCTATGTATGTATGTTTGCATGTCTCCCTAAAACTTTCGACAGAGCCGACAGATTTTCACAAGGTCAGTATCGTTTTGAAGTCCGACCCTTCAGACGACAAATACGGAAAAATTAGCTAAAAACAGTAATTTCTTCATCCTCAACTGGGCACTTTTCTTTTTTCACCGATATTTTCGAAAGTCATCCCCTCTTTTCGATTGACTAGCCTTAATTTAAACCTATGTCACTTCCGGTTTGGCGGTGGTCGTAACTGCAAAGACGTCACACTTTTTATCTCGTTCTTTTCCTCCATCGAGTTTGAACCTTCCTTCCTACTACCATTTATTTTTTTGACAGAAAATAACTTGGATTAAAGTGTAAAATTGCGAACAGCAAATATAAACAAAATAGCTTAAACATCCTTAAAATTGGTATTGCAATTTGAATTTCATCACTTCCTTATATATAAGTTGCATAACCTCAATTAAAATGCTGTAAAAATAACAAAGAGAATAATTCTTGACATTCTATACAATGATAATGTCACTGAAGCCATCTTGCAATATCAAAAACACTTGTCTCTTCCCAGAACAACTTCTGCTAAATTAATGCATTCATGCTTCTCAAGCAAAATAGAAGTGTGAAGGAAGCAAATACTCACAAAACAAAACCGCAAAATAATACTGATTTATCATTCCGTGAAGGGGACATAAAACTCCTAAAGTACCAAAGAGTTATGTTATTTTCTGTATCAGATAAGCGTAGATACGTCAGACAAAAATCATAATCATATCTTTCTTTATCTCACTTAATTTTTAGGTTTATTCGATTTGGTAATTGTTACATAAACTTTACACATTAAGAATATAAGTGTCTTTTCTTTAAACAGCTAATACTTCACTGATATTATAACGTAGTAGTCTTGTCCTTATACAGCTTATACTTCACTGATATTATAACGTCATTATAGTAGTCTTGTCCTTAAACAGCTCATACTTCACTGATATTATAACATCATTATAATAGTCTTTTCCTTAACAGCTTATACTTCACTGATATTATAACGTCATTATAATAGTCTTTTCCTTAAACAGCTTATACTTCACTGATATTATAACGTCATTATAATAGTCTTTTCCTTAAACAGCTTATACTTCACTGATATTATAACGTCATTATAATAGTATTTTCCTTAAACGGCTTATACTTCACTGGTATTATAACGTCATTATAATAGTCTTTTCTTTAAACAGCGTATACTTCACTGATATTATAACGTCATTATAATAGTTTTTTCTCTAAACAGCTAATACTTCACTGATATTATAACGTCATTATAATAGTCTTTTCTTTAAACAGTGTGTACTTCACTGATATTATAATGTCATTATAATAGTCTTTTCTTGAAACAGCTTATACTTCACTGATAATATAACGTAAATTTAATAGCCCTTTCTTTAAACAGTGTGTACTTCACTGATATTATAACGTCATCATAATAGTCTTTTCTTTAAACAGCTTGTACTTCACTGATAATATAATGTTATATCATTCTAAATAGCGCTTAATAAACCAAATCTAAAACTTTATGCCAAATATCAGAACTATCTCAATACAATACTTATGTATATACTTTATAAACATTGGTGTCACATCCCAGCATGCACTTCATAAACAACATGCAGAATGATTAATGGCAGCTGAAAAAGATAATTAGGCTTTGTCAACATCTAAACGAACGTTTATTTAAAACCTCCGTTCAATTTGCAAAAACGTTTATTCTATGAAAATAAAACACTTAAAATCTCCTTCAAAATGGTTGTCCAATTTTAACTTCAACATGATTGCAGAGTTCATTAACACATGGTTTACGAAACACAGGCAGACGTTATTTGCATTACTTCAGTTTAAAGACCATTTAAAGATTTTACCGGACAAACAGTAAAGAGGATAATTAATGACAATATTGGTATTCAGGACTCTTTTAATAATTACAGCCATCTGGCAATATGGCAACACCCTTATGAAAGGCGTTGGTCTATACCGATATTTAAAGATAAAACATTTAAACGCTGATAAGTTAAAGGCATGTTGTTACAAATAATTTCAATGTTCAGCTGAATTAGAGGTGCACCAATATTTCTAAACAAATAATTATTAGCTTGGAATAATAGATTGACAATTGAGAAATATATGAGAAGAAATAATTGTGTTGTTTCAAACAAAGATGCCGGTATCAAAGTTTATTTAAAACGTAAATGATAGGGTCGGGTAATTGTATTTTATCTGTTTATAGCAATTTAAATTGTGATTAGAAAGTGGTACAACATACCGTCTGTTTCAGGAAAGGAAGAAAGAAAGGAAAAAAGAAAGGAAAAATTCTGCTCTTCCATTTATGGACTGATGGTCATCTGAGGTAAGTAGGACTGGGGAAATATGCAAATGAGGTACAGTTAGTTTTTCAAATAAAAAAACTGTGTGTCAGAGAGAGAGAGAGAGAGAGAGAGAGAGAGAGAGAGAGAGAGAGAGAGAGAGAGAGGGGTGGGGCATATGCGAAAGGAAAAAAGAAAAGGTGTCGTTTAAGGTTGGGTTATGGTTAGAAACAAGAGAAATAAGTAATATACGACGTCTCGGGCGTATTTGCATCGCTCTTTGGGAAAGAAGAAGGAAAGGATGGCTGGCTCATTTATATACCTGAAGAGCATCTTGGGAAGGCAGTGCATGATGGGAGAAGCTATTTTTTTTATTGTCTCTTCCTTTTATTTTTTTGATAGGAGGATATAAAAGTCGGGAAAAATTCTCTGCAAGGAACACAAAAAGAAAAGAGTCTTGAACATCTCTTGAAAAGTATTTCGTGTTGCTGATCTTCAGATTGTATGGTGTGACATTGGTGGCAAGAGGTCAGATGTGGTCGATTGGAAAAGAAGAGGTCTGAAACGTGCTGGTGTCAAGCGAGTGTCTCACTCCTTCCCGAAGCCCAGAACCAAATCCTGATCGTAACGTCACAAGAAGTTA
The DNA here is from genome assembly GCF_053919585.1 of Euprymna scolopes. Lineage (NCBI taxonomy): Eukaryota > Metazoa > Mollusca > Cephalopoda > Sepiida > Sepiolidae > Euprymna > Euprymna scolopes. The sequence goes on from NC_136527.1 coordinate 184,292,370, forward strand.
AATTTTACTGATCATCACGTTGGTCATAATGCATGTATGTGAAAGGGAATACCATCGCTATGAGTTTATCAAATAACATTCCACTGAAGTACTTGCTGCATTTAAAACCCTTTTTGAGCCTTAACACAAACATAGTTGTTGAAGTTGAATCAGCACATATGCGGTAACAATACAAAATGTATATTGTCATATTCGGAGACATCTAGGATACCCAATTGTCTAAGTAATTGGCAGGGTTGGGAAAAATCACCACCTTTGAATCAGATTTTGTAATATCTTTAAAGTGTTTGTTAAGATATAGATGACCACACTGATAAAAAACGCTTGCAGTTTCAAATAGTATACAAGACAAAATATAAAAAAAACTATATCGATTTTTCTGTAGCTTTTCAAATGAATATAATGATGAACAAATTAGGAAAGTTTAAAATGTTAATCAAAATAATACATAATCCACCCCCAAACCTACTACACATATTAAACTATTCTATCCTTATCAAATCAGGGGGAAAAGTATTAAAATATTAATAAAAATGTGCTGACCGTAGACCATAACAAAATATAAAATTAATCATTTACTATAATAAATTTAAAACATCTAACCATTATATATCAAGTTTTTGTAAAAATAATGTCTTTTTTGACGTTCAATTTCAAGTAAAAAAACGGCATTATTTTTGCACCAATATATAATAACGAATGAGTTGCTTGATAGAATAACAATTTATGAATTCAATATATATATATATATATATATATATATATATATATATATATATGATGATTGAAACGTCTTGTCAGACGAGTGCCACTCCCTCAGACATTTAAAATCCATGAGCCCAAATGCCTGAGGGAGTATCTATACAAATATGATGTTACAGAGTCTTAGCTTTGTACGACAGCTAATCTCTCTCTCGGTTCAAAATGTTGAGATCCAGCAACAAGCAAGAGCAAGATAGCCAGCAACAAATTAAACTGCAGACCAGCTTAATGCGGTTAATGGTCTTCCGCTTTATGGTTTTTTAAATCAGATTTGCTTCTCCTAGAAAGGTTGCCTTCACCATGGCTTACGGGAGCCCTCTCCACTCCAATACACATATACACACACACACACACACACACACACACACACAAATATACACGGTGCTAGAGTTCATTCGCCCTTTGGAAGGTCTTGTTTTTAATCCTTTAGGGAGACTAGCCGCCCGCCTCACCAAACAAGTCTGGTGGGGGAACCAGTTTAGTCGCCGGTGACCCGACCATGAGGCAGGTAGTACTGGGTTACATGGTACCAGTAGCACATGACATGACCTGACACACACACACACACACACACACATATATATATATATATATATACATATATATATATATATATATATATATATATATATATATATATATATATATTGCAATTGTATCAATATAAGTATTTCTCTTCTGACCAGGATCTTAATCATAAAAACAGGGTTGGATATAATGTCAACAAGATTACATCTTAAGCAAAACCATCATTGCCTGATTCTCTGTCAAACTAGAAATTATCCGATCATTTTGTAATGTTACGTCAATGAATATCTTAGATTAATTAATCTAGAGGGTTTGAGTTCAATCCAATAATATTGACAACACAAACAAGCATAATACTATTATGTGAATGCAAATATAAAAAAAATATTGAATTTCATTATTTTTTACAGATGTTCCTGATTGAATTTTAATGGAGTAACATTATCTTTAAACATTATTCCATTAACACTTGTTATGTTAATTGGAAGAGTGCGGCGATATCTCTGAGACGATTTCTATACTGGACTCAACTATTGAACACACTTTGAAGCAGTGATAAAAAACATAACACATCTTAAAGGTAATATCAATTTTTTGTTAAATTTGTGTTAACATAAATCAAAACGTCATAAAAGATCGAATCACAAATTACAGAAAAAATGAATACAATTCTATAAAAACATCTTATATGTTTAACATTTGATATAAATCCTCATCCTCAGCTTGTACAAATTAATGAGAAAATTTAACAAAGAGAGAAAGGCATTGGTTTTGTAATGTGGTGACATTCCGAAGCATTAAAAAAAAGATCTGGTTGGAATATATATGAATATATGTTCAACAGTTGATAAAGAGTCCAGTCGTCAGCTTGTACAAATAAGATAATTTGTAAAGTGTGTGGATACTCTTGATCTGGAAATTAAGACTTGTGCTCATTATTGATATCACCTTCCCAAATGACTAAACAACAAAAAATACAAAAAAATTAAAAAAAACATAAACTTAATCATAAAAATCCAAATCTTTACGAAATAATTGTTAGCTGATTTTTTTAATAAACTAAAGTAATTAAAAATAGAAAAATGCAACATTCTTGTAAAGAGTGTGGATATTTTTCTTCTGAAAAGTCAAATTTACTAAGACATATGAGAACTCATACTGGGGAAAAGCCACATATTTGTGAAGTGTGTGGATATTCTTGTTCTCAAAAATCATCGTTAGTAAGACATATAAGAACTCACACTGGAGAAAAGCCATATTCTTGTGAAGTGTGTGGATATTCTTGTTCTTTAAAATCAGACTTAGTTGTACATATTAGAATTCACACTGGAGAAAAGCCACATTCTTGTGAAGTGTGTGGATATTCCTCTTCGAAGACATCAATGTTAGTAAGACATTTGAGAATTCACACAGGGAAAAGCCACATACTTGTGAAGTTTGTGGATATTCTTGTTCTCAAAAATCAACGTTGGTCAAACATATGAAAACTCACACGAGTGAAAATTCATAATTTTGCAGAATATGAAAATAGTCTTTCTTTTCAATCATGTTTAGTACAACATAAAAAGACAATTAGTAAAAACTTGGAAAAATATGTTTATAGTATTAATATACGAATTCACATTTATTCATATGAAACCGTTAAGCTAGACAGTATTACATAAAACACATTTGCTAGGATTGTGTCATTTGATTCTGCTGTAACAGTTTATACTTAAAAATACTGCTGTTCAATTTTAATCGTAATGAAATGAAATATTAGTTCTAATTAGGGAAACACTGGATTTCATAAAATAAAAAGCCGAAAATATTTTAATATTTCTATTTTTATAAACAAAATTATAAAAATAACTAACAATTTACAAAAGCCATATTCGGTTAACGCATGTGCTTAACACAAAAAGAAGGAAGTCTAGTCCACACTGGAATAAACCAGGCATATCGGCCAACTTAGTAATCAAGGGTAAGTATTTCAAAAGTTTAACAGATATGAAAATGAAATGATAAGGGGCCATAGTAATCAAGGGTAAATGCTTCAATAGTTTAACAGATATTAAAATGAAATGATGAGATAGTAATCAAGGGTAAGTACTTCAAAAGTTATATAGTTGAACAGATGGAAATGATGAGAGACCATATTAAGCAAGAGAAAGTACTTCAAAAGTTTAACAGATATGAAAATGCACTCTACTCATACAAAATTCACTCAGTAGAAAGTGTTCAAGTGTTATTGATGAATAATAAATGCTGCAGATATGATGAATCAGCAACAAAAATTGCCAAAAAGAAAACGAAAGAGATAGAAATCGATAACAAGATAACAAGAAAAGCAAATGGATTCTTCAATCCAAGAGTGGAAGAGTGGGAGACTTTCATTTTAGCTTAAAAGTGATTAAGCGCCCGAGGAACCTAATATCTAATGCAGTCTACTCATACAATATTCACTCAGTAGAGGGTGTTATTGATGAATAATTTAGCGCCCGAGGGACCTAATATCTGAATGTTCAATTTTAGTGGCATGTGGTCTTTGCACTGTGTGTTAAAACACATTGGATGATGTGTGGAGAGATGAAACTTGACAGATCGTCAAACATCAGGGAACATAAAACAAAACCGTAACATGAAATGTGAGATATTAAGTCTCATAAACAATATGAAAAAATATCGTTCCAAATTAATATTGTCTAAGTAGCATAGGAAATAAATAAAATATTAGAATCTAAATAATGCTTTTTAAATGGCATGGTCTCTGAAATAAGTAAAGAGTATCCCGCTTGGGTGAGAGTAACTTCGAAATAAATTCAAATCGAAATTAATTCAAATGTTAGATCCAGAAGGAAACTCCTTGATCTTTAAAATCTTATGAAGTAAATTAAAAAAGAAGAAATCAAAAACTATCTTACAAATATATCTAATACAGCAAATTTCATATATATTCAAACATGCTTCAAGGGAATGTCGGTTTAGATGTGAAGGATAACGAAAATAAGCACAGAGGTAAGGTAGATATTGAATATATCTTAATATACACCGGAAACAAATAATGTCAGCCATCAATAACACTTAGATTACTGATGATATCCTTTGTTCAATTTCCGGTATGAAAAAAATCACTGCACAGAATAGCAAGGGAATTTCTCGTTGAAGAAGTTAGCAGTTGTTTTTCTTCAATTTGTTAATTGGTAAGCGACTACACACGCTTGGCTAATAAAAGGCAACGTCGTCGTCGGCTCCTAATCGTATCCGAGCATTAGGTCCTGTCGTCAGGTGGGTGGATGCCCAGGTTATACATGGTTATACAGTCCGATTCTATGGTGGAAGAGCCGCGGACAGTGCTTACAGAGGAGAAGAAGGCGAGGGGTTTGCTTTCGCTCCCTTCTCTTTTCCTAGCCTATTCCCTTCTCTTTTCCTCCTTAAAGTAAGCACTGCTACGGTGTACAGCAGTCGTCCACGCCTTCCTGCCCCTGGCAGCCTCTTCCTACGAGGAGTGGTCGATGTCAGTTGCTGCCAGAGTACGCTTCAGCTGGTTTTTGTAGCGCATTTTTGGTGCGCCTCGTGGGCTGCTTTCTTTTGCCAGTTCTTCGTACATCATTCTCTTGGGAAGCTTTGAAATTTGCATTCTGTGGACGTGGCCTGTCCAGCGGAGATAATAGTGGCCTCAACACTTGTCATTTTGGCACGTTCCAGTACCTCAGAGTTGGAGGTATGGCTCTGCCAGGGTATTCTCATAATGTGCCTTAATTTTGTTTGTTGGAAGCGTTCCAGATGTTTTATTTCATTTCTGTATAGTGTCCACGTTTCACAGGCGTACAAGAATATGGAGAGAACAACTGCCCAAAACACCTTCGGCAGTTGAGTCGTCCAAATGTAGAATATGCTGCTCTTATTCTGTTCTCCACGTCCTTCTTGCATGTAGGAGTAGATGTTAAAATGCTTCCAAGATAAGAGAATTGATCCACCTCCTCTAGTGGTTGGTTGTTAATTGTGATATTAAGGGCTGGGAGCGTCTGTCCTGCCAGATGCTGGACGGGGCTCTTGGTCTTGTCCGTGTTGACCTGCATCCAAAACCTTTCAGATGCAGAGTTATATGCGTCTGCTAACGACTGCAGGTCATCTGCCGTCTGACCTGGAGTGGCGTTGTTATCAGCATATTGTAGTTCTCACACTTCGCATAAGGTGGTTTTGGTTTTGGCACGGAGTTGTGCAAAGTTGAAAATTCCTCCGTCCACGTGAAATTGCAGGCCAATTGAGCGTGTGTCTGGTGGAATCTCGCTGAGCATTGCTGTGATGTACACCGATAAAGACGTTGGAGCCAAAACACACCCCTGCTTCAGACCACCGTTGATGGGGAATGGGTCTGAAAGAGAGTTCTGATCACAAACTCTTCCAATCATCCCATCATGGAGGGCACACACCAGTTCAACGAAGTCAACCATATCTCACGAGGACAGCCCACATGGCAGGTCGTGAGACTCTATCAAAAGCCTTTTGAAGGTTCCAAAAGACGAACATCATGGCTGTTCCTGTTCAAGTCTTTTCTCCTGCAGTTGCCTTACACAGAAAATCATGTCCATTGTCCCCCGGGAAGGTCGAAACCAGGACTGGGTCTTTGGCAGGACATCCTCTGCGAGGATGAGCAGGCAACCAAGGAGAATCTAAGCATATATATATATATATATATATATATATATATATATATATATATATATATATATATATAGGATTTCAGAGTGGGGCATCACTTTCTTATAGAAATGTTTTGTAAAATGACCAGTTTGTTCCGTACGGTCATTTAAAAATTTGATAAACAATATATATACTGTAAATGTCACTGTGACATACATTGGATGAGTTTTTACTAGTATTTTGTTTAATTTTCGATTTTTGAACGATTGTCAAACTATCTAGATAACAATAGCCATTTTTTCTTGTTCTAACGTAAACTCATCACTGTTTTTTTCAATGTAAATAAACGCTTCAAAATAAGTATAAAACGCACTAAAAACTTATCCACGCACGTAGAAGAGTATTTTCTCGCTTTCTTTTATTTGGAATATAATAGTTTTGCTTTTTACTATTTTTTTTAAATTTATTTTTTGTCTAAACTATAAAATGACCATTTTGTTTATGAAATTGTCAGGGCGAAGAACAAGTTAGTTAGCAAGGACATCCGTCCCTACCTATGTAAGGACCAGCTTTCTAAAAAAAAATAACATGAATATTAACGAGGGGTGGCATTTAAATTATAGGTAGGAAGGCCCGGCGTATAAAATCAACAATAACTTCTTTGATTTGACTGGGTTACATTCGAAATAAATGTCACTGTTTAGAGCACAGTTGAACCATGATGCTTAACATACTGAAAAAATAAAGCATTAAACGGTTATAAGGTAAAAGCATGTTGTTACAAACAATTTAATGTTAAGCTCAATTGGATATTTTTCCCCAAAAAATGTCTGGAAAATTAGAGAAATACATGAAGAAATAAAAAAGTTGCAAAAAGAAAATGCCAACACCAATCTACATGCGATAGTTGTTTTCCTTTATTGTATTGTCATGAAATAACCGAAATAATATTGTTAGATTAAATGTTTACTTTCTGTTTATAGTAATTAAACTAGTTTTTGTTGCTAATATTTAAAGATTAAACATTAAAACGTTTATAACTAAAACACATGTGGTTTCAAATAGTTTTACGTTCAGACGGATTATGAGTGAACGGATATGTTTTACTATTTTATTGCCAAAATACAACTCTGACTTAAGAGACTTATTTGGGACCAAAGATACAATAATATTATATTATAATACGGTTGGATTAAATGTGTTATCTGTTTATATTGATTAAAATATTTAGTCTAAATAATACTTTTAAAAAATTTAAAGTCGTTAAGTTTAACGTCTGTGATAAAAACTATTTTTCGTTCATATGATTTAGAGGTGAATAGATATGAGAAGATAACACATTCAAGACGTTTTTGTACACATTTTCTTTAAAAAAACATATTACCACCTGATGTAAGGGACTAATATTTGCGGCTATAACTAAGAAACAGGTAGCGATGTATGCACACATTTAAACTACTGCATTTCAAACTGAGTAGAAAGCGGAGGGAAATTAAGCAAACTAAGAGTGAAAGCTTTTCAGAAATATCAACAGAGAAGGGGTAGGCGTATCAGAATTTTTGTAGGAATTTTTGACACACCTAACACGAGACTGCGAATGAAATATAAAAAAACTCGTAATTTCTCATTTAAAAGTGGGTTGTTTATTTTATTTATAGATTGTACTTTCAAAATAAACTATTAAAGTTGTATAAAATGTAAGAGAAATATTATATTTTAATTTTTTAAAAACAGTAATGAAATTAATTGAATTTTACGAGTTCAATATTTTTCAATTTTTAAACTTTGAAAATCTATCAAAATTTTTATATTGATTCTACTTTTAGGATATTTTCAGGATCAATGTGAAATTTTATGTTCTTTCCATTAAATTGAATATAAATTACTCACCAAAGTGTTATATATCACAAATTGAAGATAAAAGATCAATAAATAATATATTCTAATTTAAAACAAAAAAAAAAGAATAGTCTTTTGGAAATTTACCTGTAAAGTCCGAAGTTTAAAACCTTTTTTTTTAAATACGTTGTTTGTAAATGGAACATTGGTGCTTGCTCTTTTAATTGAAAAAAAAATTAGGGTTTGAATTACATTTTTCAAGTAGTGATGAGTTTGGAAAGACAGGGAATCGAATTATTCAATATTTTTCACGAAGTTTCTGACAAAAACTAAGAGTGAAATCTTTTTTAGAAATATCGACAGAGAAGGGGTTGCATTTTGCTGCTTGTTGGTTAAGTAGAATTATGTACGTTTAGGGGCTACAAATATTCATCAGAGCACATTCCATTAGATTACTTGAAAAAATAGTCTCAATATTGTGACGATGGGATGAAGATTGGATACTCTTTTTGAATCTTTTTCTAAAGTTATGATAGCTGTACTAGATCCAGTTGTGGCAATAATGTTCAATGTAATGTCAACAAATTGATAAATATATAAGAAAAAATACAAAAACATTAATAAATAAAAAAAGTAAAATGTATAAAATTTTACAGAATGATTTTCAACCAAATTAAAATTTTAGGTACTAAAAAACACATTAAGATATTGTTGATGTTTTATAATTTTGTATGTTTGTATAAGAATTATATGTATGTGCTTGCGGAGGGCAAAACGAACTGTTTTATGAACATTTTGTAATTTATTGTCATTGTAACATTAAGATACATAATATATGTATATAAATCTTCACATAAATATCATATATATATATGAACATTAAGATACATATATATGTATGTTCACATAAAGGTTATATATATGTATGTGTCTGTAATTTCTTGTCATTGTAACATTAAGATACATATATAATATATGTATGTAAATGTTCACATAAATATTATATATATATATATGAACATTAAGATACATAATATATGTATGTAAATGTTCACATAAATTATATATATATATATGAACATTAAGATACATATATATGTATATGTATGTTCACATAAAGATTATATATATGTATGTGTCTGTAATTTCTTGTCATTGTAACATTAAGATACATATATATATATGTATGTAAATGTTCACATAAATATTATATATATATATGGACATTAAGATATATATATATATATGCTCACATAAAGATTATATATATATATATGTATGTGTGTGTATGTGTGTTCATTTTCTTACAACAATGTAAATACTAAAAATACACTAGATATAATTGCAACGCGTCTCCTTTTTAATTGAATTAAATTATAGGTTATGAGTTCAGTCCAATAATATTGAAAACAATAAATCAATAATAAATTTTTTTCAAATGTTCCTGATTGAACCCAATTATCGACTTTTAATGGGATATGGTTTTCTTTAAACATTATCCTGTAAACAGGTATTACCTTATTTTGACGATAACAGCGACGTATGTGAGAATATTTATTATACTAGACAATAGTATTTATTAATTTTATGAAATAGATGTGAAAACATAACACATCTTGAAGGTAATAATAAATTTTGTGAAAAATGTGTTTGATTTTAAAATAAATCAAAATATAATAACAAATTGAGACTCGAAGAGAAAAGCCAAATTTTTATTTATAAAAAAATCACATTTAGTGAACATATTAGAACTCACACCGTGTAGAAGACACATTCTTGTGAAATGTGTAAATATTCTTTTTATGTAAAATATGGTATACTGAGACATATGTGAACCTGTAGTGGTAACCTTGCTTGAAGTGAGTGTCCCGAATGATGGTAGTCTAAACAGCTGAAAGAGAGAAACGGACGAAACTTCAAGGTCAATATATGATATGAAGGGAAACTTCAAGGTCAATATATTATATGAAGGGAAACTTCAAGGTCAATATATGATATGAAGGGAAACTTCAAGGTCAATATATGATATGAAGGGAAACTTCAAGGTCAATATATGATATGAAGGGAAACTTCAAGGTCAATATATTATATGAAGGGAAACTTCAAGGTCAATATATGATATGAAGGGAAACTTCAAGGTCAATATATTATATGAAGGGAAACTTCAAGGTCAATATATGATATGAAGGGAAACTGAAATCTTTGAGAGATATCAATCATTACAATATATGATATGAAGGTCAATATATGATATGAAGGTCAATATATGATATAACGGTCAATATATGATATGAAGGGAAACTGAAATCTTTGAGAGATATCAATAACTCCAGTAGGCTTCTGAAGAAAAACTTTTAAGCCTACTTATCCAATATTTGTTTGTGAAGCAAGTGCAAGAGAGATCTAGACAATTGCATTTAAGGGAACAGTGAGGATCCAGAAAGTAGCTCTCGGCTAGAGTCAATGCCCAGTCTTACACTCAAAATAAGACAATTAAAAATAAAAAAAACAAATGTGAAAACTGCACTTAAAGAGATATCAGCAGTTTACAAAGCTCTCATTTGGAGTATCTGTTTGGCATTTGATAGGATGCTCCATCCCCTGTCTAAACTGATAAGATGAATAAAACAGAGAAAAGCAATGTTCCCGTAAAACATATAAACATTTCCTCTGAAAAATCATTGTAAGTTAAACATAGAAAACCTAACATTGGGGTAAAGTCATATTCTTTTGAAGTTTTGAGATAGTCTTGTTCGTGCAAACAAACTTTCTGCAACATTAGAAAACACCACAGTCTTGTGAAGTGCGTGGATATCTTTGTTCTGTAAAATAAAAGGGACACACATGGAAACCGACACCGAGAAAAAGCCAAATTCTTGTGAAGCATGTGGATATACTTGTTCTCAAAAATCAGATCTAGTAAAGCATATACGAACTCACACTATGGAAAAGCCACACTCCTGTGAAGTTTGTGGATATGCTTGTTCAGAAAAATCAAACTTACTTACGCATATAAGAACTCACACAGGGGAAAAGCCATATTCTTGTGAAGTGTGTGGATATGCTTGTTCTGGAAAATCATCGTTAATGAAACATATGAGAACTCACACTGGGGAAAAACCACATTCTTGTGGAGTCTGTGGATATTCTTGTTCAGATAAATCGTCTTTAGTGAAACATATGAGAATTCACACTGGAGAAAAGCCACATTCATGTGAAATGTGTAGTTATTCTTGTTCGAGAAAATCATCGTTAGTGAAACATATGAGAACTCACACTGGAGAAAAGCCACATTCTTGTAAAATGTGTGGATATTCTTGTTCTGAAAAATACAATTTAGTGAAACATATGAGAACTCACACTGGGGAAAAGCCATATCATTGTGAAGTGTGTGGATATTCGTTTTCTGAAAAATCATCGTTAGTTAAACATATAAAAACTCATACTGGTGAAAAACCACATTCCTGTGGAGTTTGTGATTATTCTTGTTCTGAAAAATCAAAATTAGTAAGACATATGAAAACTCACACTGGAGAAAAACCATATTCTTGTGAAGTTTGTGGATATTCTTGTTCTGAAAAATCAACTTTAATAAGTCATATGAGAACTCACACCGGGGAAAAGCCATATTCTTGCACAATATGTGAATATTCTTTTTCTCATAAGTTAAGTTTAGTGAAGCACATGAAAAAGACTCACAATTAGAAAATTGTATATTCTTTTAAAATATATGCAGAGTTTTATTCTAAGAATTCGCATTTATTCATATGAGAACTATAAGTAAAATAATATTACATAAAACAAATATAAAATGATTCATTATAAGGCAGGCAACTATTCTTAATGTATATATTTTCAAAAGTTTAGAATATAATACAATATATGGAAATACTGAATTGTTTAAAAACAACATTTTCTCTGAAGAATATAAATATTATATTGATTGTTGTAAGATCAAATGTACTAATGAATATAAAGAAATTCCAAGTCAAAATTACTAGAAGACGAAGATGTTGTGAAATACAAATAGAGCCAAATCTCCACTTAATAAATGTTTCACTTGTATATATTTTAATCCTAATGAAATCAGATATTTACTCTTAAAGGAAACCACTTGATTTCTTGTAAGTTATATGAAATAAAGACGAAAACCTATATTCTTCACCACTTGATTTAAATGTTTCTTTTCTTTATCACTCTGTTGTGAAAATAATAGAAAACTGACAGAAATAATATTTTGTTGCAAAGTATATAGTTTTGTTCTAACAAATCAAGTTTATTTATACGTATGAGGATTCATACTTAGGAAAAATCAAAAACTTTGTGTCAAATATACACTGGTAATCATGTTACATGGTTCACATATTACCGAACAATTGCATTAAAAACGTATCATTAAGAAAAAGGGGTCTCGGTTGAATTATATAAAATCACAGGTGAATGCTGCACCACAGCTAGAATGCTCCATCTCACTTAGAAAAAAATAAGTAAATAAACAAGAGACCAAGTAGATGTTGAATATCTCTTCGAGACAAAAAAACAAGGTTCAAATGTCAGAGCTGGAAATAAAGGTTGTTAACGTGGAAATAAAGGTTGTTAACGTGGAAATAAAGGTTGTTAACGTTGGATTTATTTCAATTAATTACAAAATCCCTGCATAAACATTTTATAATTAAAGACGCTATCCTCATCTGTTAGCTACTATAGGTGTCGTATAATCAGAAGCCAGTAAAAGTCGATACAATCCTTATATCCCCTATTACATAGATTGTGCCTTAGCAAATACAGAGCAATATAAAGCCGTTTACCGACCTTGTCACATACAATTTCTATGAACAGTTATTATCAACGCTGATTAACATGATCATTAACCAGGAGTTAAGAAACTGTCAGAGAATTCTAATATTGGTTTCTATTGATTAGCACTGAGAATCCCACCCTAAGCCAAAATAAATTGTTACAAATAGTTTTTAATACTTTAGAAAAAACAAATATAGGTTAAATAAAGCATAATATGACATAGATTGTTACGTAATAGAATGAACAAAGCAAAGAATTAACAACAAACAACTCAGCATGTGGACAAACTGTGAGCTCATTTCAAGAAGCTCCCGCCGATGCACACTAGTAAACAGACCATAAAATCTTCGCTCTTAAAAGACATTTCTTCATAGACTCACATATTTTTTAGAAAGGAGTCCGTAAATTACCCCTCTGACTCCACCTTACACTGGGTCTTATCATGTTCTTTCATGCACTAACAAACTTTTCACACTTGACATGAGTGGTAAAAAAAGAGTGACCATTGATAGGGTGAAAAATACACAAACACAGGAGCAAAACATTCCTTCTACATACACACAGCATCAACATACACATGAAGTGAACGATTCATCTGAAGACAATTACGTCATCACCACACGTAGGGGGTCGACGGGTACACTGGCCAAAGAGAATATGAGAAAGAACTTTTGTACAATTCCGGACTAGAAAATAATAACCGTTATGTTCAATATTAACATGGTGACAAGAGCCCTTCCTGATACAAAAACACAATAGCCACTTATTCGCCCTACAGCATCAACACTCAAATGAAATGAACAATCCACTTGAAGGCAATTACGTCACCACTACAGGGAGTGGTTGACGGATACATTGACCAAGGGGTTGTGTAGACTCTATACATAAGAGAAAGAAATTTGCTTAAATTCCTGCCTTTATCTCCCCCCCCCAATACACCTTTGCCCTGGAAAATAATAACTTTTTCATTAAAAGATCAGAACATTTTTATAAAAGAAAATAAGATTGTAAATTGAATAGACTTCTTATTTGCATTTTTTTTCTCTTGAAACTGCTACAGTTTCTTTATTCTCTGCCGACTTTCCGCCGAAGTAGGCGGTGATGTAGCAATCAGCATAACAGACTATTTCCTCTCGTGGATGATTACCAGTCAGCTACCAGGGCGGATTTATCCTATATGTCGCTTAAAGGACTATTTAAACCTGACAGGAAAGACTCAGCAGCCAGTAGAGGAGCTCAGACAACCAAAAAATACATACCTCTTTCCTCTTACTCTCTAATTTAAATTCCCATGTTCATTCAACTGAAGTACAAAAAAAAATTAAATGAAGACACCATAATATTATAAACATCGGCTGCAAAGGGCTCAATCAAGTAGCAACACAACACCAAGAAAATTGCATAAAAATTATGTTTTTGTTTTATTTGTTTTTGTTTTTTAAATTAATAAATGCATGTTTTTTCGTTGAATATCCATGTGAAATGTTCAGCCTCACAAAATAAAAGCGCTTTGGCAACCGCCATATTCCTAGAGACAAGATTGACAAAATAATTTCGAACCCTATATCACATATAATTAACCCAATTTCCCTAATCATTAATATGTTGCATAAGGTTCGAGACTATTTTGTCAATCTTTTCTCCAGGAATATGGCGGATTGTCAGTGATTCTGTCCTAACAATTGTGTCCGTTTAATTCGTATTAATACTTATTTATTTCGCATTTATTAAGCTTTATTCGTACATTGAATTAATACATTACCTAAATTTCTGATTTCACCGTTTGTGCAATTATTTCCTCTTATTTGAGTTGTTTATGCGAAATATTCTGTTTTGCATTTTTTTATATGATGATTATTTGAATTAATCGCACTACGAGGTGTATCACTATTTGAGGGAATATTTGACACCGCTAACACGAAACTGCGAATAAAATATTTAAAAAAACTCGTAGTTTCTCTTTTAAAGGTGGGTTGTTTATTTTCTTTATGGAACATCTTTCCAAAATAAGCTATTAAAGTTGTTTAAAAAAAAAATAGAAATATTATTTTTTTATATTAAAAAAAAAACAGTGTTTACAAAGTCCCTGCGCACGTTCACGCAGCCATGTTTTTTTACGTAATGAAATAAATTAAATTTTACGAGTTAATTTTTTTCAATTTTGAAAATTTAAAAATCTATCAAAATTTTTCTATTGGTTAAATGTTTAGGATATTTTCAGGGTCAATGTGAAACTTTATGCTCTTTCCAATGATACCAATATAATAGTTTAGACAAAAGTTGTGTTTTTTAATCCACCCTTCTCATTTCGAAATGTCTATTAAAATGTATATAATTAATTTACGCACCAAAGTTTTATATATCACAAATTGAAGATAAAGATCAATACATAAAATATTCTAATTTGAAAGAAAAAAAGAAGTGTTTTTTGGAAATTTACCTATAAAGTCCAAAGTGTAAACCCTGTTTTTTTTTCAAAACCAGGTTGATTTTTTTAAAGTGAAAGCTCATGTGACGCTTACATTCTCAAGTAAATATTGGACGCTGACGAGAATTTTTTCTATTTCATTCAGTGTTTTCTTTTTTTAGATATTAAAAAAATCACTCGATAAAGTAGAAATAAAATATAATCATAAAAACTCACGTATTTCATTAAGAGAATTAAAAAAATCGGTAGAGTGTGTTTGTTTTTAAACGGCAAAAACTATTAAATGAATGTGTTCAGTTTTCTGCTACGGTGGCCCCAAAATACTAATTTTGGTTTACAGCACACAATAGAAAGATACATTAATTGTGACGCTTAGCGCCACCGAAGATACAACGTCAAGAAAAGCAAACAGTTATCTCCCTTTATTTTAACTGTAAGACACATCTAATCGTGCGTTTTTTGGAATACTTGCTTAAATAAGCATTTTATCTAAAAAGGACATTGAATATAAATATGGATAAATTCTTAACAATGAAGAATGGAAGTACCCATTGAATAGTACTTTTTATAGGTAAGTGATTTTTAATTTATATTTTTTATAATCGAAGTAAGTAAAATTTCGTTGATTTTCTTTAAATCTATTTTAAAGAAAACCGATTTTAAAAAAACAAATATAGCATTATTTGCTATTAAACCTGTTATTTTTGTTAAAGGTGGTCTTTGCTCCTTTAATTGAAAAAAAAATAGGGTTTGAATGACATTTTTCAAGTATTTATTAGCTTCGAAAGATAGTAATTTGAATTATTAAAGTTCTTATCACGCATTTTTAATGGCCGCTTCTGATACACCTATCGCTCTACTGTTCTCATCTTGAATGATGTTGTAAATATGTTAGAATGCGAGAAAACTAGCTCATAACACAATATCCTCTAATTGTAGATAACTCTTGGGAGTGATGCTCTAGCAGTGTCAGAAATTTCGTGAAAATAGTGAATAATTCCACCCCATCTTTCCAAGCTTATAACTCCTCGAAAAATGTAATTCAAGCCCTAATTTTTTTTTTCAATTAAAGGAGTAAGGACCAAGGTTTTATTTAAAAAAAAAAAAAACAAAACAATGTGTTTTTTTTTTTTTAAAAAAGGTTTTAAACTTCGGACTTTACAGGTAAATTTCTAAAAAACTGATTTTTTTTTTTGTTTTAAATTTGAATATATTATTTATTGACCTTTTCTCTTCAATTTGTGATATATAAACCTATTAAACATAAATTAATTATTTACTTTTTAATAGACATTTCAAAATGAGAGGCGTAAATTATTCGACCCCCTATCTTTCTAAGCTTATAACTCCTCGAAAAATGTAATTCAAGCCCTAATTTTTTTTTCAATTAAAGGAGCAAGGACCAAGGTTTCATTAAAAAAAAAAAAAAAAGACAAAAAGAAAAAATGTGTTCTTATAAAATAAGGTTTTAAACTTCGGACTTTACAGGTAAATTTCTAAAAAACTGATTTTTTTTTTTTGTTTTAAATTTGAATATATTATTTATTGACCTTTTCTCTTCAATTTGTGATATATAAACCTATTAAACATAAATTAATTATTTACTTTTTAATAGACATTTCAAAATGGGGGGGGCGTGAAAATGGGGGGGCGTGAAAATGGGGGGGCGTGAATTTAAAAAAAACGTTTGTCTAAAATATTATATTCGGTTTATTGGAAAGAACATAAAATTTCACATTGACCCTGAAAATATCGTAAAAATAGAATCAATAGAAAAATTTTGATAGATTTTTAAAATTTAAAAATTTAAAAATATTGAGTTTAAAAATTGAAAAATATTGAGTTCGGAAAATTCATTACTGTTTTAAAAAAAAAATAAAAATATTTTTATTACTTTTAAAACAACTGTAATAGTTTATTTTGGAAGTATAATCCATAAAGAAAATAAATAACCCACTTTTAACAGAGAAATTACGAGATTTTTATATTGTATTCGCAGTTTCGTGTTAGGGGTGTCAAAAATTCCTACAAAAATTCTGATACTGCTAGTGATGCTCCTTTGATTGCAATGTTGTTCTCATCTTGGATGTTAAGTTCGACTGATTTAAATCATAATAAAATCGTCAGTCTGAAAAAGTAAACAACATAACCTGGTTTTAATTTTTTGATATATTTTAATTTTTTTTACTGAATTAGACACACAAGAGAGAAATTTACAAAAGAAATCCCAACAAGCTTTAAGCATTGACAAATATAATTTAAACTCGATATCAAAACAATTTCGACATTTCGGATGATCTCCCAAATCAACAGAGATTATACGATTCCTGTAACGATCCGGTCCCTTAATTTTGCAGTGGGAGTAAAGTGCTCTGCAGTTCTAGGAGGTTCGCCATCCCAGGCTTTGCCTTCTCTCTTTGTGAAGGGGTTAATTAAGGCGTCCTAACGGGGAATACCGACGGGGCTGCCCTGGTATATTTTTCAGATCAGAGTACCCTTATAAATATATATTTACTGAATTAGACACACAAGAGAGAAATTTACAAAAGAAATCCCAACAAGCTTTAAGCATTGACAAATATAATTTAAACTCGATATCAAAACAAATTCGACATTTCGTATGATCTCCCAAATCAACAGAGATTATACCATTTCTGTAATGATCCGGTGTTAATTTTACGGTGGGAGCAAAGTTCTCTGCAGTTCTATGAGGCTCGCCATCTCAGGCTTTGCCTTCTCTCTTTGTGAAGGGGTTAATTAAGGCGTCCTACGGGGGAATACCGACGGGGCTGCCCTGGCACTTTTTGCAGATCAGAATACCCCTCCACTTCAGCACTTCTCAATCCAACTTTCTGACCCTGATGTCAGAGATCTTGCAGTGGGAGAGAAGTAAATGCCACTGAAATAAAGAACGGACGTTTTTTCATGAGGAACGGAATAATGATTACACCGTGTTACGATTATCTAAATTCATTATTGTTTAGCACCTGATTTTCTTTTTAAATAATTTCATGCTTAAATCGTGTTTTCCATCTTTTAATTTTGATTCTTTTATATTTTCATATATTTTATTTCTTAATGAATTGGACACACAAAACAAAAGTTGTATCAATTTAAAAGAAAAACAAAACAAATTTTCTGTTTGAACACATAAAGCAAACACGAATTTATTCCGTTGGTTTTTGTTTGTATTGCATTCCAGAAATGAACGGTAAGTTATTATTATTTTTTTGTTGTTGTTTTTATACACTTAAAAAAATACATCCAATGACTAAAATAATTTTTTAAAAAGTTTATTTTTATTGCAATCTAATTTTTTTAAAAAATATTAATCTTCTATTAAAAAAAAAAACTTCTAAAATATATTTTTCAATCTGATAAAGATTTTTGTAAAAACTGTGTTTTTTTAAAGTAAAACTTATGCTTTCTGGGAAAATAATAATAATTATCATAAAAACACAATAATTTAATTTGAAGTTGGTTGAATTACACAACTGAGCAAAAAAAGAAAATGTTCGATATTTGATAGGGTATTTAATGCACGTCTGTTACCGTGCTGAAATAATAACTTTATTATTTTGAAAGTCATTCTTAACATGGGAAGAGGAGTGTATTTTGTAACTGTTCTGTGCTTCCACTCACATTTTAATTAAAAAAAAAATGTTCGATATTTGATAGGGTATTTACGCACGTCTGTTACCGTGCTGAAATAATAGCTTTATTATTTTGAAAGCCATTCTTAACATGGGAAGAGGATTGTATTTTGTAACTGTTATGTGCTTCCACTTACATTTTAATTAAAAAAAATGTTCGATATTTGATAGGGTATTTATTTACGTCTGTTACCGTGTTGAAATAATAACTTTATTATTTTGAAAGCCATTCTTAACATGGGAAGAGGATTGTATTTTGTAACTGTTCTGTGCTTCCACTTACATTTTAATTTAAAAAAAATGTTCGATATTTGATAGGGTATTTATGCACGTCTGTTACCGTGTTGAAATAATAGCTTTATTATTTTGAAAGCCATTCTTAACATGGGAAGGGGAGTGTATTTTGTAACTGTTCTATGCTTCCACTTACATTTTAAATAATAAAAAAAAAGGTCTATATTTGATAGGGTATTTATGCACTCTGTTACCGTGCTGAAATAATAACTTTATTATTTTGAAAGCCATTCTTAACATGGGAAGAGGAGTGTATTTTGTAACTGTTCTGTGCTTCCACTTACATTTTAAATAATAAAAAAAAGTTCGATATTTGATAGGGTATTTATGCACTCTATTACCGTGCTGAAATAATAACTTTATTATTTTGAAAGCCATTCTTAACATGGGAAGGGGAGTGTATTTTGTGACTGTTCTATGCTTCCACTTACATTTTAAATAATAAAAAAGAGTTCTATATTTGATAGGGTATTTATGCACTCTGTTACCGTGCTGAAATAATAACTTTATTATTTTGAAAGCCATTCTTAACATGGGAAGAGGAGTGTATTTTGTAACTGTTCTGTGCTTCCACTTACATTTTAATTTTTAAAAAAATGTTCGATATTTGATAGGGTATTTATGCACGTCTGTTACCGTGCTGAAATAATAGCTTTATTATTTTGAAAGCCATTCTTAACATGGGAAGGGGAGTGTATTTTGTAACTGTTCTATGCTTCCACTTACATTTTAAATAATAAAAAAAAGTTCTATATTTGATAGGGTATTTATGCACTCTGTTACCGTGCTGAAATAATAACTTTATTATTTTGAAAGCCATTCTTAACATGGGAAGAGGAGTGTATTTTGTAACTGTTCTGTGCTTCCACTTACATTTTAATTAAAAAAAAGTTCTATATTTGATAGGGTATTTATGCACGTCTGTTACCGTGCTGAAATAATAACTTTATTATTTTGAAAGTCATTCTTAACATGGGAAGAGGAGTGTATTTTGTAACTGTTATGTGCTTCCACTTACATTTTAATTTAAAAAAAAAGTTCGATAATTGATAGGGTATTTATGCACGTCTGTTACCGTGCTGAAATAATAGCTTTATTATTTTGAAAGCCATTCTTAACATGGGAAGAGGATTGTATTTTGTAACTGTTATGTGCTTCCACTTACATTTTAATTAAAAGAAAATGTTCGATATTTCATATTTTGTCGTTGTAAGCAACGAGGCAATACGTTGCAACTCCAGTTTGCCGAGAAAAGCTGAGAAGGATTCTCCACACAAGTTAAGAGTTTCATTGTTTTTTCCTTCTACGTATTGCCTCGTTGCTTACAACGACAAATTGTCTTTGTAACAGTAACTGTGAAACTAGCAGTTTTTATTTTTGGATATGAAAATGTATTTTTCTATTTTTGTTTAATAAAATAAATTGTTTTATTTCTAAGGTAGTTACAAACTTATCCAACAAGAGTAATTTTGCGCCTGTAGTAACATTTATTTGTAATGTATTGGCTCTATATTTTTTTGACGATTAGTGTTAAAAAGACAGAAGTTATCTACTAACCAAAGCCCACCCCGTTGCAGCAAGGTGGGGTGAATATTCGGAGACCAGAATATGTGGAACCGCCTCAGAAAATCTAAGTGAATAGACAGCCTCCAAAGTATGCTAAATCCTTTGCATATCTCGGAAGTAAGGTGAATTCGTCAGCATCGCTTGATGATGAGATATTGAGCAGAATTTCAAAGGCGACTGATGACTTCGGCAAACTGCGGTGAAGAGTATGGAACGAAAGAGGTTTGACTTTAAAGACCAAAACCTCAGTTTATCGTGCAGTTATTGTTTCGATGCTCCTATATGGATCGGAAGCCTGGACCCCATACTGAAGGCAGATTGAGCAACTGGATACATTCCATAAGTGTTGCCTTCGCAGTATATGTGGATTAACATGGAAAAACAAGGCCCCTAACTTGGGATTGTTTGCTAGGTGCGACATTTTAAGTATTGAGGCCTTCCTGGTGAAGTCTCAGCTTCGGTGGGCTGGCCACCTTGTTCGCATGGATGAAAACTGTCTTCCTAAGCAACTAGCATACAGTCAACTGAAAAAGGGTAATCGAAATGTGGGTCGTCCATTTCTGAGGAACAGAGATAAGCTGAAAGACAATCTTAAGCATTTGAAGAAGATGCTGCGGATAGAAAATAGTGGAGGGAAAAATGTTTTGCGGGCATTAACACATGCATTGACACACGGCTACGAATCAAACAAATCTTCGTAGAGCAAGAGTAGGAACAACATCTTCCCAGTCTGTATCCTGTGAGTTGTGCGGCTTGGTTTGTGGGGGCAGAGCTGGACTCGTGTCACACATGCGGCACAAGTATTGAAGGCAGAGTGAAACAGAGCGAAATTTTGACCCTCATGCGTCGAACACGACGAGAAAGCCCATTATATATAACAGTAAAATATTCATAATAATAATAATAATAATAATAAAATATTCATAATAATAATAATAATAATAAAAAAAAAATAATAATAATAATAATAATAATAATAAAAGATAAAACATTCAACACGCTAAGTTACATTTGTTTTTTTTTTCTTTTTTACTTTACTTCATCCTAAACAAAGCATAAACCTATTTGGGACTAAGAAACAAGTAGCTTGATTTATGTGCACATTACATTTAAACTACTGAATTTCTGGATATATATATTTATATATATATATATATATAATAGTAAAATATTCATAATAATAATAATAATAACAATCATGATAATAATAATAATAATAATAATAATAATAATAATAATAATAATAATAATGTGATAACAAAGAGCTGAGAAGGGTCAAGGAGGATGGAAAGACCGAGGATGGAGAAATGGCCAGACCTCCGCTGGACAAGTGCGAAAAGAACTTGGATCTTGGGAGGCGTAGTACCACTCAAATTCCAGTATAAACCAATGGCCACTGCCAGCGAGAAATCAATGGTAAGAGACTGTTGCGACAATGCAAATTTATTTGCAAATGCTATCGAAGGAGGAGGAGAGAGCTGGACGTCTCCAATCAGGTCTCCAATCAGATCGTTGACTTGTGTGAGAGCTCTATGTGAACCAATATTAATAATGAAAGATAAAACATTCAACACGCTAAGTTAAATGCATATAATTAAAAAAATGAATTGGAGAGAACAAATATTTGAAGATAAAACATTTACTCTACTTCATCCTAAACAAAATTAAAACGTGAATGTAATTGATTACTATTTGGGACTAAAAAACGAGTAGCTTGATTTATGTGCACATTATATTTAAACAACCGCATTTCTGGATGTTAAGAGAAGCAGAACACAGGGAGGAAATTCCACAGTGTAGCAGACCGAGGGCGACAACTATAAAGGTAAAAAGGTGGTGTTTTCTGCTTGTTGCATTAAGTAGAAGTATGTACTAGAGGGTTTACAATGACTATAAATTCATAAGAGCACATTGCATTAAAATGACAATAGAGATTGGACAGTGTGACGATGGGACAAAAATGAAGTTTGGACGTAAAGGCAATTAGACCTTTTAGATTTGAGACACCTTCTTAACCTGTCTAAGACGAATAGAGTTATTGTAGTTTTATGTAGCAGTAATACTCAATGCATATTCTGATGTAAGCTTGAAAGACGTCTAAGATACTCCAAGTTAAAATTGATTTTCTAGAAGGGTTGAAAAGAATCGCCTTTTTAAGAAGGCTTTGTAATGTTCTCAAATTATTCGCTAATATTCGTATAAGTAAAGAAATATATATATATAAATATATATATATGTAAATATATATATATATATATATATATATATATATATATATATATATATATATATATATATTAGGGTGAACCGATGTATTTCTCTAAACGCACCTTTGATTGATTAATTAGATACATTGATAAATGGAAAAAAAAGGATAAATAAAAAAAAAGAATTTTATTAAATATGTAATTTTGAAAATTTAAATAATTTTGATAAAAAAATTTAAAATCTATAAACAATGGTAAAATTACTGAATTATTGAAATGATAACGACCGTATTTCATCACGTTTTAAAAACGGTTATTTTATGAAATAAAGAAAAATAACCAGTAAACGCCCAAATAACAGTCTATTAAATGCTTATTACATTTCAATCATAATTTAAACGGTGTTAAGCGTCAACTAACATGATGAAATCACAATTAGTTAACAAAAAATATCTAGTTTTAACGCTAGTTTACTTAACACTTATCAAAAGAAAAGAAATCAAGTTATAATGCTATTTAATATTCTAATCTACATTATTCTTCAATATATACAGATTTTTAACGCTAGTTTATTTAGCACTAATTAAAAGAAAATAAATTAAGTTATGATGCATATATATATATATATATATATATGCAATTATTGTCAGATAATGATCTCCCCTTTTTATTCCTCTCACAATTATCTCTTAGAGATTCTTTATTTTTAATTCCTTATTTATTTAAAATGTTAATTGCTAAAGTTTGTCGTTTTTATTTAAATAGTCACTTGATTATTAAATATTGAAAACAAGTTTATTATTGTTTTCCATGTGATAATATCCCTGATTTGCAATAATTCCATGTATTTGATTTGAAACACACACACACACACACACACATATATATATATATATTAGCGCTTTTAATTTTCTGTCCATGATTGAAATAATATTACTCAGACTATTGTAATTACAAATAAACAACAAATTGAACAAACATTAAAATAATAAAACATTATTTTTATTTACTTTTTTTTGCAGATGTTCCTGCCTGAAGGATTTATTGGTGAACAAATGTATTCTTGTAAAGTATGTAAATATCCTTGCTCTCTTAAATCAAGTTTAATGAACCATCTGACAATTCACATATGACAATTCTCACTTTTATTAGACTAAACATACACTTGTGAAAAGCCATATTCTTGTGAAATATGTGAATATTCTTCTAATAAATTGCATTTTGTTACACATATGGCAACTCACAGTGGAGAAAAGCCATATTCTTGTAAAGAATGCAAATATTCTTGTTCTGTTAAATCAAATTTAGTGAAGCATATGAGAACCCACACTGGGGAAAAGCCATATTCTTGTAAAGTATGTAAATATTCTTGTTCTCAGAAACAAAATTTAGTGAGACATGTAAGAATTCACACTGGAGAAAAACCATATTCTTGTAAAGTATGTGATTATTCTTGTGCTGATGAATCAGGTTTAGTGGCACATGTGAAAACTCACACTGGGGAAAAAACCATATTCTTGTGAAGTATGTGATCGTTCATTTGCTCAGTGCGAACAGTTAGTGAGGCATATGAGAACTCACACTGGGGAAAAGCCATATTCTTGTGAAATGTGTGAATATTCTTCTGCTCTTAAAGACACGTTAATAAAACATATGAGAACTCACACAGGAGAAAAGCCATATTCTTGTGGCATATGTGAATACTCTTGTACTCTTAAATGCAATTTAAAGAAACACATGAGAACTCACAATAGGCAAAAGAAACTGGAATCATAGAGAGATACCAATCATACCAGTTTTTATAGGTACCACAGGGCTTATGAAGAAGAACCTGAAGTCCTAACTAACTAATATTCCTGGTGAACCAAGTGCAAAAGAGATTCAGACAATTGCACTCAAGGGAACAACGCGGATACTAAAAAGAGATCTCTGTTGGTTTCAATAAAAAAGCAGGGCAATGTTGGCAGCTGGTTTGGCTGCCCCATACCCAGCGTTACAATCTTCAAAGGAAGAACATTAATTTTAAAAAAAGGCAAAAAAAAAAAATCAGAAGCTCACAGTATTAATGCCGGTGTCCCTCAGGGGTCCATCCTCGGTTTAACTCTTTTCCTGATCTACATTAATATACTAATATTAATACTACAATATGGTTGTCTTCAAGTCTAACGTAAATAAGTTCTTGATGAGCCGTTCCATATAAGTTATCAAATTTACCAAAATTTTCATTACTAATGATTACTATATTGTCCAATTTCTACTGTACACTCTTTAACCCTTATCCTTGAGTGGCCTCTTGGCCTTGATAATGTGGTGATGCCTATGTAAAAAAAAAGGCAAAATACATATTCTTGTTAAGTATGTGACACATATGAGGATCCACACTGGTAACCGGGCAATATCTGATAAGCTCCCAGACTCCAAGTTTTAAGACAATCTCTCTATCTCTCTCTCTCTCTCTCTCTCTCTCTCTCTCTCTCTCTATATATATATATATATATATATATATATATATATATATATATATATATATATACCAATTATGTGTTCACTAAGAAATAAGAGCAAGCAGAATAACCTCCACAGAGAATGTGAACACATGTCTCACAAGGGACAGAAACGGATTTTATATACTGCAACGGAGTATATTGTTAGAAATCCAAATCCCAAAAGACTAAAAGTGAGAGTTTGGCGGTGCAAACAAAACACCATGGTGGAAAAAGAAAATCCCAAATTAGCTGGCTTTTGGCTGAATGAAATTGTTTTAAATCAAGCAATTCCTTGTCGCTTCTGGCAGAATCATCTGGAGGCTCAATGTAAAATATTGCATAAAAGTAGGGTTAAAGCTAAAGAAATTAATCAGGAAACCCGTGAGCAGATTTTCAGAACTTTTTAAAAGATGAAAAAGGAAAAGAAAAAAAGGTTATGTGGATTTAAGTAATAAATTTTAATGAATTTTTTTCATTATTACAAAGAATCCAAATTTTATTATTCTCAGGCAAAATTATTTCGGCCTATTCAGACTAACAATATAGAATGCAAATGCACCACCTCACCAACATCGACCTAAATATGTAGTATTAGATGAAGTAGATAGTGTTCAAAAACACTAATGACAAATTATCTAGCGAGTCGTTACAGTAGAACGGTTAACATTTTTAGGACTAGGAGCCAACTTTGAATGTTGAACTCAACTCAACGAGATTCTGAAAGTCTTTTTCTGGGAACGTATAAAAAGAAAAGATAATAAGATTATTCAACAAGTAAAAGACATTGTGACGAACACAACTTGATTTCAAAATTTGAAAAAGATGATAAATTTCGAAATGTGTGATACTTATTTCTGATTTTTGTTGTTTAGTTCAAGATTTTTAAGTTAAAATAAGAAATAAACAGAGAGACCCACTGGAAAGTGAGAAAACTTAAAGAAACAGCTCACATGCTCAGACATAACAACCTATTGAGCAAACCAAGCGTAGATCTAAATGCAATTTGGACCATCTAACCTTCCTGTACAGATGTAGAGACTAAAAACTCATACCAGCAGGGTTGACATTACAAACAACAGTGGATTCCAAGAAGGAACGTAGAGTTGTGGAAAGGGCAGGGCATGCCCTCGTTCGAGAAAGGATCCAACACACCCGCTGGAATAAACAAAAATTGAGGAACGACATCTCCGACACCTTACCATCGTTCCTTGTCAAGGTGACTCAAGAGGAAGACAGGGTGAGAATCCAATCAGATCTGGATAAATCGTACAGACAAGAATATGAGAAGGTCAAAGAACGCCAAATCAAGAAGCTCACAAAGCTCAAAGACCAGAGGAATGTAATATCAAAACACCGCTCACCTGTGAAAGCGGTCATCAACCTCAGCAGCCGCCAACTGAGTCACTTAGAGGAAGCAGTACTAAATAAAGGTCTCAACTTCGCAACAACAATCAAACGCGTTCCATTCTTAGATATCATAACACACATGGAAGATATCCCATCAACCCAAGGTGATGAAATAAGATGGAAAGGGAGACAAGTACTCGAGAAAGCCAAGCCTCCTAAATCAAACATCGCTCGGGAAGATAGGCTGGCTATACGAACCCTACAGAGTGACAGCAGTATAATTCTACCAGCAGACAAAGGCAATGCTACTGTGGTGATGGACATGTCGGAGTACTCTGAAAAAATAGCAGGCCTAATCGCAGATGGTAGCTACGGTAAAATAAAGAAGGCCCCAACTTTTAAAACCGAAAGAAAGTTGTTACAAATCCTTATCCAAAACAAAGAACACATCGCTCCGATGAGATATAGACAGCTGGTCCAGCATTATAGTAAGCTAACACATATGTATGGTCTCCCCAAGATACACAAAGACGGTATTCCACTCAGAATCATAGTGAGCTGCCGAGGCTCAGCATGCCACCCACTGAGCAGGTACCTTGTGGATATAATAAACCCATTAGCAGGCAAGTCAGCAACACATGTAAAGAATTCTGCCCACTTCACGAAACTGA
The DNA here is from genome assembly GCF_053919585.1 of Euprymna scolopes. Taxonomy (NCBI): domain Eukaryota; kingdom Metazoa; phylum Mollusca; class Cephalopoda; order Sepiida; family Sepiolidae; genus Euprymna; species Euprymna scolopes. The sequence goes on from NC_136527.1 coordinate 184,319,577, forward strand.
TCAAGGGAGCACCCATCAGTACAAACCAAAAGGTAAGCCTAGATATGGGTAGCTTGTTCACTAAAGTCCCAACTAGTGAGGCACTAGCAGTAATTCAAGACAAACTAGCTGCCGACCTCTCCATAGAAGAGCGCACATGTGTACCATTGCCAAACTTAATGGAAATGCTGACATTCTGCATAGAAACAACATACTTCAGAATGGGCACTGGCCTATATCGACAAGAGGAGGGGCTAGCTATAGGCTCGCTATTATCACCAGTGATGGCGAACATATACATGGAATACTTCGAAGACATGGCCTTTGGTTCAGCTCCCTTAAAACCAACAATGTGGCTAAAATACGTTGATGTCACCTTCATACTCTGGCCCCATCAGGAAGACATTCAGGATCTCCTAGACCATGTGAACTCAATAAGACCATCGATACACTTCACAATGGAAAAAGAAAAAGATAACCAACTGGCCTTCCTTTATATACTCATATCACGCACAGATCATGAGTTTAAGACATCCGTATATCGCAAGCCTACCTTCACCGGACAATACCTTAACTTCAACTCCCATCATCCATACAGTATCAAACACGCTGCCTACAACATCGAGCAGAGACAATAAGGAGCGACACCATTACATACCACAAAAAATGGTCAGGTTGAAGAATATCCTCAGTCAGAACAGCTACCCCGATAGCATACTATCCACCAGACGTGTTAATAGTATAAGAGAGGAGAATGAAACCTCAAAACTCCAAGGGTCTGCCTACCATACATACGAGGCATCTCCGAAAAGATTACGAGAATATGTGGCCCCTACAACATCAGGACGGTACTCAAGCGCGAGTCAACACTCAGACGACACCTGGTACGAGTGAAGCTCCGCATGGAAGAGAACATGACCAAAAAATGAATATACTCCATCCCATGCAGTTGCAGAAAGGTTTACAAGGGTAAAACATACCGCCCCCTCAAATAAGTGTTGAAGAACACCGAAAAGCGATAACTAAAGGGGAGACGGAAAAATCATATAGCCAACAATGTCTGGATGGAGAGGGGGGACCATCGTCCCCTATGGGATGAAGTAAAAATAATAAACAGAGATACCCATTGGAAAGTTAGGAAACTAAAAGAAACAGCTCACATGCTCGGACATAACAACCTACTGAGCAAACCAAGCATAGAGCTGAATGCAATTTGGACACCTCTAATAGAGAGAGAAAACCTTGAATAACAACATAGGTTTAACATTAACAAAAACTAACTAAAAATGTTCCTAGTGACATATGGCCGAGTGGTCCTAGATGTTGTATCAAAGTTTACAGTTACTTAAAGGTGCTGTGTTCAATTCTGAACGAAGGCATTGAAAAGTAACATTCAAAACAGAGAATTAGCAACTACGTCCGAACACGGTACCCCCGTAATAATAATAAAGGGTGGGGTTCGAGACTCCTAAGAAACGGTTCCCCAGTCCGATAATAAACACCTGATGAAGGCCGGAGGGCAAAACGGCCGACACGTTGTGACTATAACAACCAAGATGCGTAAGTCAGTCCGACAATCTCAATAAATAAAAGTTCAACGTTTTCTTCTTAAAAATTGGAGTATTTTGAATCAACTATGGCACAAATATTGTATATTGATTTATAACCAAAATCTAAGAAAGATGTAAAATCTGCTACAGGAACAACAAGAATGAGTAGAGTAATTACAACACACTTTCACAAATATAAACCAAATCACGGAATATAACATGGCATTCTCACGAAACGCATTCTCAAACGCTATTGATAATTTCATTTACGCCCCGGACAAAGACAATATTTTCGCCTTGCTTAGATTTAATGAATCAAAGCTATACACTTTTTTCTCCAAAGTGTACTTGTAAATATGCCACAAAAGATTGATGAACCCTTAAACCATTGACAATGATCTTATCTTTATATAAGGACATGTAGCGTACCCTAAAGTATGACTGATCATTCTAGGACAATTTCCATTGAAGCAATAAGCAAAACACGAATACATCATTGACTGGAATTTTCTTCTCTTTGTAGTTGTTAGCCTTTAACACGTAATGAAATGGACTGTACCCTCATACCAAATGCAGTAATAGTTTCTACGACGTTTCCCACTGCAAGCTAAAACAATAATTAGTGGGATGATGCAGTACTAAAAACACACGGAAGAAACATTGCAACCGTTCATACACGTCTTTGCAAATGCATACAGAATTTGTCATGATTATAATTATGATTATATATAATTATGATTATACCCTTAAAAAGGACAATATTCTCGGCCAGGATGTAAGCAGTGCTAACATCTGGACCGAGCGATAACATCTTCAAAGGGATTTATGTGTTCACAATTTCTCCAATATTTCTAGCGATATATTCCTGGACGGCCATAGATAATCTATTACAACAAGATATTGACTAGCATACACAGATAAAAGTGTACTGAACCTACATCCTCATCTTGCTGAGCTATAGCATTGTATAAGGAACCTTTTTAAGGTAGAAACTTAATTAGACTTGACATTTCTTTCATTTTTACTAGCGTAAGACTCATTGAATGCTTAAAAAATTTACTGAATTTCCGGCTTCTTTATTTTAACATTTGGTGTTTATTCCTTAACGAAATAAAGTTTAATTGAATTGATCCAGTACTTTTTCATTTACTGGGAAAGTCACAGTTTTAATTTTTCATTTATGAGCCGTCATATAAAACTTTTCTAATCTAAATATAAAGCTTTTATTTTCGAACCGTTTTACGCATAAGATTCAAGAGTATTTGATCCAATTACAATTAAATTGGATATGACTTTTGAAACCTTCCAATTTATTTAGATGTGAACAATAGGTAAATAATGCTTGTCAATATGTAAATAAATAGATAAACTGATAGATAGACAAATAAACAATATAACACGTTGTTCTCCAGAGAATTTATTGACAGTAATTTCAGCTTTTTATCCCAGTCGATGTTTTAGTCTTATACTTATGTGTACGAAAGTTGGATAAGAGATGCTCATAAACTCGGAAATGATACTGAGTTGACCTATAACCTTAGTTTTTCTTTGATAAAACTCAGATAGAGTGCACCTGATGTCTGCTTCAGACCAAATTTTAATTATGCCAGCTAATAAATTGAACATTTTAGGTTTTTGAACAAAAATACATTGAAACAGGGAAGATGTTTTCTTCTTATTTGTATGAACTAACGTAAAATTAAATACTACTTTATTTCTATTTTCCATTTTGTTTTATCAAAAGAAATGCCAGTTTCTTTGTTATCATATAAGTGATTAAAATTCTGTTCATCTTGGTTTCGAGAGCTGCCTTGTACTTTGTTCCATCTTTTTATTTAAAGATAGTAAAAAGCTGGCGTTCATGAATGTTTTTAATTCTTGACTTGTAAAGGAGCAACTGTTTTTACTCATCAACAATACTGGCAGTTACTATTTTCAGTAGTTGTTTTCAATATGGTTATCGATGTCAACTTTAAATGAACATATAGGATATCTTCAACCATGGATAATAGTTTTGCTGGGTTATTTTTATTAGGCATGCACGTTTCGCAACTTTGCCGACTTTTCAATCCCGACGGCTAAATTCGGCCACCACACAGCGCTGCAAACAAAGGCCTTTATCCATACGATCCTTATTTGTATCTGATACAGTTTAGTGGAAATAAAATCCTGATATTTCATCATACCAATGCCAGCTCTAGTCAGTTTTTTTTTAAAATACGGGTTCATTCATGATGTATTACTGCATTCCACCAAAATAGTGTCACTATTTTCGTTGTTACAACCACAATGGTCAGTGAAGCGTCAATTAAATTCAAATGTATTTTGTTAGTGGTTTTTCCTGATGCCTACTAAAACAATCTATTCATATTGAGATCCTTTACGATACCCTAACTTATAATTGTCGAATACATTGCCGAAAGTTGACCCCTGACTGCAGAAAAAGAAAGAATCGGTCAGTGTTCAGCAAATCAAAATGACTTTTCGCCTGTAATAAAAATAAAGTGTTTCCCATATAAATATAAATGTAAATTTTTTTACCGAAAATACCTGGAACAGTCTCTCCTTCCATTCTGCATCAGAAAACGATCGTAAAATGTTGCACTGTTTTCTTTATCCAAACTTCAATTTTATGATAAATCACATCTCCTACTCCATATGGAGAGCATGTACTTGTACTGAAACATGCTCAGATGGGTTCAAATGAGTTATAAAACGTGCAGCACACATCATCCTCTTTGTTTATTCAATGGCTTAGGTTTGTCCAACACCATACACTAACAGAGCACCTTTCCCGATGAAACCGTGAAGTGATTCTAATATTATCGGTAAATAAATGACTTTGATACTAATTAGGTTTTTAATTCCTCTTTAATTTCTATGCTATTTCATCCATAGCAGACAATACACCCTTTAGACTAAGATATCATCCACACACACACTTTTCAAAAGCTGATGATCTTTAACTTCTTGTTTATTTCCCTTTAAAAATTAATTTGGCAATGTGCACTCCTAATTGTAGCTTTTTCGTCTGGTATAATCCATGTTGAATGTTTCCTGCTATTCTTGGGTTTCTTCATTTTACTCCAATTGCTGAGATGCATGGCTTGTCGAGTTTGTATAAGTTTTGTCATTTTCTATCCGAGGTATGTCAGTTTCCTTTAACTCTCTTCAGATCCAGATGCTACCTTTATCATTTTCGGCCACCACTAAAGCGGAGTTACCTAACTGAACAGTGCACTTTATTAACTTTACATGATGTTTTTTAAGATCCTGAATTTCTCCAACTTTTCTTTAAACATTTCTAAGTTCATTACTCAGCAATTCTTTTTAACTTTAACATTTGGAAAACACACACACACACCCGAGTGACAGAATCTGCATTGGTCGGTTTTTGTAGTAGTAAAAAATAAGTCTGTTTTCAGAATTTCCAAATTTATTACGTGTCTTTCAAGGGTTATGAGCGAGTAACACATTAAAATAAAAAACTAGTTGAAATAGTTTATTATTTCATATCGTTTTGCAAATGTTCCAAATAAAATATCTTAATATTCTATTCATTTTAATAGGGAAAATGTAATGACATAAAGCTTTTATAAGGAAAATGTCCTCCTATAACATTCTCCCCTTAAAATTTGTTGAAATTTTATTTCATCAATTTTCTTCTTTTTCCCCTTATTTTTCATTGATTTACCCTTCTTATTATATCCTATAGTTTTATGCAATTTTCTTTATTATGTGAGATTGTTGTGAAAACGTAGAAAACAGAATATCATAAGACATCATTTACTTTATTATATGTGAAATACGTGAAGAAAGGCTCTCTTGTAGTTAACACTTCAGGGGTGAGAACTGGTGGGAATATTTGGTTGCTTTTTGTCTCTGACGAATGAGGAGAGACTTGTTCATTTGGTCGACATGCTTTACTCGAGCACGAATTCATGCAAAGTAGTAAAAAGAAAGAACAAATGAAGAAAAAATAAAGATTGCTTAAAAAAGGAAAGCAGGGTTGCCCTAAAAAGTAATATGATTAAAACGCCTCTGAAATAAAGACACTTTTATGAACACAAAAAAACTTCTAAAAACAAACAAATTGAATTTTATTTAACGTCTATTTTTCGCATATTATTCTGGAACGCCGAAATGATTGTTGATTTAGCACACATGCATACTGATTCAAAGTACACACACATGCAAGAATTCTGATGAATACCAACACAGGAGATGCCATTCATCAATCAATCAAAACATGTGGGAGGAATAGCTTTTAAACTGAACGAGATTGAAATATAATATAATCGCATCGGAATGTGTCCTCGGTCGAATTTTGAGGAAGTGTCAATAAAAACGAAGGCGGTCAAGAAGAAATCAGTCAAAGAGAGCACTGTTGACGACCGGCTTGTCATTGTGTTGTTCCCCCCACACACACATGGGTATTGTTCACAACGCCCGAAGGTGGGTAGAACAATACCCATGGCTCATCTATAGGAGAGGTTGAACAATGCCCATGGCTCATCTATAGGAGAGCACCTTATAAATAATCGTATTTGCGCTTTGAATTTTAGTGCGGACTTTTTTTCATTCTAAGCAAGTCGCACTCTCAAAATTCTAGAAACTATATATATTAAGACTCTGGGGCCTTCTCTTTGAAAACAAAAAGAGAATCTCTTAGGGCTTAATCTTAAGTTTTTATTTGATAATTAATCCCCCCCCTTTTAATACATATATTCCCCCTTACTTTTTCATCTCCGATTCATTGTTTCCCCCTTTTTCTTTTTAAAACGTAATTAAGCTCGATTTTAGCTCTGTTGAGCGAGCTTCGAAACCGGTCAGCTGACACATTCATTTTTACTTTTTAATTTCACAATCTAAAATAATGTTTTCGAACGATTTTAAATTTAGTCTTTACATAGCAATAATAATTTTGTTTTTACCCCCGCAATATATTTTAATAGTTTGTTTTCTTTCATTGCAATTTGATTTTTATGTATCTCTCAACATGTATGTCTTTGAATAAGAACCTTATCACATTTTTAAAATTTATTTTACTTAAGTAAGGTTTAAGATATCAATAAATAAATAATTCCTACGAATAAAAATTTTGAAACAAAAATACATGCAAAAAAGAATATATTTTATTCTCAAATATCAATAATTTCTGCAAGTTTGGAAACAAATAAGAAGAACATTTTTCTCAAATATCACAACATGCGATACGTTCTCATGTTTGTTTTTATTTTTGTTTTTTTACAAGATAAAATTATGTTTTTGACAGAACAGCTGAAATAATATTTTTTCTTTGATATATTATATTCATAGGGAAGTAGACTCTATCTCGTGAGTCTTTTAATATTATTAATCATCTTTTGTAGAAAAGTTAAAGGATTATGGTCAGTGTATGTTGAAATAGGATGAACAGTCACGCTGAGATAAAAGTCAAAGGGTTGCAAGGTTGGTAGCACTGCAAAACATTCTATTCTGATTGTAGAGTAATGTAATGACATAAAGCTTTTATAAGGAAAATGTCCTCCTATAACATTCTCCCCTTAAAATTTGTTGAAATTTTATTTCATCAATTTTCTTCTTTTTCCCCTTATTTTTCATTGATTTACCCTTCTTATTATATCCTATAGTTTTATGCAATTTTCTTTATTATGCGAGATTGTTGTGAAAACGTAGAAAACAAAATATCATAAGACATCATTTACTTTATTATATGTGAAATACGTGAAGAACGGCTCTCTTGTAGTTAACACTTCAGGGGTGAGAACTGGTTGGAATATTTGGTTGCTTTTTGTCTCTGACGAATGAGGAGAGACTTGTTCATTTGGTCGACATGCTTTACTCGAGCACGAATTCATGCAAAATAGTAAAAAGAAAGAACAAATGAAGAAAAAATAAAGATTGCTTAAAAAAAGGAAAGCAGGGTTGCCCTAAAAAGTAATATGATTAAAACGCCTCTGAAATAAAGACACTTTTATGAACACAAAAAAACTTCTAAAAACAAACAAATTGAATTTTATTTAACGTCTATTTTTCGCATATTATTCTGGAACGCCGAAATGATTGTTGATTTAGCACACATGCATACTGATTCAAAGTACACACACATGCAAGAATTCTGATTAATACCAACAGAAGAGATGCCATTCATCAATCAATCAAAACATGTGGGAGGAATAGCTTTTAACTGAACGAGATTGAAATATAATATAATCTCATCGGAATGTGTCCTCGGTCGAATTCTGAGGAAGTGTCAATAAAAACAAAGGCGGCCAAGAAGAAATCAGTCAAAGAGAGAACTGTTGACGACTGGCTTGTCATTGTGTTGTTCCCCCCACACACACATGGGTATTGTTCACAACGTCCGAAGGTGGGTAGAACAATACCCATGGCTCATCTATAGGAGAGGTTGAACAATGCCCATGGCTCATCTATAGGAGAGCACCTTATAAATAATCGTATTTGCGCTTTGAATTTTAGTGTGGACTTTTTTTCCATTCTTAGCACGTCGCACTCTAAAAATTCTAGAAACTATATATATTAAGACTCTGAGACCTTCTCTTTGAAAACTAAAAGAGAATCTCTTAGGGCTTAATCTTAAGTTTTTATTTAATAATTAATTCCCACCCCCCATCCTTTTGTTATACATATATTCCCCCTTACTTTTTCATCTCCGATTCATTGTTCCCCCTTTTCTTTTTAAAACGTAATTAAGCTCGATTTTAGCTCTGTTGAGCGAGCTTCGAAACCGGTCAGCTGACACATTCATTTTTACTTTTTAATTTCACAATCTAAAATGTTTTCGAACGAGTTTAAATTTAGTCTTTAATAATTTTGTTTTTACCCCCGCAATATATTTTAATTTTTGTTTTCTTTCTTCATTGCAATTTGATTTTTATGTGTCTCTCAACATGTATGTCTTTGAATAAGAACCTTATCACATTTTTAAAATTTATTTTACTTAAGTAAGGTTTAAGATATCAATAAATAAATAATTCCTACGAATAAAAATTTTGAAACAAAAATACATGCAAAAAAGAATATATTTTATTCTCAAATATCAATAATTTCTGCAAGTTTGGAAACAAATAAAAAGAACATTTTTCTCAAATATCACAACATGCGATACGTTTTCATGTTTGTTTTTATTTTTGTTTTTTTACAAGATAAAATTATGTTTTTGACAGAACAGCTGAAATAATATTTTTTTCTTTGATATAATATATTCATAGGGAAGTAGACTATCTCGTGAGTCTTTTAATATTATTAAACATCTTTTGTATAAAAGTTAAAGGATTATGGTCAGTGTATGTTGAAATAGGATGAACGCTGAGATAAAAGTCAAAGGGTTGCAAGGTTGGTAGCACTGCCAAACACTCTTTCGATAGAAGAGTAGTTCTTTTGGTAAGTTATTAATTTTTAGAGAAATGTCCAATGCCTTTGTCGATGTCAAGTTGTATGTATTTGCGGTAGAACACTTTTTCATTTGATGTTATAGGTGGTGCTTCATGTTCCCAGATGTTCGCCGACCTGTTTAGTTGCATCTCTCCACAGATATTCCAGTGTAAATATATACATACTTTCTTGTGGCAGGCAGTGTAATGACCATCGGCTAGAAGGATCTTGCAACGAGACATTAGGTTGCTTGGGCTTTTAACAGCCGAGTGACAGAATCTGCATTGGTCGGTTTGTTTTCTTAAATCCATTTGTGAGTAAGCTTTGGCCTTGTACAGCTATAATTAATTTTTCTTCATTAAATGGAAATTTGTCATTTAAAGCCTTCTTGTCAATGTAGTTCTGATTCAGTTCTTGTGACTTCTCATATGTTTAACTAAATTTGATTTATGAGAAAAAGAAAATTTACACACTTTACAAGAATATGGCTTTTCCCCAGTGTGAGTTCTCATGTGTTTCACTAAATCTGATTTTTCAAAACAAGCATATTTACATATTTCACAAGAATGTCGCTTCTCCCCAGTGTGAGTTCTCATATGTCTTATTAAATGTGATTTTTGAGAACATGAATACCCACACACTTCACAAGAATGTGGTTTTTCCCCTGTGTGAATACTCATATGTGTCACTAACGATGACTTTTTAGAAGCAGAATATCCACACATTTCACAAGAATATGGCCTTTCCCCAGTGTGAATTCTCACATGTTTCACCAAATGGGATTTTTGATAAGTAGAATATCCACACACCTCACAAGAATGCGGCTTTTCCCCAGTGTGAGTTCTTATATGTATCACTAACGATGATTTTTCAGAACAAGAATATCCACATACTTCACAAGAATATGGTTTTTCCCCAGTGTGAATTCTCATATGTGCCACTAAATTTGATTTTTTACAAAAGGAATATCCACACACTTCACAAGAATGTGGCTTTTCTCCAGTGTGAATTCTCATATGTGTCACTAACGATGATTTTTTAAAAAAAGTATATCCACAAGCTTCACAGAAATGTCGTTTTAACCCAGTGTGAGTGTTCATATTTTTTTTACTGAGAATTTCTTCAGAAGAAATAAATTCTACAGACACATGCTTTTCTCTTTTATTTCAATTTATTTGGCAGTTTTTATTTTTAAGTTTGGGGTGGAGCATTCATGTATGTTTAATAAGAGATATTTTTAACAAACTGACCTTATTAAGCTACAATTGTTTCCCTTACATGATTTTAGTTTTCAGAGGGTAAAAATATTTCTCTGCAAACTATATTTTGCAGAAAAAGAATATTCACACATTTTACAAAATGTGTTTTTTTCACAGGTTCAGTTCTCACATGTGTCACTAAATGTGATACTTTATAATCACGAACATCTAACATGTGTCACTAAATGTGATACTTTATAATGTTACATGATAAGGGCTGTCCCCTGTTCATGTAAGTATAAAAATAGAGAGATTAGTTAAAATGGAAATAAGAGAAAGCAGAAATCGAACCCTGGACATAAGTTTTAAAGAACAATAGGTTTAAATGGAATGTCCAGTAAATTGTTAATTCGGATGAAATAAATAATAAATAAACTATTCAATTGTTAAAAGAATGTGGATAATAAAATATGAGTTAAATAAATTAGATATGTAGGTTAAATTCCTTTGTGGAAACAAACAAGGAAAATAGGTTATTGGGAAATCAATGTCGAAAACGTGCAAAGTCGTGCATGTTGAGACACGTGAATTTTGCTCACGTGGCCGGGATGCATGGAGTTCTCAATATAGCAGGAGGGAGAGTCGGAGAGAGTCGGAGAGAGTCGGAGAGAGTCGGAGAGAGTGGAGAGAGTCAGAGACAGTCAGTGAGAAAACTCAGAGACAGGCGGACGTCTGAAGCGAGACGTCACTTCAGAAACTAAGATGTGAAACTTTGAGTTCTTAATGAGGAAGTCGACCGGTCGTCAGAAAATAAATTCACCATGTGTTTTGGATAAAGCTTATCTTTGTGTTGTGATTTCTACAAAAAGGTAAATTGTATTGTTATTATATGTCTGTGTATAAAATGTCATTACAACAACATCTCTCTCTCTAAGATACAACATCATATGTAATAAGACAAGAACTCTCACTAAGACTCATATCATTACTAATAAGAACTCACGTAACATACGCGCACAAGTGGTATCGTCTAATAATAATAATAATAATAATAATAATAATAACTATATAACACCTCTCAATTTGGTGTTCGTGAACTTTTTGCATCAGCGATGCAGAAACCGAACCTGGGGTCGATACCACGAAAAAAAAGAAAAAAAAAAGAAACACAACGTTTTGAAGGGGTCCAACATAATTTTTAAAAAAATAAATAAATAATACCACGGAAAAAGAAAAATTACACGATCACAGAATTCGAAAAAGAAAAAGAAACACAACGTTTTAAAGGGGTCCAACATAATTAAAAAAAAATAAATAAATAATACCACGGAAAAAGAAAAAAATCTCACGATCACAGAATTCGAAAAAGAAAAAGAAACACAACGTTTTAAAAGGGTCCAACATAATTAAAAAATAATAATAATAAATAAATAATACCACGGAAAAAGAAAAAAATTACACGATCACAGAAATGCGAAGAAAAAAAAATGAAAAAAAAAATTTGAACATACACGCACACAGAGAACAAAAGATACAAGAAATATTAAAAAGAAAAAGAAGAAAAGGCCGATATGCCGTAAAAAGAAATTCGTAGTAATGAAAAAAAAATAGTAAACAAGTCACCAACGTAATTCATTGATAAATGAATTGGCCTGTTAAAAAAAAAAACACACACACACGCGAATGCAGAGATTGTGTAATCTATTATTGTTTTGAAATTTGTAGAAGTGCATTAGAAAATGTGTGTCAATATGAAATCGTTTGGACGAATTGTTGAATTTAATCTGTCAATCAAAACAGGAATTTCAAAGGTCGCATGTACTCTCTATGAAACGGCGTGTAAATTGTTTTGAAATGCATTTTGTGTTCATAGTGAACTTTTCGGCTTTTGCGTGTTCATTTATTTTGTTTTTGAAAAAAAAGGGACAATTGTTTTGGACAGACTGTTGAATTGTTGTTTGTTACAGATGATTTTTTTTTGTTGTTAAAAAAAAAAAAAGTTATAACTGTTGCAAAATGTTTAAATGTATTAAGGTATTTTTTTTTGGAAAATGTTTTTATGATGTTGAACAAATATTGTAAATTGTCTTATGTAATGTTATGATTTTCACAGCAAGAATTCAAAGTTATCCGTAAATATACATTAGATTAAAATGATCTAGTAGAAAATAAGTTAAGACGTATGGTTGGCTTACAGATTCAGTTAGAATTTTAGAAGGGGGACAAGAATTAAAATTACGTAAACGGGCATTTGGAGAGATTTTAGATGTGATACGCCGTAAGAAAGATGTTTTGTTTTAGCATTTGGTTTTGTTGTTTTTTTTTAGAGATCCTAAAATTTTTTCTCCAAGAAAAGTGACTTGGTAGGGATTGATAAGCACAAGAAGTGCCCCTATACGAAAAATTTGGGAACCTGGTTAATTAAGTGCTTAAAATAAGCTGGTTGCACGTAGACGACTCCAAGCAAAGTAGTAAATAAGTCTTGGCTTAGTTAATAAACAGGCGTTGGAAAGAATACGAAAATTCTTAAGGGGACCAGTAAACCGATGAGAGGTAGTCCCGAGGCAATCACATATAGCTTAATGAAGTAAGAGACAGGCAAAAATATGCCGTAGATTACGTAAGAAAGATATAACCTTGTATTTTTTTTTAGAGAAGCATGAATGTGGGATATATCTGCTGGATCTTGGAAGCTCTGGTGAGAGGAAAGAAAAATCACAAAAAAAAACGGGCAATTAGATAGAATTTAGGCGCAATTACGGTGTTGGGCGCGAAACGTGTTAGTTAGTTAGGGGTGATATTTCTAAATCCTCGTCGAAGTTTCAAAAATCCAAGCAAGGAAATCCGAGTGAATCCGTATGAGAGAAAAAAAAGGTATATCTTAAACTTCTGAAGCCAACCACAAAGATTTAAGTATATGAGCTTTGGTATGTCCCGTATGAGATAGTTATAGAATAATAAAAAAACAAAAACAAAGCCATACTTAATAAGACTAACCATGCGGAAAGAGAGATCAGAGCACTTTTGAGACGAAGGAAGTCGTCCATTTCGAGAAAGGTGAAAACCTCTAGTCTGCGGCATATGGGTGGCTGGAAAATAGCTGATGTGAATTATAGGAATACCCTACACCCAAAAAGTAAATGCCACAAAGATCAGAAAGGTTCTGATCTTATAAAAAAAAAATAAATAATTGTGAAATCGGCCGTGAAGGGCTGACTAAAAGAGATTTTTTTTTGTGTGTTTTTTAGCCTGATCTTTCTAGCCGTGTGGTTGTGTAGATGTAAAAATAATAAAAAAAATGTACTAAAGTTAAAAATGCATACATTTTTTTTGTGAAATATGGACGGGAGGGATGTTACATGATAAGGGCTGTCCCCTGTTCATGTAAGTATAAAAATAGAGAGATTAGTGAAAATGGAAATAAGAGAAAGCAGAAATCGAACCCTGGACATAAGTTTTAAAGAACAATAGGTTTAAATGGAATGTCCAGTAAATTGTTAATTCGGATGAAATAAATAATAAATAAACTATTCAATTGTTAAAAGAATGTGGATAATAAAATATGAGTTAAATAAATTAGATATGTAGGTTAAATTCCTTTGTGGAAACAAACAAGGAAAATAGGTTATTGGGAAATCAATGTCGAAAACGTGCAAAGTCGTGCATGTTGAGACACGTGAATTTTGCTCACGTGGCCGGGATGCATGGAGTTCTCAATATAGCAGGAGGGAGAGTCGGAGAGAGTCGGAGAGAGTCGGAGAGAGTGGAGAGAGTCAGAGACAGTCAGTGAGAAAACTCAGAGACAGGCGGACGTCTGAAGCGAGACGTCACTTCAGAAACTAAGATGTGAAACTTTGAGTTCTTAATGAGGAAGTCGACCGGTCGTCAGAAAATAAATTCACCATGTGTTTTGGATAAAGCTTATCTTTGTGTTGTGATTTCTACAAAAAGGTAAATTGTATTGTTATTATATGTCTGTGTATAAAATGTCATTACAACAACATCTCTCTCTCTAAGATACAACATCATATGTAATAAGACAAGAACTCTCACTAAGACACATATCATTACTAATAAGAACTCTCACAAGAAAAAGCATCACTTATAATAGTCTCTCTCTAAGAAGACTCTTTAATGAAACAACTATATAACAATAATCACGAACATCTGAAAAAATAAAATTCAATGTTTAGTATTTGCATTTACGTATTAGTATTCTGTTTATTGTTGTCAATATTATTGCATGGAACACATCAATTAATTTCATCCGAAACATAAATGTCACATAAAATATAACTATTTTCTAACTTTACACAGAACCAGCTGATACAGGCGTTGTGCAAATCTATAAATTTTTATGTTTTATTTATTATAACTTTTTTTTCTCATATATTTTGCAAATCTTTATTTAAAGTGGAAAACTTCCAGATAAATAAGAAAGACACTGAAGATATTAAGAACTATCGGCCAATCAGTCTTCTGCCAGTGACAAACAAGGTATGTTCTCAGGTCTTGCTAAGACGTATGCTAGGGACACTAAGTAATCAACCTCGAACAAGCAAATTTCAGAGCAGGTTACTCCACCATCGACAATATCCAGGCTGTCAGTCAACTGCAAGAGAAAGTCAATGAATACAAGATTCCACTATGCTTTGCTTTGTGGATTACGAAAAGGCTTTTCGACTCAATAGAGTTTGATCCACTGTTCACTGCCCTTGAGAACAAAGGAGTTTACTCTACATAATTCACCTTGCTGAAAGATCTGTACAATACCTCGACTCTAATTAAAAGCTACTTTAAAGCTCCATCATGACAGCAACAAGATCAAGATGGAGAGGGAAGCAAAACAAGCTTATATTTCGCCCAAATTCTTCACAACTTGTCTCCAGGATGCGATAATTAGTCGGCTGAAGTGGGATGGTAGGGGAGTCAACATCGATGGCGAACACTTGTAACATTTCATCTTCACTGATGGCACACTCTCCTCAGAAACTAAATGACATTTTAAACGACATCTCCTCTAAGAGCAAATCAGTTGGCTTCAACATGCACCTTGGTAAAACGAAGGTTATGTTAAACCGACACACTACAAGTCGCTAACAATTGTTGATGGAAAGACCATTGAGGAAGTTGAAAGCTACATCAATTTGAGCAAGCAAATTATGAAAGATGGAGATCTCTTTCCTGAGATAAAGAGAATGACAGCATTGGGGTGGGCAGCTTTTGGGAAAGTGGAGAATATCATGAGAAGCTGAAAAGCAAATATGTCAATAAAATGGAAGGTCTTCCATGTATCAAACCTGTGATGCTCTGTGGTAGTGAAACATGGGCTCTAAGAGCTCGCCCAAGTGAAATCTTGGCAGTGGCACAAAGGAAGAGGGAGAGGATAATGTTAGACATTACTCTAAAAGATAAAAATACAAACATCTGGATACACCAACAAACAAGAGTTATTGATATCAATACTACCATGAAAACATCCAACCACAAATGGACAGGGCACGTAGCCAGACAACATGACAACAGATGGTCCATCAGGACAACGGAATAAACACCTCGTGAACATAAGAGGTCAAAGGGAAGACCAAGAACAAGATGGAAGGACGACCTGATACAACACATAGGTCCCACATGGTAGTGGATAGCTCGGGACATAGATAGATCGCTAAAATCCGAGGAGGGGGTTCTCATTGAGTGATAAAACCCTTGTTGATATTGATTGATTTGAAGGGGTAACCTACCAATATTTTTTCTACATTAAGTTTCCGCTAATTGGTGATGGCCAATAAATGGGTGCTCCTTCTAAGTAAATTTTATGAACTAAATTGTTTCCAATTCAAATAGCAAACATAAATCTCTAGCGACATAATAATTAAGTGCAAATGAAACAAATAAAATGTAAAAACAATTAAGTATCGAAAAAAAAGTTTTCGTGCTTAGTTGTCAAAAATTTGACCAACATCGAACGAAATTATTACTAATGGTATACAGTTTTATATCATAACTTTTTTTTTTTACTAAAATTGGTATAATTTTTACAAAACTCTAAATTTGAGATTAAATAATATATTTCAAGAGAATTTCTTTTTAATCGGAGATTCATACTTTGGCGTTGTGCAGAGGGAGACAACTCTCATTTTCTACGAAATTCGTTCTTTTTTTTCATCTCATAATTTAGGACGCTCGATTTAACAATATTTTTTATTAAATCAAAACATTAAAAAAAGGAAGCTGCAACAATTTTTTTGGTATTATTATACAAACACCGTGACAGCGTTAGGGTTAGGGTTAGGGTTAGGGTTTAGGGTTAGAGTTAGGGTTAGGGTTAGGGTTAGGTTTAGGTTTAGGGTTAGGGTTAGGTTTAGGGTTAGGTTTAGGGTTAGGGGTTAGGGTTAGGGTCAATTCGCTGTCACGGTGTTTGTATAGTTTTTCCATTTTTTTTACATAACAAAGTTGATGACATAATTATTACAAAATGTAGTCTTATGTAAGCGAATCGTTTCTGTTTTCATATAATAATTTACGACGCTAAAACCAACATTTTCATTAGATTAAAACATTAAAAAAGAAGCTGCAGGAAGTTTTTTTTACATTTTTTTATTAATTAAAAAACAAATGTTATGGTAAGGGTTTTAAACGTTAGTCTTTTACCTTAAAAAATACAAATAATGAAACAAGAAAGAAACTTTTAAAGCTTTTTTTACGACTACAAATACAACCAATGAAACTCTTTAATAAAACAAGAAGGAAACTTTTAAAGCTGCGGCGACTTTTCTTTACTGTAACAAAGCTTATAATATTAATAAAACCAACATGTAGTTTTTAACGTTACAAAACATGAAAATGCGACGATAGTTGTAGAGCAATGGATTTTTAATTAAAAAAAATGCGATTTGTTAAAAACTAGATGTTGATGTTTTTTACAATATTACAAGCTTTGTTTAGTAAAAAAAAAAAAGCAGCAGCCTTTTTATCAGATTCTCATTATTTTATTAAAAAGTTTTGTATGAAAGAAATATAATTTCCTTTCGTAACATTTTCGCAATGTTAAAGACTTTAACATCACAGCTAAGACTAATGTTTAAAAACCCAAATGCACTGGGGGACCACCCGAAGACTTACCTTAAAGAAGTTGCTTATGGGGAGGTTGAAAATAAGAAAATATCTTTCCGAATAAACACCCCCAACCTCCCTATGTTAAGAATGGGTTTCATAATAAACACCCTTTGGAGGTTAGACAACCAGTGCACATTGATCAAAACCTTACCATAACATTTACTTTTATATATAAAAAAATGTCGTAAAAATGTAGAAAATGTTGATGCAGCTTCCTTTTTAACTATTTACATCTAATGAAAATATCGTTGGTTTTAGCATCGTTAATTATGTGAAAACAGAAACGATTCTCTTAATCGTCGCATAAACACTACATTTTGTATTATTAATGTTATCAACTTTGTTTACAATGTCTCTACAACGATCGTCGCCTTTTCATTTTTTGTAATGTTAAAAACTAGACGTTGTTGTTGTTGTTATTATTATTATTATTATTATTATTATTATTATTATTATTACTATAAGCTTTGTAACAGTAAAACAAAAAGTTACCGCAGCTTTAAACGTTTCACCATTTTTTATTAAAGAGTTTCATTCTTTGAATTTTTTAAGGTTCAAAACTAATTTAAAAAAAAAACCTTACCATAACATTTAATTTTTAATTTGAAAATAAAAGTTGCCGCAGGTTATTCTTAAAATGTTTTCACCCAATAAAAATATCGTTTGTTCATTGGTTTTCTCTTATTCGTCGTGTAAGACTATATTTTGTATTTTATTAATGTTATCAATTTTGTTACATTAAAAAAAATCGTCGCAGCTTTCTTTTTTTAATGTTTTCATTTAATAAAAATATCCTTGAATCGAGCGTCCTAAATTATGAGATGAAAAAATTGATGAATCTCTTAGTAAATGAGAGTCGTCTTCCTCTGCACAATGCCAAATTGTAAAACAGTGCCTATACTTTTTTTTTATTATTCACGTCTGTTATAAAGCATGACTGAAGCAATATTTTTTTATTTATTGGATTGCAATAAAAATAAACTTAATTTATTATTAAAGATTATTTTTTTAAGTTATTGAATGACAGTTTTTAAAATGAAAATGAAAACAAAACAAAGGAACTTACCTTTCATTCAAGGAATTCAATACAAAAAAAAAATCGGGATGAATTCGTTTTTTTTTTTCTTTTGTAAATTTTGTTTTTTTTATTGTTATGATTTTTTTAGTAAAGTGATACAACTTTTGTTTTGTGTGTCCGATTCATTAAGAAATAAAATATATGAAAATATAAAAGAATACAAATTGAAAGATGAAAAACACGATTTAAACGTGAAATTATTTATAGAGGAAAGCAATTTCTCAAGAACAAATAATTTAAGGTCATCGTATTACGGTGTAATCATTATTACGTTCCTCGTGTAACAATGTCCGTTCATTATTTAAGTGTGCCAAATTGTTTTCCTATCAAATTTAGATTATATTTGTGAACGTTTGGACTTCTTTTGTAAATTTCTTATTTTGTAATAAATTATAAATAAATAAAAAATATGAAGATATAAAAAAAATCAGCTTTACGTTTTTTTTTTTTTTTGATTAATCGAACGACGATTAGCATCAGCATAAGAACAATGTAATGTTGAAATCAAAGGGAGATAATTCTGAAAAGAGTTACACGAGGAACGAAATAATGATTACACCGTGTATTGATGACCTAAATTCATTGGTCTCTAACAGTTGATTTTATTTTTTAATAATTTCACGTTTAAATCGTTTTTTTTTATCTTTTAATTTTGATTCTTTTATATTTTCATATATTTTATTTCTTAATAAATTGGACACACAAAACAAAAGTTGTATCAATTTACTAAAGAAATCCTAACAAATTTTCTGTTTTGAACACAAAAGAACAAAGAATTCAACCCGATTTTTTTTCGTATTGAAATGAAAGGTAAGTTTTTAAATATTTTTGTTTACGTTTCTAATCCGATTTTGTTAATAACCTTAAATATTAAATTATGTTTATTCATTTCATTTATTTTTAAATCCTGGGATGAAAGATAAGTGTTTTTTTGGATTTGTATTACTCTACGCATAGATTCGAAAAAGTTGTCAAAAAACAAATATATAACGAATAAATGTTATCAAAGGCAAGATAAGTTACGTTTTTACCTTACTGGATATATTTTCTAGTGTTTTTTTAATTTAATTTAACATGTTTATTCAGCTAGAAAAACATAGTGTTTACCGATGTCTTGTAAAATTTAAAATGGTTCCCGACTCTCTCTTTCACACGGTAAGTTTGAGACAAGGAGTTAAAAAAAATTAATAAATATACAAAATACTGTTAAAACCCACCGATTATATGTCAGCCCGTGTCACGGTAACATATATTGAGCGAATTTCTAACAGTATTTTGTCTATTTTTTTTTTTTTAATTTTTAAGTCCTTTTCTCAAACGTACCGTCTGAAAGAGAGTCGGGCGCAATTTTAAATTTTCCAATACATCGGTAAACACTATGTTTTTCGAGCTGAATAAACATGTTACATTAAATAAAAACACGGTACTGGTCGCGATAAGAGTTCCCTGCCGAACACCCTAAAAAAACAATGACTTCTCGCCACGCATGCGCAAAGGCCATGTTTTAGTTGCCATAGTAACAAAACGATCATGAATTTTTATCGACTTTGTTTTACTGTTTATGAATATTGAAATAAAAGACATTACTACACATTTATTAATAATATCTCACTTTTAATCACTCTTATCGACTTTTTTTTTACTGTTTTACTGTTTGTGTCACTTTTATCGACTTTTTCTTTTTTTTAAATAGCATTTTCTTTTTTAAATGTGTTTTTAGTTTTGTGTGTTGAATGAAACTTTTTTTTTTCATTACAACAATAGTTATCGACCCCGGTTAGCTAATTCCGTAAAAGGACATGTTTTAGTTACTATGGCAACTAAAACATGTCCTTTGCGCATGCGTGGGGAGAAGTCATTGTTTTTTAGGGTGGTCGGCAGGGAACTCTTATCGTGACCAGTACCAAAAACACTAGAAAATTATCCATTTAGGTAGAAAAGTAACTTATTTTGCCTTTATTAACATTTATTTGTTATATATTTGTTTTTTGACAACGTTTTCGAATCTATGTGTACAGTAATAAAAAACTTTTTTTTTTTACATAGCGGTCACCACTTATAAAAGCCCGGAGGTCACTCAGGGATTAGGGATATTATTATTGCATGTACAGTAATCAATGAGATAGTGTTGTAGTAATCATTAGTATTGGAGATTTGATAGAGTGTCTTACTTAAGGGGGCGGTTTGTCAGGAATTTGTTTATGTTGGATTGGAAGACATCCAAGTTGTAGTCAGGTGGGAAACAGACGGTGGGTAGAAGAGTTTATTATGTTACATCTATTCTTAAAAAGAAAATACTTGTGTGATTTCTGAGACCCGTAAACACAATAATCTAATTCGAAGAAAACTGATCACATAAAAAATAATAAAATGAATAAACAAAACTAATTTTCTTGTATTTAATTGTTAAATGATTATTCACTTATGTTTCTGTTCTATTTTTAAAAATCTGATTTTTAAGTTAAATTCGAATTTTACGAGATGTTATTTTATTAAATTATTAGATGAAAGTACAGAATAGTTGCAAAACACTTTCCTCTCTCCATGTTAAGAATTGCTTTCTGAATAATAAGGTTATTATTTCAGCCTGGTAACATAAGTGCCTAAGTCCCTAATTTTTTTAACATAAAAAATCTTTTTTTCTGTCTACACTTAACTATTTTGTCGCTAGAGAATTTCGTTTTATTTTGTATGTTTTATCTCATATTTAAGATTTTTGAATGGGGATCACTTTCTTTTATAAAGTTTACATAAAATAATTAAATAGTTATTGGCCATCATTAATTATCAGTAGAAAAATCTATTTGTAAATCTTTTACAATGTAACCCAGCGTTGTTTACTCTCTTAATAAATAAATAAAATAAAATAAAAATTAAGTATTTTTGCTATCACGTTTCAACAATTAAAAAACAATATCGTTCAAAGACACGACAAATAATAATAAATATTTAAGATTTTAGTGCGTCAAGGGCAGACAACTGTATTTAATCGTGCACTTTTATAAACAAAGGCTGTTTTCAACTATTTTACATGCATAAATGAATAAAATATATTTATTAAGTGATACATAATACTCTTCTGACTGATAATATTAGCTTAAAATAGTTTTGTATAATACGCTGATTTAATTAATACATGAAAAGGAAAACTTGGGATCGCTAAGGTTGTAATGTCTGTGCTATGTATTTCGTTGGAGACGATAATTTGGTTAGAGGTGATACGATTTGCTAGGAGCAAAGTGTAGTATCTGTTCCGACAGATACTGCAAGCTATGACTAGCTATGACTAGCAAAGACCAGATGTGGGGGCAACCCCACATGCCTGACCTTTAACCAGCTCCCATTTCCCACCTCTCGGGAGCTGGTCCCCTTTTTCCCTTCCCCCTCCCTTCACTCCTCACATTAAAAATCGGCCTTGTGCCTAATTTGCTCGGTGGGGGAGCAAATAAATACCATCTGTTCCGGCAGATGTTGCACTTTGTGACCATTGCCCTTGTGGCAATTGGTTATTGTTACATGTAGGGGCAACCCTATATGTACCATCCCCTTCCCCTCCCTCCCCCTTCACCTCACATAAAGCCGACCTTGTGTCACATTTTGCTTACGTGGGGAAGCAAATAAATACCTACGATAGCCAATGAGGATTTTCCGAGGCGGTATTGAAAACTATTCCCAATACCCCGTGATGGCACTCAGTGCCAACCGCAATTTCTGGACACCTTTAAGGAGGTGTAAAATCAAAAATAAAAACAGACAATATTTAAATCCCATGCCTTACCTCCTTCTTCGGGAATACTAGGCTTTTTTTCGATGCTTTTCTTTTTCACGTGTAGATTTTTTTGTCTTTTTTTTTGGCATTTTATTTTTTTCGTTTTATGTCAATTTTTATTGTACCCTTTTTCATTTAATAACCCCCCCCATTTTTATCTTGTATATGTTTTTTTTTAATCTTCATTTTATGTTTTGGTAAATTTTCAAATTAGGTCCACCTCCACAGTTTTCTTTTATCATCATCATCATCATCATCATCATGGAGTCCGTAAGCCTTGACAATGATTAGTCGAGGCGTCGGTGCTTTATCCTTCGGTACAGGACTTTCCATTTGGCTCCTAACTTGCTTGAACAGTTTAGGTGTAGTATCTGTTGCGCATCAGATAAGTATTCTCTGAACCTCAAATGCTCATTTCCAGTGGAACCCACAATGACTGGCAAGCAGAGGAAGCTGCAGCTTCTAGCCGAAAGTAATCTCAGTGAGGTAGACAGTCGCCCTTTCATGTCTGCTACTACGCTTTTTCTTTCTGGATGAGCCTTTTAAGGAAAACTGCAGGGCAGCAGCAGGATTTGAAGTCAGTGTTCCCATCTCCTAGTCTTTTGCTGTAATAAGGCCCACAAGGCAGTGGTGTTTTATTTTGGGGTTGGTTCCCCTAGTCTTCGCCCAATCAAGGGCACCCACAAGACAGTGGGGTAGGGGGTGGTAGTCTGCAAGGCACCCTGTTACTGTGTGTGGCCAACGTGGAGGTACTGTAGGAGTCTTTATGATGTACTGCCAGGGAAGACTTATGCAGAGCTGCTCCCTTTTAACCATGAGGTTAGCTAGCGGTGTTAAAAGTATATAAATATTATAAAATATAACAGCGCGATGTTAGTTTGTGTAGGGATTGAGTTGTGTTTGACAAAAGTCCATTTCAATTGTTTTAATACACTTTGCAATAAACACATCAATAACCTATGTTTTACAATGTCGTCTATCATTTTCTCCCTCTCTCCCAAATTTTGTGTAAAATGTTTTTGACTCCTAATTGGGGTATGAAACGAATCCATTCGTCTCATACCCCCATTAGGAATCAAAAACATTTTACACACACCCTTTTTTGATATAATGGAAAAATCCTTTCGGATTCAATTTTGGTTTCACTTGAGAAAAGGAAAAAAAATAAATAAATAAAAATTAAAAAATAAATGAACAAAGAAAAATAAATCAATAAAATAATTTTCTGGTTTTGGGGGAATCTGTCTTTATTCTCATTGGTCAAAAAGAATTATTAATTTATTGGTATAATGTGTGCAAAAATAAGCAATTTTTTCTGACATTGAGTTTTATTTTTTGATAAATATAAAAATAATTACTTTTCAAATACCGGGGAATGCTGACGGAGTTACTTAGGCAATTTTTACAATTGCAGGAGTGCCCCTCCTTTAGGGTAGCCTACTGGATCCCCACTTTCCGGCCTTGTGCCACATTTTGCCGAGAACTACCCCCATCAGGAGTCAAACACATTTTACACACATTCTTTTTTTTGATATTGAGAAATCCTGGTTTCACTTGATAAAAGGACAAAAATAAATAAATAAATAAAAATAAATGAACAAAGAAAAATTAACAAATAAAATAATTGTTTTTTTTGTTTTTTTTTCTGGTGTTGGGGGAATTTGTCTTTATTCTCATTAGTCAAAAAAATTATTTTTTATACATATAACAAATAAACACTTTTCAAATATATATAAACATACAAATAGAATACTTTCCAAATACATATAAACATATGCACAAAAATTCACAAATATACACTTTTTTGTTTTGTTTTATCAAATGTTTGGAAAAAACGATACAAAAAATGACAAATAGGAAGTTTACAAAATGGTTTTAACAAGTGACATTTTTTTAACAAAAACTGGAAACATTATGTTAGGTATTAGTTGGTTAATTTGGTTAGTAAGGTAAAAATGGTCGCAATTTAACTTTTAATTTTTTGGTATGATTTTGACTGTTTATGCTTCTCCTTTTGTCTTTCTGAAAAGGGATTTATTAATAATTAGATTCCAAAAAGTTCGCTTATAAAATGTCTTAATTTTATTCTTTTTATAGGTTTAGTGAAAATGTCGGCTATATTATTTTAAGACGTCACATAAGTAAGAGTAATAGATTTTTTCCTTATTTCATCTCTTAAAAAATGATATCTGATATCAATATGCTTCGACCTTTGATGAATCATAGAATTTTATTCTGCTTCACAAATAGAAAGGGCAACAATTTGTTGCTTTTTAGTTTTCCAAGTGATCAGTCTTTGACAGTCTAAAACAATACCCTGCTATACTCTTTCTATCCTCAGAGTTAGCCCAATCTAAATCCGAAAATCCTTCTAAATTAAGAGAATATGTAGACGTTTTAAAATATTAAAAAAATATCTGCTGTTTAATATTTTAGATGATTACTTATGTAGATTAAATTAATCTAGAGTTTGTGTTCAATCCAATAAAATTGACAACAATAAACAAACATATTTAATAATAGAGAAACAATCCAATAATATTAACAAAAATAAAAAACACCAATAATATGTGAATGCAAATACTAAAATATTGAATTTCATGATTTTTTACAGATGTTCCTGATTAAACTTCGATAATTCAATTTTAATGGAGTATTATGTTGTTTAAACATTATCCTATGAAAAATTATTAATTTATTTGAACGAATACAGCGACATCTGTTGGAAGATTTATGTTACTGGACACTACAAGTATGTGTTTATTGTTTAAATAAATCAGAAGGAAATAATAACAAATTCACAAATCACACACATAAAAAAAAGCACAAATCACGAATCATATATTTTGCTGAAAAGTGGCTTTTAATATATTAACACTGGAGAAAAGCAACATTCTTGTAAAGTTTGTTGATACACTTGTTTCGACATATCATTATCCACAGTTTACGATTGAGTAAAACATGTATGAGTAAAACATATGAGTAATTCATATATGAGTAATTCATATATACAATAAAATTGAAATAAAGAAGATAAAAACAATGTCCCTGTAATGGGTGTATCGGTCTCACTGGAGAAAAGAAACATTCTTATTCTTCAATAAAATATTACTTTATTTGGAAGACTATAGCGACATCTGTTGGGAGATTTATTATAATTAACATTAATGCTATTTAACAAATTCTGTAAACATGACTTGAAGGTAATATAAACTTTTGGTGTTTAATATCCAAATAAACAAAAAGGTAATAAGAGATCGAATTAAAAATTACAGCTTCTAAAAAAGAATATTTTCTGCAGATCTGGAAATTCTCTCGTAGAAATTTAACACTTTATAAAGATAAAATACTAGGTAAATTTTTCCCTATCCTCAGCATGACCAAAGGAAATATAAAATTTTGAATAACCAGGGAAAAATGGTAATTTAAAATATTGCTGGTCTGAAAAGCATAATGTTACATATCAGAACTCACACACAAAAAAATCAAGTGATAATCTTGTTTTTTTTTATGTTAGTACTTATATATCAGACTTAAGTAAATATATCAGCATTTACACTGGATGAAAGCGACATTTTAAAGAGATATTCTGGTTTTTAATAATTAACGTTACTAACACATAACAAATTACGCTGAAGAAATGACACATTCTTGTGAAGTGTGTGGATATTCTTGTTTTGTAAAATCATCGTTAGTGAGACATATGAGAACTCACACTGGAGATAAACCATATTCTTGTGAAGTGTGTGAATATTCTTGTTCTCAAAAATCATCGTTAGTGAAACATGTAAGAACTCATACTGGTGAAAAGCCACATTCTTGTGAAGTCTGTGAATATTCACACACAAAGAAAATCAAGTGATAATCTTGTTTTTTTTATGTTAGTACTTATATATCAGACTTTTTTATGTCAGACTTAAATAAACATATCAGCATGTACACTGGATGAAAGCGACATTTTTAAGAGATATTCTGGGTTTTTAATAATTAACGTTACTAACACATAACAAACCACGCTGAAGAAATGACACATTCTTGTGAAGTTTGTGGATATTCTTGTTTTGTAAAATCATCGTTAGTAAGACATATGAGAACTCACACTGGAGATAAACCATATTCTTGTGAAGTGTGTGAATATTCTTGTTCTCAAAAATCATCGTTAGTGAAACATGTAAGAACTCATACTGGTGAAAAGCCACATTTTTGTGAAGTGTGTGAATATTCTTGTTCAGTAAAATCAAGGTTAGTGAGTCATATGAGAACTCACACTAAAGAAAAGCCATATTGTTGCGAAGTGTGTGGATTTTCTTGTTCTGAAAAATCATACTTAGTGAAACATATGAGAACTCACACCGGGGAAAAACCACATTCTTGTAAAATCTGTGGATATTCTTGTTCTAGAAAACAGTATTTATATAAACATATGAGAACGCACACTGGAGAAAAGCCACATGTTTGTAAAGTGTGTGGATATTCTTTTTCTGAAAAGTCACACGTAATAAGACATATGAAAACTCACACTGGGGAAAAGCCACATTCTTGTGAAGTTTGTGGATATTCCTGTTCTGAAAAATCAAGCTTAGTTAGACATATTAGAATTCACACTGGAGAAAAGCCACATTCTTGTGACGTCTGTGGATATTCTTTTTCTCAAAAATCAACATTAGTTTCACATATGAGCACTCATATTAGGAAAAAGCCACATTCTTCTTAAGTGCGTTGATATTATTGCATCAGAAATTAAAGTAAGTGAGTCATTCGAAAACTCATACTGAAAAACCTGGCCTCAAAATACTTTTCCTGGAAGTAAACCTTGAGAAAATATTCAAAATCGCATAGTATTCGCTGCCCAAATAAGATCCCCTTTCTATGGATAACCCACATAAGCTTTTACGAAGAATGTTGCATCTTCTCAAAGTCATATAACTTCAAGTAACAGCATGAAGCTGACTAATCCACCAGACAAGATGGATTCTTGTCCTGGAATCCAGTAAGACAAAGGACTCAAATGATAGATATTTTCTACAACAAATGAAAATGGTTGATTGGAGAGAGACAAATTATGTTCTCAATTTCTTTACTAACTCAGTGTTTGAGAAATAAAGAAGTTTAATGGAACATTCGAATATCTATGTATCTCATATAGACTTCAAGTGTTAACCCCCGATAGTGGGCTTTTCCTTTCTGAGAACTTTGACTGAAGTAAAAATAAAATCTAAGTGTAAAGCCACATGTGAAATGTGTGGATATTCTTGTTCTCAAAAGCCAACGTTAGCTTCACATATGACCACTCATATTAGGAAAAAATTCTTGTTACGTGTGTGGATATTGTTTTTATCAAAAATTAAAGTTAGTGAGACATTTGTAAATTCTTGAGAAGAATATGGATATTCTTTTTCTGAAAAATCACTGTTAATGAAAAATACACGAAATGAACACTAAAGAAAATTCATATTCAATATATGAACATTATTTTTTTATATGTGTATATTCTTGTTATTAATCAATTTAGTGATAGATATGAAAAACACAATTTATAAAATATTATAGTTTTATTCTGTCAATTTACATTTATTCGTATTAAAACGTCAATCTTTTACGACTATATGTTTAAATGTTTCAAAAATAACAATTGAAAAAGACATGCATATCAAGCATATTTGTACGACGAAAGAATAGAGTCTATGAAGCAAACCATGCATATCGGGACAGTATGTAAAAAGTTAAACAGATATAGAAATGTAAATAGTGCAGGATATGAAAGTCTACACTTACAAATCTCAATCACATTTGTTGTTGGCGTCATACTGGAAAATTCTGTTATATGAGCAACACAGCAAATGAAAAGGGAAAGAACTACACAAAACATCAATATGCACACAAGAACAGAATGCGGCCATTAGATAGTTATCGGAAATTGATGGCTTACAAGCAAATGGACAGTGCAGGTTTCGCCACACAGCGTTTAAGGCCTCGATCCCCTAATGTGTGGATGCCCAATCCTATTGTCAGGTAGTGTTTACACTGTCTGCCATAGCACAGTGACTATTTACTTTCATTAGACGATCTGTCAAGTGATGCAATTTTACAGCCGGCAAGCATAACAGTAATATTTATGATTAAAACTTATGAAAAGAAAAAAAAGAAAAAACAATCTGTCAAATATATCCGTTGAACAATTTAAACAATCTTATATGCCATACATTACGACTATGTAATCCCTACCTTGAAAATGCGTCTGTGAAACCTCAAAGAGAGTTGCAACCTTGGTTGAAGTGAGTGCCCCTAAAGATGGAGGTCTGAACAAACCTGACATAGTTATATGGAATAAGTCAAAGAGAGTTGCAACATTGGTTGAAGTGAGTGCCCCTAATGATAAGGTCGGAACAGAGCTAAAAGGGATAAAGACTAAATATCAAGGTCTCATGTATGATATGAAAAGAAACTGGCATCTTAGAGAGATATCAATAATACCAGTTATTATAGGTGCCACAGGCCTATGAGGAAGAAACTGAATTTTACTTAACTAATATTCCTGGTGAACTAAGTGCAAAAGAGATCCAGACAATTGCAATAAGGGGAACAACGAGGATACTTCAAAGAGCTCTCCGTTAGTTTCAATAAAAAGCTGGGCAATGCTCGCAGCTGGTCTGGCTGCCTCATACCCAGCATTACAATCTTCAAAGGAAGCAAATTTAATAAAAAAGGAAAAAGCCGTATTCTGAAGTATTTGAATATTCTGTTTCTTAAAAATCACTGTTGGCTAAACATATGAGAATGTCACTGGATAGTCTTGTTCTGAAAAATCAAATTTATTAAGGAATATTAGAATTCACACTGGCGAAAAACCAAGTAACAGCATGAAGCTGACTAATCCACCAGACAAGATGGATTCTTGTCCTGGAATCCAGTAAGACAAAGTGTTGCAAAAATAACAATTGAAAAAGACATGCATATCAAACATGTTTGTACGGCGATAGAATAGAGTCTATGCCTCATTGAAGCAGACCATGCATATCGGGGCAGTATTTAAAAAGCTAAACAGATATAGAAATGTAAATAAATGAAAGTCTACACTTACAAATCTCAATCACATTTGTTATTGGCGTCATACTGGAAAATTTTGTTATATGAGCAACAAAGCAAGAGAAAAGGAAAGAACTACACAAGAATCCATATGCACAAATAGAACACAATGAAGCCGTAAGACAGCTACCGGAAGAGCTTAATTCTGATGAGGAAAAACTGTTTGTAACAAATGAAAATGCAGGTCGTACAAATGCATTTTTAAAAATTGATGGCTTACAAGCAAATGGACAGTGCATGTTTCGCCACAAAGCGTTTAAGGCCTCGAGCCCCTAATGTGTGGATACCCAATTCTATTGTCAGATAGTGTTTACACTGTCTGCCACAGCACAGTGTCTATTTACTTTCATTAAACCATCTGTCAAGAGATACAACTTTACAGCCGGCAAACAAAAATAACATTTATGATTAAAACTTATCAAAAGAAAAAAAATAAATCCGTTGAACCATGTTCCAGATATATTCGAACTATTGTGCTCTAAGGGAATGTCAGAATCTTTAAAATGTCTCGGTTGGAATATATACGATGAGGCAGGTTGCCGCATCTAGAACACATAGAGCTGAATCTTACTACAATACAAATCTTACTACAATATAAATCTTACAACAATATAAATCTTACTACAATATAAAAGCTCTTCACTCAATTGTTTGCATACAACATCTATGAAATGTTTTTGTTGAAAATCAAACAGGATTAAAGGTGAATTGTTTTCATAGCAACAACCAGTTATTGCTTAACAAGATCATCACTGTGTAGATTTAAAAAGAACAAGCAGGATAGAAATACATGACTATTAGAATGTGATACAAACTTCATAGACCAAACGAGTAACATATTACGCTATTAAACAATACAGATGAACCTACTGTCTTACGCCCAAACAGTGTTGCACGTTGCTAATACTTCCAAACATTGTTGCACGTTGCTAATACTTCCAAACATTGTTGCACATTGCGACTACAGGACAGAATGAATCGAGAGAACACCTTGACTGAAATATTTCGATATTTTTTTTTTTTTTTAATTTTTTTTTACATTTTCACCCCAAACAAGGCACATTGCCACTCAGGTGTAGGGGGCTACTATCAGGCTCAGCAACTACTGGGGCACTATGTAGGGATTTGGGCAGCAAGATGTCGGTTCACGTTGCGCTTGAACTTCTGCATGTAAGTACAGTTAGGGAAGCAGGATCCTGGAATGGAATTCCAGTCTAGCGGTTCTGGGGAAGAAACTACTGGAGTAGAAAGATCTTTTACGTCTAGGGATCTCTACTGTATGGGGGTGGGATTTAGCTGCCTGTCGGGTTTGTCAAGGGTGTCTGCGTCGTGGGGGCACAAGTGTCTGCAATTCGTCAGAGCAGTCACCATTAAAATACTTGTAGAACAAGCAGAGAGATGCAACGTTTCGTCGATGGGACAGAGGATGAAGCTTAGATGCCAGTTCAGGGCCTATCAGTATTTTTGAACCTTGTCTAGGAGCGAGAGACAAGTGGTAGACGCACCAGCCCAGATGTGACAACAATACTCCATACATGGTCGAATGGTGGCCTTATAGAGGTACGCGATACTTTCAGGTGTCAGTAGTTTTCTAGCACGGTAGAGAGAGCCTACCTTTTTTGCAGCGGCCCAGGCAATGTTTTCAATATAATTGTTCCAGCTCATGTTTCTTAGAAAAATGTTACAAAATGAAATATAACAATTGAAATTTAGTTCAGAAAAATAAACAAAAGACATTGGAATGCAAGTTAATCAAAATATTATTCTTACAAATAGTTTGTAAAGTTAGAAAGAACAATACAGTTTACAATAAACAATGCGATGCGCCCTCGAATGCACAAACAATTCTCTCCCTCCCAAATTTCCCTATGCGGACGGAAACCAAAATTGATGATCTGAAAATCACCCCTTCACATGTCCACGATGTCATCAAAACACCTAGATATTTCCAACGTGTGTGGATCTCATTCCTGCTATACTAATTAAGAAATGATCAGATAAACTAGCCCCATACTTGCCAAACTATACAACAAATGTCTTCCTGAATCCTGATTCCCTACTAGATGGAAGATGGCCGCTGTAGTACCAGAGTACAAGAATTATTGCAAAAGGACCGATCCTCTCAATTATCGCCCTATAACTCTCCTCCTCCTCTCTTTCGCTAAAATCTTTGCGACATTAATCAATAAGCTCTAGTCCACTACCGGGCAAACGCTAATAATCTTATTGACAAACAGTACGGATTGATGAAATGTTCTACAGCAGTTATTTTAACAGTGCTCTCTGAACGTATATACCATGCACTGGATAAGGCAGGTGAAGTCAAGGGTGTAGCCCACAATATATCCAAGGCTAAGTTTGGCATGAAGAGCTACTAATGAAAATCAAATAATATGGTATAACTGGACGAATACTAAATATAAGTAGGTTTTTCTTATACAATATGACCATTCAGGTTGTCATTGATGGACATTCCAAGCAGCATAATCGTTGGACCACTGTTATTCTTGAGATTCATAAATGACCTCCACGATAATATTGAGTCCAAGGTGGTTATATTAGCTGATGATACAACGATCTATAACACGCATGAGGGAAGAACGGATGTACACAAATCCAAGATCATGGCTTTATCATTACAAAATGACCTCCAGACCAGAGTTGAATGGGGACGCAAATGAATGGTAAATTTTAACGGTAGTCAGACTAAGCTGCTCTCCTGTAACAATTACAAAAAACCCTCTCCAACCACAGATATCCATGACAAATAACACTACCTGAGAATTAATCCTTCAAACTCCTTGGTTTAACATTCACAGGAAATATAAACTGGAACAAATACATTGAGAACATTGCGAAACCTGCTGCAAGGAAAGTGGGCTCCCTCTATCTTGCTAGAAACTGCTTACATTTGAGAGTATTCTGTACCTCTGTTAGGCCACTATTCGCCCATGTATGAAGTATTGTTGCCACATCTGGGATGGTGCATCTACTACTATCCTTGGATAAAATCTACAATCTAATAAGTTCCACTTTGTCAACTAGGCTCCAGCCCCTGTCCCATCGCCGCAATGTTGCATCCCCTGTGCTTGTTTTACAAGTATTTTAATCGAATGTGCTCTGCTGAAGTCATTGCACTTGTATCCTTTCGACGTACACATCATTAGCGAACCCGCTTGACAACAAAATCACACCCCTTCACCGTTGAGGTACCTAAATGCCAGAAAGTTTTCTACTCAAATAGCTTCTTCCTAAGAACTGCTAGACTTTGGAATTCTCTTCATGTTTTCTGCTCCCCAAACTGTACTGATATGCAGAAGTTCAAATGTAACGTAAACCAATATGTTAATTTTTCTTGTGTATCATTCACTTAGTAGCCCCTTACGTCCAAGTGTTTTGTTTGGAATTCTCTTCATGTTGTCTGCTCCCCAAACTGTACTGATATGCAGAAGTTCAAATGTAACGTAAACCAATATGTTAATCTTATGTGCCATTCAATTAGTAGCCCCTTACGTCCAATTGCTTTGTTTGGGGTGAAGGTGCGTGAGAAAGTTCTCAACCTGCTGGAGGAGCTGTTTTGAGATCGAGAAACAGTTGTTAACTGTTGAGGTTGGTTGAAAGCTACAGAGAATTCTAAACATAATTGGATAAATGATCAAAACACGTGTTTTTACATTGAACAATGCCAATCGCTGATGTCTAGCATTTACAAACAAGCAGAAGGTTTATTACAACAAAATGATTTAAAAAATCTAAGCATTATTTGGATTGATTACAAAAACGCATATGATAATCTGCCTCACTCTTAGTATCTTTGAATAACTTGAAAATAAAGTAATCTTGCAAGTAATATAATTATTGTCATGAAAGCAATTGGACTCATGAAAAATATGAAAAAAATACCCATTTTTTAATAAGATAAGCTGTAGCAAAACTGTGGGAAGATAAACTCTATTATCTTTGACTTTACAGTTAAGAAATCTTAGTTATTGACACGATAACACATTGGATATTAACTCATCGAATAATCGGTTGCCATTTTATATTTTTAGTTGTTTGGTCTGTCGGAAACACTCTTATTAGTGTTTAGCGAAGAATTAAGTTTTTCCCATTTTTTTAATCTTCATATTTTCATAACTTCTTCTCAAGCAATTCAGAAAAAGTAAGTATAAAATATTAAATCAACCAAATTCAATATTGACATTAGTTAAATTAATTAGAATATGTTTATAACTGATTATGTTTACATTAACCTGGGAATATTTTTGTAAAAAATAGTCAACTCATTTTATCAAACATTTTTCTACATCACTATTTCTTCTACAATATTTGTATGTCTACAGTGTCAACTCTATTAAATGTTTCAAATGTTTTATGAAATTTAATTTCTTTATTTCTTCTACAATATTTGTCTGTCTACAGTGTCAACTCTATTAAATGTTTCAAATGTTTCATGAAATTAAATTTCTTTATTTCTTCTACAATATTTGTGTGTCTACAGTGTCAACTCTATTAAATGTTTCAAATGTTTCATGAAATTTAATTTCTTTATTTCTTCTACAATATTTGTATGTCTACAGTGTCAACTCTATTAAATGTTTCAAATGTTTCATGAAATTTAATTTATTTATTTCTTCTACAATATTTGTATGTCTACAGTGTCAACTCTATTAAATGTTTAAAATGTTTTATGAAATTTAATTTCTTTATTTCTTCTACAATATTTGTATGTCTACAGTGTCAACTCTATTAAATGTTTCAAATGTTTCATGAAATTTAATTTATTTATTTCTTCTACAATATTTGTATGTCTACAGTGTCAACTCTATTAAATGTTTCAAATGTCTCATGAAATTTAATTTCTTTATTTCTTCTACAATATTTGTATGTCTACAGTGTCAACTCTATTAAATGTTTCAAATGTTTCATGTAATTTAATTTCTTTATTTCTTCTACAATATTTGTATGTCTACAGTGTCAACTCTATTAAATGTTTCAAATGTTTTATGAAATTTAATTTCTTTATTTCTTCTACAATATTTGTATGTCTACAGTGTCAACTCTATTAAACGTTTGAAATGTTTTATGAAATTTAATTTCTTTATTTCTTCTACAATATTTGTATGTCTACAGTGTCAACTCTATTAAATGTTTCAAATGTTTCATGAAATTTTATTTCTTTATTTCTTCTAAAATATGTGTATGTCTACAGTGTCAACTCTATTAAATGTTTAAAATGTTTAATGAAATTTAATTTCTTTATTTCTTCTACAATATTTGTATGTCTACAGTGTCAACTCTATTAAATGTTTCAAATGTTTTATGAAATTTAATTTCTTTATTTCTTCTACAATATTTGTATGTCTACAGTGTCAACTCTATTAAATGTTTAAAATGTTTCATGAAATTTAATTTCTTTATTTCTTCTACAATATTTGTATGTCTACAGTGTCAACTCTATTAAACGTTTCAAATGTTTTATGGAATTTTATTTCTTTATTTCTTCTACAATATTTGTATGTCTACAGTGTCAACTCTATTAAATGTTTCAAATGTTTCATGAAATTTTATTTCTTTATTTCTTCTAAAATATTTGTATGTCTACAGTGTCAACTCTATTAAAATGTTTCAAATGTTTCATGAAATTTAATTTCTTTATTTCTTCTAAAATATGTGTATGTCTACAGTGTCAACTCTATTAAACGTTTCAAATGTTTCATGAAATTTTATTTCTTTATTTCTTCTACAATATTTGTATGTCTACAGTGTCAACTCTATTAAATGTTTCAAATGTTTCATGAAATTTTATTTCTTTATTTCTTCTAAAATATGTGTATGTCTACAGTGTCAACTCTATTAAATGTTTAAAATGTTTAATGAAATTTAATTTCTTTATTTCTTCTACAATATTTGTATGTCTACAGTGTCAACTCTATTAAATGTTTCAACTGTTTTATGAAATTTAATTTCTTTATTTCTTCTACAATATTTGTATGTCTACAGTGTCAAC
Source organism: Euprymna scolopes (assembly GCF_053919585.1). NCBI lineage: Eukaryota > Metazoa > Mollusca > Cephalopoda > Sepiida > Sepiolidae > Euprymna > Euprymna scolopes. Next base: position 184,354,762 of record NC_136527.1, read on the forward strand.
TCTATTAAATGTTTCAAATGTTTCATGAAATTTAATTTCTTTATTTCTTCTACAATATTTGTATGTCTTCAGTGTCAACTCTATTAAATGTTTCAAATGTTTCATGAAATTTAATTTCTTTATTTTTTCTACAATATTTGTATGTCTGCAGTGTCAACTCTATTAAATGTTTCAAATGTTTTATGACATTTAATTTCTTGATTTCTTCTACAATATTTGTATGTCTACAGTGTCAACTCTATTAAATGTTTAAAATGTTTCATGAAATTTAATTTCTTTATTTCTTCTACAATATTTGTATGTCTACAGTGTAAACTCTATTAAATGTTTAAAATGTTTTATGAAATTTAATTTCTTTATTTCTTCTACAATATTTGTATGTCTGCAGTGTCAACTCTATTAACTGTTTCAAATGTTTTATGAAATTTAATTTCTTTATTTCTTCTACAATATTTGTATGTCTACAGTGTCAACTCTATTAAATGTTTAAAATGTTTCATGAAATTTAATTTCTTTATTTCTTCTACAATATTTGTTTGTCTACAGTGTCAACTCTATTAAAATGTTTCAAATGTTTCATGAAATTTTATTTATTTATTTCTTCTACAATATTTGTATGTCTACAGTGTCAACTCTATTAAATGTTTAAAATGTTTTATGAAATTTAATTTATTTATTTCTTCTACAATATTTGTATGTCTACAGTGTCAACTCTATTAAATGTTTCAAATGTTTTATGAAATTTAATTTCTTTATTTCTTCTACAATATTTGTATGTCTACAGTGTCAACTCTATTAAAATGTTTCAAATGTTTCATGAAATTTAATTTCTTTATTTCTTCTACAATATTTGTATGTCTACAGTGTCAACTCTATTAAATGTTTCAAATGTTTCATGAAATTTAATTTATTTATTTCTTCTACAATATTTGTATGTCTACAGTGTCAACTCTATTAAATGTTTCAAATGTTTTATGAAATTTAATTTCTTTATTTCTTCTACAATATTTGTATGTCTACAGTGTCAACTCTATTAAATGTATCAAATGTTTAATGAAATTTAATTTCTTTATTTCTTCTACAATATTTGTATGTCTACAATGTCAACTCTATTAAATGTTTCAAATGTTTCATGAAATTTAATTTCTTTATTTCTTCTACAATATTTGTATGTCTACAGTGTCAACTCTATTAAATGTTTAAAATGTTTCATGAAATTTAATTTCTTTATTTCTTCTACAATATTTGTATGTCTACAGTGTCAACTCTATTAAAATGTTTCAAATGTTTCATGAAATTTAATTTATTTATTTCTTCTACAATATTTGTATGTCTACAGTGTCAACTCTATTAAATGTTTAAAATGTTTTATGAAATTTAATTTATTTATTTCTTCTACAATATTTGTATGTCTACAGTGTCAACTCTATTAAATGTTTAAAATGTTTCATGAAATTTAATTTATTTATTTCTTCTACAATATTTGTATGTCTACAGTGTCAACTCTATTAAATGTTTCAAATGTTTTATGAAATTTGATTTATTTATTTCTTCTACAATATTTGTATGTCTACAGTGTCAACTCTATTAAATGTTTAAAATGTTTCATGAAATTTAATTTCTTTATTTCTTCTACAATATTTGTATGTCTACAGTGTCAACTCTATTAAATGTTTAAAATGTTTAATGAAATTTAATTTCTTTATTTCTTCTACAATATTTGTATGTCTACAGTGTCAACTCTATTAAAATGTTTCAAATGTTTCATGAAATTTAATTTATTTATTTCTTCTACAATATTTGTATGTCTACAGTGTCAACTCTATTAAATGTTTAAAATGTTTCATGAAATTTAATTTCTTTATTTCTTCTACAATATTTGTATGTCTACAGTGTCAACTCAATTAAATGTTTCAAATTTTTTATGAAATTTAATTTCTTTATTTCTTCTACAATATTTGTATGTCTACAGTGTCAACTCTATTAAATGTTTAAAATGTTTTATGAAATTTAATTTCTTTATTTCTTCTATAATATTTGTATGTCTATAGTGTCAACTCAATTAAATGTTTCAAATGTTTCATGAAATTTAATTTCTTTATTTCTTCTACAATATTTGTATGTCTACAGTGTCAACTCTATTAAATGTTTCAAATGTTTTATGAAATTTAATTTCTTTATTTCTTCTACAATATTTGTATGTCTACAGTGTCAACTCTATTAAATGTTTAAAATGTTTCATGAAATTTAATTTATTTATTTCTTCTACAATATTTGTATGTCTACAGTGTCAACTCTATTAAATGTTTAAAATGTTTTATGAAATTTAATTTATTTATTTCTTCTACAATATTTGTATGTCTACAGTGTCAACTCTATTAAATGTTTAAAATGTTTCATGAAATTTAATTTCTTTATTTCTTCTACAATATTTGTATGTCTACAGTGTCAACTCTATTAAATGTTTAAAATGTTTCATGAAATTTAATTTCTTTATTTCTTCTACAATATTTGTATGTCTACAGTGTCAACTCTATTAAATGTTTAAAATGTTTCATGAAATTTAATTTATTTATTTCTTCTACAATATTTGTATGTCTACAGTGTCAACTCAATTAAATGTTTCAAATGTTTTATGAAATTTAATTTCTTTATTTCTTCTACAATATTTGTATGTCTACAGTGACAACTCTATTAAATGTTTAAAATGTTTTATGAAATTTAATTTCTTTATTTCTTCTATAATATTTGTATGTCTATAGTGTCAACTCAATTAAATGTTTAAAATGTTTTATGAAATTTAATTTCTTTGTTTCTTCTACAATATTTGGATGTCTACAGTGTAAACTCTATTAAATGTTTAAAATGTTTAATGAAATTTAATTTCTTTATTTCTTCTACAATATTTGTATGTCTACAGTGTCAACTCTTTTAAATGTTTAAAATGTTTCATGAAATTTAATTTCTTTATTTCTTCTACAATATTTGTATGTCTACAGTGTCAACTCTATTAAATGTTTAAAATGTTTCATGAAATTTAATTTCTTTATTTCTTCTATAATATTTGTATGTCTATAGTGTCAACTCAATTAAATGTTTAAAATGTTTTATGAAATTCAATTACTTTATTTCTTCTACAATATTTGTATGTCTACAGTGTCAACTCTATTAAATGTTTAAAATGTTTAATGAAATTTAATTTCTTTATTTCTTCTACAATATTTGTATGTCTACAGTGTCAACTCTATTAAATGTTTAAAATGTTTAATGAAATTTAATTTCTTTATTTCTTCTACAATATTTGTATGTCTACAGTGTCAACTCTATTAAATGTTTAAAATGTTTTATGAAATTTAATTTCTTTATTTCTTCTACAATATTTGGATGTCTACAGTGTCAACTCTATTAAATGTTTCAAATGTTTCATGAAATTTAATTTCTTTATTTCTTCTACAATATTTGTATGTCTACAGTGTCAACTCTATTAAATGTTTAAAATGTTTCATGAAATTTAATTTCTTTATTTCTTCTACAATATTTGTATGTCTACAGTGTCAACTCTATTAAATGTTTAAAATGTTTCATGAAATTTAATTTCTTTATTTCTTCTATAATATTTGTATGTCTATAGTGTCAACTCAATTAAATGTTTAAAATGTTTTATGAAATTCAATTTCTTTATTTCTTCTACAATATTTGTATGTCTACAGTGTCAACTCTATTAAATGTTTAAAATGTTTAATGAAATTTAATTTCTTTATTTCTTCTACAATATTTGTATGTCTACAGTGTCAACTCTATTAAATGTTTAAAATGTTTAATGAAATTTAATTTCTTTATTTCTTCTACAATATTTGGATGTCTACAGTGTCAACTCTATTAAATGTTTAAAATGTTTAATGAAATTTAATTTCTTTATTTCTTCTACAATATTTGTATGTCTACAGTGTCAACTCTATTAAATGTTTAAAATGTTTAATGAAATTTAATTTCTTTATTTCTTCTACAATATTTGTATGTCTACAGTGTCAACTCTATTAAATGTTTAAAATGTTTAATGAAATTTAATTTATTTATTTCTTCTACAATATTTGTATGTCTACAGTGTCAACTCTATTAAATGTTTCAAATGTTTTATGAAATTTAATTTCTTTATTTCTTCTACAATATTTGTATGTCTACAGTGTCAACTCTATTAAATGTTTAAAATGTTTTATGAAATTTAATTTCTTTATTTCTTCTATAATATTTGTATGTCTATAGTGTCAACTCAATTAAATGTTTAAAATGTTTTATGAAATTTAATTTCTTTGTTTCTTCTACAATATTTGGATGTCTACAGTGTCAACTCTATTAAATGTTTAAAATGTTTAATGAAATTTAATTTCTTTATTTCTTCTACAATATTTGTATGTCTACAGTGTCAACTCTTTTAAATGTTTAAAATGTTTCATGAAATTTAATTTCTTTATTTCTTCTACAATATTTGTATGTCTACAGTGTCAACTCTATTAAATGTTTAAAATGTTTCATGAAATTTAATTTCTTTATTTCTTCTATAATATTTGTATGTCTATAGTGTCAACTCAATTAAATGTTTAAAATGTTTTATGAAATTCAATTACTTTATTTCTTCTACAATATTTGTATGTCTACAGTGTCAACTCTATTAAATGTTTAAAATGTTTAATGAAATTTAATTTCTTTATTTCTTCTACAATATTTGTATGTCTACAGTGTCAACTCTATTAAATGTTTAAAATGTTTAATGAAATTTAATTTCTTTATTTCTTCTACAATATTTGTATGTCTACAGTGTCAACTCTATTAAATGTTTAAAATGTTTTATGAAATTTAATTTCTTTATTTCTTCTACAATATTTGGATGTCTACAGTGTCAACTCTATTAAATGTTTCAAATGTTTCATGAAATTTAATTTCTTTATTTCTTCTACAATATTTGTATGTCTACAGTGTCAACTCTATTAAATGTTTAAAATGTTTCATGAAATTTAATTTCTTTATTTCTTCTACAATATTTGTATGTCTACAGTGTCAACTCTATTAAATGTTTAAAATGTTTCATGAAATTTAATTTCTTTATTTCTTCTATAATATTTGTATGTCTATAGTGTCAACTCAATTAAATGTTTAAAATGTTTTATGAAATTCAATTTCTTTATTTCTTCTACAATATTTGTATGTCTACAGTGTCAACTCTATTAAATGTTTAAAATGTTTAATGAAATTTAATTTCTTTATTTCTTCTACAATATTTGTATGTCTACAGTGTCAACTCTATTAAATGTTTAAAATGTTTAATGAAATTTAATTTCTTTATTTCTTCTACAATATTTGGATGTCTACAGTGTCAACTCTATTAAATGTTTAAAATGTTTAATGAAATTTAATTTCTTTATTTCTTCTACAATATTTGTATATCTACAGTGTCAACTCTATTAAATGTTTAAAATGTTTAATGAAATTTAATTTCTTTATTTCTTCTACAATATTTGTATGTCTACAGTGTCAACTCTATTAAATGTTTAAAATGTTTAATGAAATTTAATTTATTTATTTCTTCTACAATATTTGTATGTCTACAGTGTCAACTCTATTAAATGTTTCAAATGTTTTATGAAATTAATTTTCTTTATTTCTTCTACAATATTTGTATGTCTACAGTGTCAACTCTATTAAATGTTTAAAATGTTTTATGAAATTTAATTTCTTTATTTCTTCTATAATATTTGTATGTCTATAGTGTCAACTCTATTAAATGTTTAAAATGTTTTATGAAATTCAATTTCTTTATTTCTTCTACAATATTTGTATGTCTACAGTGTCAACTCTATTAAATGTTTAAAATGTTTAATGAAATTTAATTTCTTTATTTCTTCTACAATATTTGTATGTCTACAGTGTCAACTCTATTAAATGTTTAAAATGTTTAATGAAATTTAATTTCTTTATTTCTTCTACAATATTTGTATGTCTACAGTGTCAACTCTATTAAATGTTTAAAATGTTTAATGAAATTTAATTTCTTTATTTCTTCTACAATATTTGTATGTCTACAGTGTCAACTCTATTAAATGTTTAAAATGTTTTATGAAATTCAATTTCTTTATTTCTTCTACAATATTTGTATGTCTACAGTGTCAACTCTATTAAATGTTTAAAATGTTTAATGAAATTTAATTTCTTTATTTCTTCTACAATATTTGGATGTCTACAGTGTCAACTCTATTAAATGTTTAAAATGTTTTATGAAATTCAATTTCTTTATTTCTTCTACAATATTTGTATGTCTACAGTGTCAACTCTATTAAATGTTTAAAATGTTTAATGAAATTTAATTTCTTTATTTCTTCTACAATATTTGGATGTCTACAGTGTCAACTCTATTAAATGTTTAAAATGTTTTATGAAATTTAATTTCTTTATTTCTTCTACAATATTTGTATGTCTACAGTGTCAACTCTATTAAATGTTTCAAATGTTTCATGAAATTTTATTTATTTATTTCTTCTACAATATTTGTATGTCTACAGTGTAAACTCTATTAAGGTTTTAAATGTTTTATGAAATTTAATTTATTTATTTCTTCTTCAATATTTGTATGTCTACAGTGTCAACTCTATTAAATGTTTCAAATGTTTCATGAAATTTAATTTATTTATTTCTTCTACAATATTTGTATGTCTACAGTGTCAACTCTATTAAATGTTTAAAATGTTTTATGAAATTTAATTTCTTTATTTCTTCTACAATATTTGTATGTCTACAGTGTCAACTCTATTAAATGTTTCAAATGTTTCATGAAATTTTATTTCTTTATGTCTTCTACAATATTTGTATGTCTACAGTGTAAACTCTATTAAATGTTTTAAATGTTTTATGAAATTTAATTTATTTATTTCTTCTACAATATTTGTATGTCTACAGTGTCAACTCTATTAAATGTTTTAAATGTTTCATGAAATTTAATTTCTTTATTTCTTCTACAATATCTGTATGTCTACAGTGTCAACTCTATTAAATGTTTCAAATGTTTCATGAAATTTAATTTCTTTATTTCTTCTACAATATTTGTATGTCTACAGTGTCAACTCTATTAAATGTTTAAAATGTTTCATGAAATTTAATTTCTTTATTTTTTCTGCAATATTTGTATGTCTACAGTGTCAACTCTATTAAATGTTTCAAATGTTTCATGAAATTTTATTTCTTTATTTCTTCTACAATATTTGTATGTCTACAGTGTCAACTCTATTAAATGTTTTAAATGTTTTATGAAATTTAATTTCTTTATTTCTTCTACAATATGTGTATGTCTACAGTGTCAACTCTATTAAATGTTTCAAATGTTTCATGAAATTTAATTTCTTTATTTCTTCTACAATATTTGTATGTCTACAGTGTCAACTCTATTAAATGTTTAAAATGTTTCATGAAATTTAATTTCTTTATTTCTTCTATAATATTTGTATGTCTATAGTGTCAACTCAATTAAATGTTTAAAATGTTTTATGAAATTCAATTACTTTATTTCTTCTACAATATTTGTATGTCTACAGTGTCAACTCTATTAAATGTTTAAAATGTTTAATGAAATTTAATTTCTTTATTTCTTCTACAATATTTGTATGTCTACAGTGTCAACTCTATTAAATGTTTAAAATGTTTAATGAAATTTAATTTCTTTATTTCTTCTACAATATTTGTATGTCTACAGTGTCAACTCTATTAAATGTTTAAAATGTTTTATGAAATTTAATTTCTTTATTTCTTCTACAATATTTGGATGTCTACAGTGTCAACTCTATTAAATGTTTCAAATGTTTCATGAAATTTAATTTCTTTATTTCTTCTACAATATTTGTATGTCTACAGTGTCAACTCTATTAAATGTTTAAAATGTTTCATGAAATTTAATTTCTTTATTTCTTCTACAATATTTGTATGTCTACAGTGTCAACTCTATTAAATGTTTAAAATGTTTCATGAAATTTAATTTCTTTATTTCTTCTATAATATTTGTATGTCTATAGTGTCAACTCAATTAAATGTTTAAAATGTTTTATGAAATTCAATTTCTTTATTTCTTCTACAATATTTGTATGTCTACAGTGTCAACTCTATTAAATGTTTAAAATGTTTAATGAAATTTAATTTCTTTATTTCTTCTACAATATTTGTATGTCTACAGTGTCAACTCTATTAAATGTTTAAAATGTTTAATGAAATTTAATTTCTTTATTTCTTCTACAATATTTGGATGTCTACAGTGTCAACTCTATTAAATGTTTAAAATGTTTAATGAAATTTAATTTCTTTATTTCTTCTACAATATTTGTATGTCTACAGTGTCAACTCTATTAAATGTTTAAAATGTTTAATGAAATTTAATTTCTTTATTTCTTCTACAATATTTGTATGTCTACAGTGTCAACTCTATTAAATGTTTAAAATGTTTAATGAAATTTAATTTATTTATTTCTTCTACAATATTTGTATGTCTACAGTGTCAACTCTATTAAATGTTTCAAATGTTTTATGAAATTTAATTTCTTTATTTCTTCTACAATATTTGTATGTCTACAGTGTCAACTCTATTAAATGTTTAAAATGTTTTATGAAATTTAATTTCTTTATTTCTTCTATAATATTTGTATGTCTATAGTGTCAACTCAATTAAATGTTTAAAATGTTTTATGAAATTTAATTTCTTTGTTTCTTCTACAATATTTGGATGTCTACAGTGTCAACTCTATTAAATGTTTAAAATGTTTAATGAAATTTAATTTCTTTATTTCTTCTACAATATTTGTATGTCTACAGTGTCAACTCTTTTAAATGTTTAAAATGTTTCATGAAATTTAATTTCTTTATTTCTTCTACAATATTTGTATGTCTACAGTGTCAACTCTATTAAATGTTTAAAATGTTTCATGAAATTTAATTTCTTTATTTCTTCTATAATATTTGTATGTCTATAGTGTCAACTCAATTAAATGTTTAAAATGTTTTATGAAATTCAATTACTTTATTTCTTCTACAATATTTGTATGTCTACAGTGTCAACTCTATTAAATGTTTAAAATGTTTAATGAAATTTAATTTCTTTATTTCTTCTACAATATTTGTATGTCTACAGTGTCAACTCTATTAAATGTTTAAAATGTTTAATGAAATTTAATTTCTTTATTTCTTCTACAATATTTGTATGTCTACAGTGTCAACTCTATTAAATGTTTAAAATGTTTTATGAAATTTAATTTCTTTATTTCTTCTACAATATTTGGATGTCTACAGTGTCAACTCTATTAAATGTTTCAAATGTTTCATGAAATTTAATTTCTTTATTTCTTCTACAATATTTGTATGTCTACAGTGTCAACTCTATTAAATGTTTAAAATGTTTCATGAAATTTAATTTCTTTATTTCTTCTACAATATTTGTATGTCTACAGTGTCAACTCTATTAAATGTTTAAAATGTTTCATGAAATTTAATTTCTTTATTTCTTCTATAATATTTGTATGTCTATAGTGTCAACTCAATTAAATGTTTAAAATGTTTTATGAAATTCAATTTCTTTATTTCTTCTACAATATTTGTATGTCTACAGTGTCAACTCTATTAAATGTTTAAAATGTTTAATGAAATTTAATTTCTTTATTTCTTCTACAATATTTGTATGTCTACAGTGTCAACTCTATTAAATGTTTAAAATGTTTAATGAAATTTAATTTCTTTATTTCTTCTACAATATTTGGATGTCTACAGTGTCAACTCTATTAAATGTTTAAAATGTTTAATGAAATTTAATTTCTTTATTTCTTCTACAATATTTGTATATCTACAGTGTCAACTCTATTAAATGTTTAAAATGTTTAATGAAATTTAATTTCTTTATTTCTTCTACAATATTTGTATGTCTACAGTGTCAACTCTATTAAATGTTTAAAATGTTTAATGAAATTTAATTTATTTATTTCTTCTACAATATTTGTATGTCTACAGTGTCAACTCTATTAAATGTTTCAAATGTTTTATGAAATTAATTTTCTTTATTTCTTCTACAATATTTGTATGTCTACAGTGTCAACTCTATTAAATGTTTAAAATGTTTTATGAAATTTAATTTCTTTATTTCTTCTATAATATTTGTATGTCTATAGTGTCAACTCTATTAAATGTTTAAAATGTTTTATGAAATTCAATTTCTTTATTTCTTCTACAATATTTGTATGTCTACAGTGTCAACTCTATTAAATGTTTAAAATGTTTAATGAAATTTAATTTCTTTATTTCTTCTACAATATTTGTATGTCTACAGTGTCAACTCTATTAAATGTTTAAAATGTTTAATGAAATTTAATTTCTTTATTTCTTCTACAATATTTGTATGTCTACAGTGTCAACTCTATTAAATGTTTAAAATGTTTAATGAAATTTAATTTCTTTATTTCTTCTACAATATTTGTATGTCTACAGTGTCAACTCTATTAAATGTTTAAAATGTTTTATGAAATTCAATTTCTTTATTTCTTCTACAATATTTGTATGTCTACAGTGTCAACTCTATTAAATGTTTAAAATGTTTAATGAAATTTAATTTCTTTATTTCTTCTACAATATTTGGATGTCTACAGTGTCAACTCTATTAAATGTTTAAAATGTTTTATGAAATTCAATTTCTTTATTTCTTCTACAATATTTGTATGTCTACAGTGTCAACTCTATTAAATGTTTAAAATGTTTAATGAAATTTAATTTCTTTATTTCTTCTACAATATTTGGATGTCTACAGTGTCAACTCTATTAAATGTTTAAAATGTTTTATGAAATTTAATTTCTTTATTTCTTCTACAATATTTGTATGTCTACAGTGTCAACTCTATTAAATGTTTCAAATGTTTCATGAAATTTTATTTATTTATTTCTTCTACAATATTTGTATGTCTACAGTGTAAACTCTATTAAGGTTTTAAATGTTTTATGAAATTTAATTTATTTATTTCTTCTTCAATATTTGTATGTCTACAGTGTCAACTCTATTAAATGTTTCAAATGTTTCATGAAATTTAATTTATTTATTTCTTCTACAATATTTGTATGTCTACAGTGTCAACTCTATTAAATGTTTAAAATGTTTTATGAAATTTAATTTCTTTATTTCTTCTACAATATTTGTATGTCTACAGTGTCAACTCTATTAAATGTTTCAAATGTTTCATGAAATTTTATTTCTTTATGTCTTCTACAATATTTGTATGTCTACAGTGTAAACTCTATTAAATGTTTTAAATGTTTTATGAAATTTAATTTATTTATTTCTTCTACAATATTTGTATGTCTACAGTGTCAACTCTATTAAATGTTTTAAATGTTTCATGAAATTTAATTTCTTTATTTCTTCTACAATATCTGTATGTCTACAGTGTCAACTCTATTAAATGTTTCAAATGTTTCATGAAATTTAATTTCTTTATTTCTTCTACAATATTTGTATGTCTACAGTGTCAACTCTATTAAATGTTTAAAATGTTTCATGAAATTTAATTTCTTTATTTTTTCTGCAATATTTGTATGTCTACAGTGTCAACTCTATTAAATGTTTCAAATGTTTCATGAAATTTTATTTCTTTATTTCTTCTACAATATTTGTATGTCTACAGTGTCAACTCTATTAAATGTTTTAAATGTTTTATGAAATTTAATTTCTTTATTTCTTCTACAATATGTGTATGTCTACAGTGTCAACTCTATTAAATGTTTCAAATGTTTCATGAAATTTAATTTCTTTATTTCTTCTACAATATTTGTATGTCTACAGTGTCAACTCTATTAAATGTTTTAAATGTTTTATGAAATTTAATTTCTTTATTTCTTCTACAATATTTGTATGTCTACAGTGTCACCTCTATTAAATGTTTTAAATGTTTCATGAAATTTAATTTCTTTATTTCTTCTACAATATCTGTATGTCTACAGTGTCAACTCTATTAAATGTTTAAAATGTTTCATGAAATTTAATTTCTTTATTTCTTCTACAATATTTGTATGTCTACAGTGTCAACTCTATTTAAAGTTTCAAATGTTTTATGAAATTTAATTTCTTTATTTCTTCTACAATATTTGTATGTCTACAGTGTCAACTCTATAAAATGTTTCAAATCTTTCATGAAATTTAATTTATTTATTTCTTCTACAATATTTGTATGTCTACTATGTCAACTCTATTAAATGTTTAAAATGTTTTATGAAATTTAATTTCTTTATTTCTTCTACAATATGTGTATGTCTACAGTGTCAAGTCTATTAAATGTTTCAAATGTTTCATGAAATTTTATTTCTTTATTTCTTCTACAATATTTGTATGTCTACAGTGTCAACTCTATTAAATGTTTAAAATGTTTCATGAAATTTAATTTCTTTATTTCTTCTACAATATTTGTATGTCTACAGTGTCAACTCTATTAAATGTTTCAAATGTTTCATGAAATGTAATTTCTTTATTTCTTCTACAATATTTGTATGTCTACAGTGTCAACTCTATTAAATGTTTCAAATGTTTCATGAAATTTATTTCATTATTTCTTCTACAATATTTGTATGTCTGCAGTGTCAACTCTATTAAATGTTTCAAATGTTTTATGAAATTTAATTTTTTTATTTCTTCTACAATATTTGTATGTCTACAGTGTCAACTCTATTAAATGTTTAAAATGTTTCATGAAATTAAATTTCTTTATTTCTTCTACAATATTTGTATGCCTACAGTATCAACTCTATTAAATGTTTCAAATGTTTCATGAAATTTAATTTCTTTATTTCTTCTACAATATTTGTATGTCTACAGTGTCAACTCTATTAAATGTTTCAAATGTTTCATGAAATTTAATTTCTTTATTTCTTCTACAATATTTGTATGTCTACAGTGTCAACTCTATTAAATGTTTCAAATGTTTCTTTAAATTTAATTTCTTTATTTCTTCTACAATATTTGTATGTCTACAGTGTCAACTCTATTAAATGTTTAAAATGTTTCATGAAATTAAATTTCTTTATTTCTTCTACAATATTTGTATGTCTACAGTATCAACTCTATTAAATGTTTCAAATGTTTCATGAAATTTAATTTCTTTATTTCTTCTACAATATTTGTATGTCTACAGTGTCAACTCTATTAAATGTTTCAAATGTTTCATGAAATGTAATTTCTTTATTTCTTCTACAATATTTGTATGTCTACAGTGTCAACTCTATTAAATGTTTCAAAAGTTTCATGAAATTTAATTTCTTTATTTCTACTACAATATTTGTATGTCTACAGTGTCAACTCTATTAAATGTTTCAAATGTTTCATGAAATGTAATTTCTTTATTTCTTCTACAATATTTGTATGTCTACAGTGTCAACTCTATTAAATGTTTCAAATGTTTTATGAAATTTAATTTATTTATTTCTTCTACAATATTTGTATGTCTACAGTATCAACTCTATTAAATGTTTCAAATGTTTCATGAAATGTAATTTCTTTATTTCTTCTACAATATTTGTATGTCTACAGTGTCAACTCTATTAAATGTTTCAAATGTTTCATGAAATTTAATTTCATTATTTCTTCTACAATATTTGTATGTCTACAGTGTCAACTCTATTAAATGTTTCAAATGTTTCATGAAATTTAATTTCTTTATTTCTTCTACAATATTTGTATGTCTACAGTGTCAACTCTATTAAATGTTTCAAATGTTTTATGAAATTTAATTTCTTTATTTCTTCTACAATATTTGTATGTCTACAGTGTCAACTCTATTAAATGTTTCAAATGTTTTATGAAATTTAATTTCTTTATTTCTTCTACAATATTTGTTTGTCTACAGTGTCAACTCTATTAAATGTTTCAAATGTTTCATGAAATTTAATTTCTTTTTTTTTTCTACAATATTTGTATGTCTACAGTGTCAACTCTATTAAATGTTTCAAATGTTTCATGAAATTTAATTTCTTTATTTCTTCTACAATATTTGTATGTCTACAGTGTCAACTCTATTAAATGTTTCAAATGTTTCATGAAATTTAATTTCTTTATTTCTTCTACAATATTTGTATGTCTACAGTGTCAACTCTATTAAATGTTTCAAATGTTTCATGAAATTTAATTTATTTATTTCTTCTACAATATTTGTATGTCTACAGTGTCAACTCTATTAAATGTTTCAAATGTTTCATGAAATTTAATTTCTTTATTTCTTCTACAATATTTGTATGTCTACAGTGTCAACTCTATTAAATGTTTCAAATGTTTCATGAAATTAATTTATTTATTTCTTCTACAATATTTGTCTGTCTACAGTGTCAACTCTATTAAATGTTTCAAATGTTTCATGAAATTTAATTTCTTTATTTCTTCTAAAATATTTGTATGTCTACAGTGTCAACTCTATTAAATGTTTCAAATGTTTCATGAAATTTAATTTCTTTATTTCTTCTACAATATTTGTATGTCTACAGTGTCAACTCTATTAAATGTTTAAAATGTTTCATGAAATTTAATTTCTTTATTTCGTCTACAATATTTGTTTGTCTACAGTGTCAACTCTATTAAATGTGTAAAATGTTTCATGAAATTTAATTTCTTTATTTCTTCTACAATATTTGTATGTCTACAGTGTCAACTCTATTAAATGTTTAAAATGTTTCATGAAATTTAATTTCTTTATTTCGTCTACAATATTTGTTTGTCTACAGTGTCAACTCTATTAAATGTTTCAAATGTTTCATGAAATTTAATTTATTTATTTCTTCTACAATATTTGTATGTCTACAGTGTCAACTCTATTAAATTTTTAAAATGTTTAATGAAATTTAATTTCTTTATTTCTTCTACAGTATTTGTATGTCTACAGTGTCAACTCTATTAAATGTTTAAAATGTTTTATGAAATTTAATTTCTTTATTTCTTCTACAATATTTGTATGTCTACAGTGTGAACTCTATTAAATGTTTAAAATGTTTCATGAAATGTAATTTCTTTATTTCTTCTACAATATTTGTATGTCTACAGTGTCAACTCTATTAAATGTTTCATGGAATTTAATTTCTTTATTTCTTCTACAATATTTGTATGTCTACAGTGTCAACTCTATTAAATGTTTAAAATCTTTCATGAAATTTAATTTCTTTATTTCTTCTACAATATGTGTATGTCTACAGTGTCAACTCTATAAAATGTTTCAAATCTTTCATGAAATTTAATTTCTTTATTTCTTCTACAATATTTGTATGTCTACAGTGTCAACTCTATAAAATGTTTCAAATGTTTCATGAAATGTAATTTCTTTATTTCTTCTACAATATTTGTATGTCTGCAGTGTCAACTCTATTAAATGTTTCAAATGTTTTATGAAATTTAATTTATTTATTTCTTCTACAATATTTGTATGTCTACAGTGTCAACTCTATTAAATGTTTCAAATGTTTCATGAAATTTAATTTATTTATTTCTTCTACAATATTTGTATGTCTACAGTGTCAACTCTATTAAATGTTTCAAATGTTTCATGAAATTTAATTTCTTTATTTCTTCTACAATATTTGTATGTCTACAGTGTCAACTCTATTAAATGTTTCAAATGTTTCATGAAATTAATTTATTTATTTCTTCTACAATATTTGTCTGTCTACAGTGTCAACTCTATTAAATGTTTCAAATGTTTCATGAAATTTAATTTCTTTATTTCTTCTAAAATATTTGTATGTCTACAGTGTCAACTCTATTAAATGTTTCAAATGTTTCATGAAATTTAATTTCTTTATTTCTTCTACAATATTTGTATGTCTACAGTGTCAACTCTATTAAATGTTAAAAAGGTTTCATGAAATTTAATTTCTTTATTTCGTCTACAATATTTGTTTGTCTACAGTGTCAACTCTATTAAATGTGTAAAATGTTTCATGAAATTTAATTTCTTTATTTCTTCTACAATATTTGTATGTCTACAGTGTCAACTCTATTAAATGTTTAAAATGTTTCATGAAATTTAATTTCTTTATTTCTTCTACAATATTTGTTTGTCTACAGTGTCAACTCTATTAAATGTTTCAAATGTTTCATGAAATTTAATTTATTTATTTCTTCTACAATATTTGTATGTCTACAGTGTCAACTCTATTAAATGTTTAAAATGTTTAATGAAATTTAATTTCTTTATTTCTTCTACAGTATTTGTATGTCTACAGTGTCAACTCTATTAAATGTTTCAAATGTTTTATGAAATTTAATTTCTTTATTTCTTCTACAATATTTGTATGTCTACAGTGTGAACTCTATTAAATGTTTAAAATGTTTCATGAAATGTAATTTCTTTATTTCTTCTACAATATTTGTCTGTCTACAGTGTCAACTCTATTAAATGTTTCATGGAATTTAATTTCTTTATTTCTTCTACAATATTTGTATGTCTACAGTGTCAACTCTATTAAATGTTTAAAATCTTTCATGAAATTTAATTTCTTTATTTCTTCTACAATATGTGTATGTCTACAGTGTCAACTCTATAAAATGTTTCAAATCTTTCATGAAATTTAATTTCTTTATTTCTTCTACAATATTTGTATGTCTACAGTGTCAACTCTATAAAATGTTTCAAATGTTTCATGAAATTTAATTTCTTTATTTCTTCTACAATATTTGTATGTCTGCAGTGTCAACTCTATTAAATGTTTCAAATGTTTTATGAAATTTAATTTATTTATTTCTTCTACAATATTTGTATGTCTACAGTGTCAACTCTATTAAATGTTTCAAATGTTTCATTAAATTTAATTTCTTTATTTCTTCTACAGTATTTGTTTGTCTACAGTGTCAACTCTATTAAATGTTTCAAATGTTTTATGAAATTTAATTTATTTATTTCTTCTACAATATTTGTATGTCTACAGTGTCAACTCTATAAAATGTTTCAAATGTTTCATGAAATGTAATTTCTTTATTTCTTCTACAATATTTGTATGTCTGCAGTGTCAACTCTATTAAATGTTTCAAATGTTTTATGAAATTTAATTTATTTATTTCTTCTACAATATTTGTATGTCTACAGTGTCAACTCTATTAAATGTTTCAAATGTTTCATGAAATTTAATTTATTTATTTCTTCTACAATATTTGTATGTCTACAGTGTCAACTCTATTAAATGTTTCAAATGTTTCATGAAATTTAATTTCTTTATTTCTTCTACAATATTTGTATGTCTACAGTGTCAACTCTATTAAATGTTTCAAATGTTTCATGAAATTAATTTATTTATTTCTTCTACAATATTTGTCTGTCTACAGTGTCAACTCTATTAAATGTTTCAATTGTTTCATGAAATTTTATTTCTTTATTTCTTCTAAAATATTTGTATGTCTACAGTGTCAACTCTATTAAATGTTTCAAATGTTTCATGAAATTTAATTTCTTTATTTCTTCTACAATATTTGTATGTCTACAGTGTCAACTCTATTAAATGTTTAAAATGTTTCATGAAATTTAATTTCTTTATTTCGTCTACAATATTTGTTTGTCTACAGTGTCAACTCTATTAAATGTGTAAAATGTTTCATGAAATTTAATTTTTTTATTTCTTCTACAATATTTGTATGTCTACAGTGTCAACTCTATTAAATGTTTAAAATGTTTCATGAAATTTAATTTCTTTATTTCTTCTACAATATTTGTTTGTCTACAGTGTCAACTCTATTAAATGTTTCAAATGTTTCATGAAATTTAATTTATTTATTTCTTCTACAATATTTGTATGTCTACAGTGTCAACTCTATTAAATGTTTAAAATGTTTAATGAAATTTAATTTCTTTATTTCTTCTACAGTATTTGTATGTCTACAGTGTCAACTCTATTAAATGTTTCAAATGTTTTATGAAATTTAATTTCTTTATTTCTTCTACAATATTTGTATGTCTACAGTGTGAACTCTATTAAATGTTTAAAATGTTTCATGAAATGTAATTTCTTTATTTCTTCTACAATATTTGTCTGTCTACAGTGTCAACTCTATTAAATGTTTCATGGAATTTAATTTCTTTATTTCTTCTACAATATTTGTATGTCTACAGTGTCAACTCTATTAAATGTTTAAAATCTTTCATGAAATTTAATTTCTTTATTTCTTCTACAATATGTGTATGTCTACAGTGTCAACTCTATAAAATGTTTCAAATCTTTCATGAAATTTAATTTCTTTATTTCTTCTACAATATTTGTATGTCTACAGTGTCAACTCTATAAAATGTTTCAAATGTTTCATGAAATTTAATTTCTTTATTTCTTCTACAATATTTGTATGTCTGCAGTGTCAACTCTATTAAATGTTTCAAATGTTTTATGAAATTTAATTTATTTATTTCTTCTACAATATTTGTATGTCTACAGTGTCAACTCTATTAAATGTTTCAAATGTTTCATTAAATTTAATTTCTTTATTTCTTCTACAGTATTTGTTTGTCTACAGTGTCAACTCTATTAAATGTTTCAAATGTTTTATGAAATTTAATTTATTTATTTCTTCTACAATATTTGTATGTCTACAGTGTCAACTCTATTAAATGTTTCAAATGTTTCATGAAATTTAATTTCTTTATTTCTTCTACAATATTTGTATGTCTACAGTGTCAACTCTATTAAATGTTTAAAATGTTTCATGAAATTTAATTTATTTATTTCTTCTACAATATTTGTATGTCTACAGTGTCAACTCTATTAAATGTTTCAAATGTTTCATGAAATTTAATTTATTTATTTCTTCTGCAATATTTGTATGTCTACAGTGTCAACTCTATTAAATGTTTCAAATGTTTCATGAAATTTAATTTATTTATTTCTTCTACAATATTTGTATGTCTACAGTGTCAACTCTATTAAATGTTTCAAATATTTCATGAAATTTAATTTATTTATTTCTTCTACAATATTTGTATGTCTACAGTGTCAACTCTATTAAATGTTTAAAATGTTTCATGAAATTTAATTTCTTTATTTCTTCTACAATATTTGTTTGTCTACAGTGTCAACTCTATTAAATGTTTAAAATGTTTAATGAAATTTAATTTATTTATTTCTTCTACAATATTTGTATGTCTACAGTGTCAACTCTATTAAATGTTTCAAATGTTTCATGAAATTTAATTTCTTTATTTCTTCTACAATATTTGTATGTCTGCAGTGTCAACTCTATTTAATGTTTCAAATGTTTCATGAAATTTAATTTCTTTATTTCTTCTACAATATTTGTATGTCTACAGTGTCAACTCTATTAAATGTTTCAAATGTTTAATGAAATTTAATTTATTTATTTCTTCTACAATATTTGTATGTCTACAGTGTCAACTCTATTAAATGTTTTAAATGTTTCATGAAATTTAATTTATTTATTTCTTCTACAATATTTGTCTGTCTACAGTGTCAACTCTATTAAATGTTTCAAATGTTTCATGAAATTTAATTTATTTATTTCTTCTACAATATTTGTATGTCTACAGTGTCAACTCTATTAAATGTTTCAAATGTTTTATGAAATTTAATTTCTTTATTTCTTCTACAATATTTGTATGTCTACAGTGTCAACTCTATTTAATGTTTCAAATGTTTAATGAAATTTAATTTCTTTATTTCTTCTACAATATTTGTATGTCTACAGTGTCAACTCTATTAAATGTTTAAAATGTTTCATGAAATTTAATTTTTTTATTTCTTCTACAATATTTGTATGTCTACAGTGTCAACTCTATTAAATGTTTAAAATGTTTCATGAAATTTAATTTCTTTATTTCTTCTACAATATTTGTATGTCTACAGTGTCAACTCTATTTAATGTTTCAAATGTTTCATGAAATTTAATTTCTTTATTTCTTCTACAATATTTGTATGTCTACAGTGTCAACTCTATTAAATGTTTAAAATGTTTCATGAAATGTAATTTCTTTATTTCTTCTACAATATTTGAATGTCTACAGTGTCAACTCTATTAAATGTTAAAAATGTTTCATGAAATTTAATTTCTTTATTTCTTCTACAATATTTGTATGTCTACAGTGTCAACTCTATTAAATGTTTCAAATGTTTCATGAAATTTAATTTCTTTATTTCTTCTACAATATTTGTATGTCTACAGTGTCAACTCTATTAAATGTTTAAAATGTTTCATGAAATTTAATTTCTTTATTTCTTCTACAATATTTGTTTGTCTACAGTGTCAACTCTATTAAATGTGTAAAATGTTTCATGAAATTTAATTTCTTTATTTCTTCTACAATATTTGTATGTCTACAGTGTCAACTCTATTAAATGTTTCAAATGTTTCATGAAATTAAATTTCTTTATTTCTTCTACAATATTTGTATGTCTACAGTGTCAACTCTATTAAATGTTTCAAATGTTTCATGAAATCTAATTTCTTTATTTCTTCTACAATATTTGTATGTCTACAGTGTCAACTCTATTAAATGTTTCAAATGTTTCATGAAATTTAATTTCTTTATTTCTTCTACAATATTTGTATGTCTACAGTGTCAACTCTATTAAATGTTTAAAATGTTTCATGAAATTTAATTTATTTATTTCTTCTACAATATTTGTATGTCTACAGTGTCAACTCTATTAAATTTTTCAAATGTTTCATGAAATTTAATTTCTTTATTTCTTCTACAATATTTGTATGTCTACAGTGTAAACTCTGTTAAATGTTTCAAATGTTTCATGAAATTTAATTTCTTTATTTCTTCTACAATATTTGTATGTCTACAGTGTCAACTCTATTAAATGTTTCAAATGTTTCATGAAATTTAATTTCTTTATTTCTTCTACAATATTTGTATGTCTACAGTGTCAACTCTATAAAATGTTTCAAATGTTTCATGAAATTTAATTTCTTTATTTCTTCTACAATATTTGTATGTCTGCAGTGTCAACTCTATTAAATGTTTCAAATGTTTTATGAAATTTAATTTATTTATTTCTTCTACAATATTTGTATGTCTACAGTGTCAACTCTATTAAATGTTTCAAATGTTTCATTAAATTTAATTTCTTTATTTCTTCTACAGTATTTGTTTGTCTACAGTGTCAACTCTATTAAATGTTTCAAATGTTTTATGAAATTTAATTTATTTATTTCTTCTACAATATTTGTATGTCTACAGTGTCAACTCTATAAAATGTTTCAAATGTTTCATGAAATGTAATTTCTTTATTTCTTCTACAATATTTGTATGTCTGCAGTGTCAACTCTATTAAATGTTTCAAATGTTTTATGAAATTTAATTTATTTATTTCTTCTACAATATTTGTATGTCTACAGTGTCAACTCTATTAAATGTTTCAAATGTTTCATGAAATTTAATTTATTTATTTCTTCTACAATATTTGTATGTCTACAGTGTCAACTCTATTAAATGTTTCAAATGTTTCATGAAATTTAATTTCTTTATTTCTTCTACAATATTTGTATGTCTACAGTGTCAACTCTATTAAATGTTTCAAATGTTTCATGAAATTAATTTATTTATTTCTTCTACAATATTTGTCTGTCTACAGTGTCAACTCTATTAAATGTTTCAAATGTTTCATGAAATTTTATTTCTTTATTTCTTCTAAAATATTTGTATGTCTACAGTGTCAACTCTATTAAATGTTTCAAATGTTTCATTAAATTTAATTTCTTTATTTCTTCTACAATATTTGTATGTCTACAGTGTCAACTCTATTAAATGTTTAAAATGTTTCATGAAATTTAATTTCTTTATTTCGTCTACAATATTTGTTTGTCTACAGTGTCAACTCTATTAAATGTGTAAAATGTTTCATGAAATTTAATTTTTTTATTTCTTCTACAATATTTGTATGTCTACAGTGTCAACTCTATTAAATGTTTAAAATGTTTCATGAAATTTAATTTCTTTATTTCTTCTACAATATTTGTTTGTCTACAGTGTCAACTCTATTAAATGTTTCAAATGTTTCATGAAATTTAATTTATTTATTTCTTCTACAATATTTGTATGTCTACAGTGTCAACTCTATTAAATGTTTAAAATGTTTAATGAAATTTAATTTCTTTATTTCTTCTACAGTATTTGTATGTCTACAGTGTCAACTCTATTAAATGTTTCAAATGTTTTATGAAATTTAATTTCTTTATTTCTTCTACAATATTTGTATGTCTACAGTGTGAACTCTATTAAATGTTTAAAATGTTTCATGAAATGTAATTTCTTTATTTCTTCTACAATATTTGTCTGTCTACAGTGTCAACTCTATTAAATGTTTCATGGAATTTAATTTCTTTATTTCTTCTACAATATTTGTATGTCTACAGTGTCAACTCTATTAAATGTTTAAAATCTTTCATGAAATTTAATTTCTTTATTTCTTCTACAATATGTGTATGTCTACAGTGTCAACTCTATAAAATGTTTCAAATCTTTCATGAAATTCAATTTCTTTATTTCTTCTACAATATTTGTATGTCTACAGTGTCAACTCTATAAAATGTTTCAAATGTTTCATGAAATTTAATTTCTTTATTTCTTCTACAATATTTGTATGTCTACAGTGTCAACTCTATTAAATGTTTCAAATGTTTTATGAAATTTAATTTATTTATTTCTTCTACAATATTTGTATGTCTACAGTGTCAACTCTATTAAATGTTTCAAATGTTTCATGAAATTTAATTTCTTTATTTCTTCTACAATATTTGTATGTCTACAGTGTCAACTCTATTAAATGTTTAAAATGTTTCATGAAATTTAATTTATTTATTTCTTCTACAATATTTGTATGTCTACAGTGTCAACTCTATTAAATGTTTCAAATGTTTCATGAAATTTAATTTATTTATTTCTTCTGCAATATTTGTATGTCTACAGTGTCAACTCTATTAAATGTTTCAAATGTTTCATGAAATTTAATTTATTTATTTCTTCTACAATATTTGTATGTCTACAGTGTCAACTCTATTAAATGTTTCAAATATTTCATGAAATTTAATTTATTTATTTCTTCTACAATATTTGTATGTCTACAGTGTCAACTCTATTAAATGTTTAAAATGTTTCATGAAATTTAATTTCTTTATTTCTTCTACAATATTTGTTTGTCTACAGTGTCAACTCTATTAAATGTTTAAAATGTTTAATGAAATTTAATTTATTTATTTCTTCTACAATATTTGTATGTCTACAGTGTCAACTCTATTAAATGTTTCAAATGTTTCATGAAATTTAATTTCTTTATTTCTTCTACAATATTTGTATGTCTGCAGTGTCAACTCTATTTAATGTTTCAAATGTTTCATGAAATTTAATTTCTTTATTTCTTCTACAATATTTGTATGTCTACAGTGTCAACTCTATTAAATGTTTCAAATGTTTAATGAAATTTAATTTATTTATTTCTTCTACAATATTTGTATGTCTACAGTGTCAACTCTATTAAATGTTTTAAATGTTTCATGAAATTTAATTTATTTATTTCTTCTACAATATTTGTCTGTCTACAGTGTCAACTCTATTAAATGTTTCAAATGTTTCATGAAATTTAATTTATTTATTTCTTCTACAATATTTGTATGTCTACAGTGTCAACTCTATTAAATGTTTCAAATGTTTTATGAAATTTAATTTCTTTATTTCTTCTACAATATTTGTATGTCTACAGTGTCAACTCTATTTAATGTTTCAAATGTTTAATGAAATTTAATTTCTTTATTTCTTCTACAATATTTGTATGTCTACAGTGTCAACTCTATTAAATGTTTAAAATGTTTCATGAAATTTAATTTCTTTATTTCTTCTACAATATTTGTATGTCTACAGTGTCAACTCTATTAAATGTTTAAAATGTTTCATGAAATTTAATTTCTTTATTTCTTCTACAATATTTGTATGTCTACAGTGTCAACTCTATTTAATGTTTCAAATGTTTCATGAAATTTAATTTCTTTATTTCTTCTACAATATTTGTATGTCTACAGTGTCAACTCTATTAAATGTTTAAAATGTTTCATGAAATGTAATTTCTTTATTTCTTCTACAATATTTGAATGTCTACAGTGTCAACTCTATTAAATGTTAAAAATGTTTCATGAAATTTAATTTCTTTATTTCTTCTACAATATTTGTATGTCTACAGTGTCAACTCTATTAAATGTTTCAAATGTTTCATGAAATTTAATTTCTTTATTTCTTCTACAATATTTGTATGTCTACAGTGTCAACTCTATTAAATGTTTAAAATGTTTCATGAAATTTAATTTCTTTATTTCTTCTACAATATTTGTTTGTCTACAGTGTCAACTCTATTAAATGTGTAAAATGTTTCATGAAATTTAATTTCTTTATTTCTTCTACAATATTTGTATGTCTACAGTGTCAACTCTATTAAATGTTTCAAATGTTTCATGAAATTAAATTTCTTTATTTCTTCTACAATATTTGTATGTCTACAGTGTCAACTCTATTAAATGTTTCAAATGTTTCATGAAATCTAATTTCTTTATTTCTTCTACAATATTTGTATGTCTACAGTGTCAACTCTATTAAATGTTTCAAATGTTTCATGAAATTTAATTTCTTTATTTCTTCTACAATATTTGTATGTCTACAGTGTCAACTCTATTAAATGTTTAAAATGTTTCATGAAATTTAATTTATTTATTTCTTCTACAATATTTGTATGTCTACAGTGTCAACTCTATTAAATTTTTCAAATGTTTCATGAAATTTAATTTCTTTATTTCTTCTACAATATTTGTATGTCTACAGTGTAAACTCTGTTAAATGTTTCAAATGTTTCATGAAATTTAATTTCTTTATTTCTTCTACAATATTTGTATGTCTACAGTGTCAACTCTATTAAATGTTTCAAATGTTTCATGAAATTTAATTTCTTTATTTCTTCTACAATATTTGTATGTCTACAGTGTCAACTCTATTAAATGTTTCAAATGTTTCATGAAATTTAATTTATTTATTTCTTCTACAATATTTGTATGTCTACAGTGTAAACTCTGTTAAATGTTTTAAATGTTTCATGAAATTTAATTTCTTTATTTCTTCTACAATATTTGTATGTCTACAGTGTCAACTCTATTAAATGTTTCAAATGTTTTATGAAATTTAATTTCTTTATTTCTTCTACAATATTTGTATGTCTACAGTGTCAACTCTATTAAATGTTTCAAATCTTTCATGAAATTTAATTTCTTTATTTCTTCTACAATATTTGTCTGTCTACAGTGTCAACTCTATTAAATGTTTAAAATGTTTCATGAAATTTAATTTCTTTATTTCTTCTACAATATTTGTATGTCTACAGTGTCAACTCAATTAAATGTTTCAAATGTTTCATGAAATTTAATTTCTTTATTTCTTCTACAATATTTGTCTGTCTACTATGTCAACTCTATTAAATGTTTCAAATGTTTCATGAAATTTAATTTCTTTATTTCTTCTACAATATTTGTCTGTCTACAGTGTCAACTCTATTAAATGTTTCAAATGTTTTATGAAATTTAATTTATTTATTTCTTCTACAATATTTGTATGTCTACAGTGTCAACTCTATTAAATGTTTCAAATGTTTCATGAAATGTAATTTCTTTATTTCTTCTACAATATTTGTATGTCTACAGTGTCAACTCTATTAAATGTTTCAAATGTTTCATGAAATTTAATTTCTTTATTTCTTCTACAATATTTGTATGTCTACAGTGTCAACTCTATTAAATGTTTCAAATGTTTTATGAAATTTAATTTATTTATTTCTTCTACAATATTTGTATGTCTACAGTGTCAACTCTATTAAATGTTTAAAATGTTTCATGAAATTTAATTTCTTTATTTCTTCTACAATAATTGTATGTCTACAGTGTCAACTCTATTAAATGTTTCAAATGTTTTATGAAATTTAATTTCTTCATTTCTTCTACAATAGTTGTATGTTTACAGTGTCAACTCTATTAAATGTTTCAAATGTTTCATGAAATTTAATTTCTTTATTTCTTCTACAATATTTGTATGTCTACAGTGTCAACTCTATTAAATGTTTCAAATGTTTCATGAAATTTAATTTCTTCATTTCTTCTACAATAGTTGTATGTTTACAGTGTCAACTCTATTAAATGTTTCAAATGTTTCATGAAATTTAATTTCTTTATTTCTTCTACAATATTTGTTTGTCTACAGTGTCCACTCTATTAAATGTTTCAAATGTTTTATGAAATTTAATTTCTTTATTTCTTCTACAATATTTGTATGTCTACAGTGTCAACTCTATTAAATGTTTCAAATGCTTTATGAAATTTAATTTCTTTATTTCTTCTACAATATTTGTTTGTCTACAGTGTCAACTCTATTAAATGTTTAAAATGTTTCATGAAATTTAATTTCTTTATTTCTTCTACAATATTTGTATGTCTACAGTGTCAACTCTATTAAATGTTTAAAATGTTTTATGAAATTTAATTTCTTTATTTCTTCTACAATATGTGTATGTCTACAGTGTCAACTCTATTAAATGTTTAAAATGTTTCATGAAATTTAATTTCTTTATTTCTTCTACAATATTTGTTTGTCTACAGTGTCAACTCTATTAAATGTTTCAAATGTTTCATGAAATTTAATTTCTTTATTTCTTCTACAATATTTGTATGTCTACAGTGTCAACTCTATAAAATGTTTCAAATGTTTCATGAAATTTTATTTATTTATTTCTTCTACAATATTTGTATGTCTACAGTGTAAACTCTATTAAATGTTTTAAATGTTTTATGAAATTTAATTTATTTATTTCTTCTTCAATATTTGTATGTCTACAGTGTCAACTCTATTAAATGTTTCAAATGTTTCATGAAATTTAATTTCTTTATTTCTTCTACAATATTTGTATGTCTACAGTGTCAACTCTATTAAATGTTTAAAATGTTTTATGAAATTTAATTTCTTTATTTCTTCTACAATATTTGTATGTCTACAGTGTCAACTCTATTAAATGTTTCAAATGTTTCATGAAATTTTATTTCTTTATGTCTTCTACAATATTTGTATGTCTACAGTGTAAACTCTATTAAATGTTTTAAATGTTTTATGAAATTTAATTTATTTATTTCTTCTACAATATTTGTATGTCTACAGTGTCAACTCTATTAAATGTTTTAAATGTTTCATGAAATTTAATTTATTTATTTCTTCTACAATATTTGTATGTCTACAGTGTCAACTCTATTAAATGTTTCAAATGTGTTATGAAATTTAATTTCTTTATTTCTTCTACAATATTTGTATGTCTACAGTGTCAACTCTATTAAATGTTTCAAATCTTTCATGAAATTTAATTTCTTTATTTCTTCTGCAATATTTGTATGTCTACAGTGTCAACTCTATTAAATGTTTCAAATGTTTCATGAAATTTTATTTCTTTATTTCTTCTACAATATTTGTATGTCTACAGTGTCAACTCTATTAAATGTTTTAAATGTTTTATGAAATTTAATTTCTTTATTTCTTCTACAATATGTGTATGTCTACAGTGTCAACTCTATTAAATGTTTCAAATGTTTCATTAAATTTAATTTCTTTATTTCTTCTACAATATTTGTATGTCTACAGTGTCAACTCTATTAAATGTTTTAAATGTTTTATGAAATTTAATTTCTTTATTTCTTCTACAATATTTGTATGTCTACAGTGTCAACTCTATTAAATGTTTTAAATGTTTCATGAAATTTAATTTCTTTATTTCTTCTACAATATCTGTATGTCTACAGTGTCAACTCTATTAAATGTTTCAAATGTTTCATGAAATTTAATTTCTTTATTTCTTCTACAATATTTGTATGTCTACAGTGTCAACTCTATTAAATGTTTAAAATGTTTCATGAAATTTAATTTCTTTATTTCTTCTGCAATATTTGTATGTCTACAGTGTCAACTCTATTAAATGTTTCAAATGTTTCATGAAATTTTATTTCTTTATTTCTTCTACAATATTTGTATGTCTACAGTGTCAACTCTATTAAATGTTTTAAATGTTTTATGAAATTTAATTTCTTTATTTCTTCTACAATATGTGTATGTCTACAGTGTCAACTCTATTAAATGTTTCAAATGTTTCATGAAATTTAATTTCTTTATTTCTTCTACAATATTTGTATGTCTACAGTGTCAACTCTATTAAATGTTTTTAATGTTTTATGAAATTTAATTTCTTTATTTCTGCTACAATATTTGTATGTCTACAGTGTCACCTCTATTAAATGTTTTAAATGTTTCATGAAATTTAATTTCTTTATTTCTTCTACAATATCTGTATGTCTACAGTGTCAACTCTATTAAATGTTTCAAATGTTTCATGAAATTTAATTTCTTTATTTCTTCTACAATATTTGTATGTCTACAGTGTCAACTCTATTTAAAGTTTCAAATGTTTTATGAAATTTAATTTCTTTATTTCTTCTACAATATTTGTATGTCTACAGTGTCAACTCTATAAAATGTTTCAAATCTTTCATGAAATTTAATTTACTTATTTCTTCTACAATATTTGTATGTCTACTATGTCAACTCTATTAAATGTTTAAAATGTTTTATGAAATTTAATTTCTTTATTTCTTCTACAATATGTGTATGTCTACAGTGTCAAGTCTATTAAATGTTTCAAATGTTTCATGAAATTTTATTTCTTTATTTCTTCTACAATATTTGTATGTCTACAGTGTCAACTCTATTAAATGTTTAAAATGTTTCATGAAATTTAATTTCTTTATTTCTTCTACAATATTTGTATGTCTACAGTGTCAACTCTATTAAATGTTTCAAATGTTTCATGAAATGTAATTTCTTTATTTCTTCTACAATATTTGTATGTCTACAGTGTCAACTCTATTAAATGTTTCAAATGTTTCATGAAATTTATTTCATTATTTCTTCTACAATATTTGTCTGTCTACAGTGTCAACTCTATTAAATGTTTCAAATGTTTTATGAAATTTAATTTTTTTATTTCTTCTACAATATTTGTATGTCTACAGTGTCAACTCTATTAAATGTTTAAAATGTTTCATGAAATTAAATTTCTTTATTTCTTCTACAATATTTGTATGCCTACAGTATCAACTCTATTAAATGTTTCAAATGTTTCATGAAATTTAATTTCTTTATTTCTTCTACAATATTTGTATGTCTACAGTGTCAACTCTATTAAATGTTTCAAATGTTTCATGAAATTTAATTTCTTTATTTCTTCTACAATATTTGTATGTCTACAGTGTCAACTCTATTAAATGTTTCAAATGTTTCTTTAAATTTAATTTCTTTATTTCTTCTACAATATTTGTATGTCTACAGTGTCAACTCTATTAAATGTTTAAAATGTTTCATGAAATTAAATTTCTTTATTTCTTCTACAATATTTGTATGTCTACAGTATCAACTCTATTAAATGTTTCAAATGTTTCATGAAATTTAATTTCTTTATTTCTTCTACAATATTTGTATGTCTACAGTGTCAACTCTATTAAATGTTTCAAATGTTTCATGAAATGTAATTTCTTTATTTCTTCTACAATATTTGTATGTCTACAGTGTCAACTCTATTAAATGTTTCAAAAGTTTCATGAAATTTAATTTCTTTATTTCTACTACAATATTTGTATGTCTACAGTGTCAACTCTATTAAATGTTTCAAATGTTTCATGAAATGTAATTTCTTTATTTCTTTTACAATATTTGTATGTCTACAGTGTCAACTCTATTAAATGTTTCAAATGTTTTATGAAATTTAATTTATTTATTTCTTCTACAATATTTGTATGTCTACAGTATCAACTCTATTAAATGTTTCAAATTTTTCATGAAATGTAATTTCTTTATTTCTTCTACAATATTTGTATGTCTACAGTGTCAACTCTATTAAATGTTTCAAATGTTTCATGAAATTTAATTTCATTATTTCTTCTACAATATTTGTATGTCTACAGTGTCAACTCTATTAAATGTTTCAAATGTTTCATGAAATTTAATTTCTTTATTTCTTCTACAATATTTGTATGTCTACAGTGTCAACTCTATTAAATGTTTCAAATGTTTTATGAAATTTAATTTCTTTATTTCTTCTACAATATTTGTATGTCTACAGTGTCAACTCTATTAAATGTTTCAAATGTTTTATGAAATTTAATTTCTTTATTTCTTCTACAATATTTGTTTGTCTACAGTGTCAACTCTATTAAATGTTTCAAATGTTTCATGAAATTTAATTTCTTTATTTCTTCTACAATATTTGTATGTCTACAGTGTCAACTCTATTAAATGTTTCAAATGTTTCATGAAATTTAATTTCTTTATTTCTTCTACAATATTTGTATGTCTACAGTGTCAACTCTATTAAATGTTTCAAATGTTTCATGAAATTTAATTTATTTATTTCTTCTACAATATTTGTATGTCTACAGTGTCAACTCTATTAAATGTTTCAAATGTTTCATGAAATTTAATTTATTTATTTCTTCTACAATATTTGTATGTCTACAGTGTCAACTCTATTAAATGTTTCAAATGTTTCATGAAATGTAATTTCTTTATTTCTTCTACAATATTTGTATGTCTACAGTGTCAACTCTATTAAATGTTTCAAATGTTTCATGAAATTTAATTTATTTATTTCTTCTACAATATTTGTATGTCTACATTGTCAACTCTATTAAATGTTTCAAATGTTTCATGAAATTTAATTTCTTTATTTCTTCTAAAATATTTGTATGTCTACAGTGTCAACTCTATTAAATGTTTCAAATGTTTCATGAAATTTAATTTCTTTATTTCTTCTACAATATTTGTATGTCTACAGTGTCAACTCTATTAAATGTTTAAAATGTTTCATGAAATTTAATTTCTTTATTTCGTCTACAATATTTGTTTGTCTACAGTGTCAACTCTATTAAATGTGTAAAATGTTTCATGAAATTTAATTTCTTTATTTCTTCTACAATATTTGTATGTCTACAGTGTCAACTCTATTAAATGTTTAAAATGTTTAATGAAATTTAATTTCTTTATTTCTTCTACAGTATTTGTATGTCTACAGTGTCAACTCTATTAAATGTTTCAAATGTTTTATGAAATTTAATTTCTTTATTTCTTCTACAATATTTGTATGTCTACAGTGTGAACTCTATTAAATGTTTAAAATGTTTCATGAAATGTAATTTCTTTATTTCTTCTACAATATTTGTATGTCTACAGTGTCAACTCTATTAAATGTTTCAAATGTTTCATGAAATGTAATTTCTTTATTTCTTCTACAATATTTGTATGTCTACAGTGTCAACTCTATTAAATGTTTCAAATGTTTCATGAAATTTAATTTCATTATTTCTTCTACAATATTTGTATGTCTACAGTGTCAACTCTATTAAATGTTTCAAATGTTTCATGAAATTTAATTTCTTTATTTCTTCTAAAATATTTGTATGTCTACAGTGTCAACTCTATTAAATGTTTCAAATGTTTCATGAAATTTAATTTCTTTATTTCTTCTACAATATTTGTATGTCTACAGTGTCAACTCTATTAAATGTTTAAAATGTTTCATGAAATTTAATTTCTTTATTTCGTCTACAATATTTGTTTGTCTACAGTGTCAACTCTATTAAATGTGTAAAATGTTTCATGAAATTTAATTTCTTTATTTCTTCTACAATATTTGTCTGTCTACAGTGTCAACTCTATTAAATGTTTCAAATGTTTTATGAAATTTAATTTTTTTATTTCTTCTACAATATTTGTATGTCTACAGTGTCAACTCTATTAAATGTTTAAAATGTTTCATGAAATTAAATTTCTTTATTTCTTCTACAATATTTGTATGCCTACAGTATCAACTCTATTAAATGTTTCAAATGTTTCATGAAATTTAATTTCTTTATTTCTTCTACAATATTTGTATGTCTACAGTGTCAACTCTATTAAATGTTTCAAATGTTTCATGAAATTTAATTTCTTTATTTCTTCTACAATATTTGTATGTCTACAGTGTCAACTCTATTAAATGTTTCAAATGTTTCTTTAAATTTAATTTCTTTATTTCTTCTACAATATTTGTATGTCTACAGTGTCAACTCTATTAAATGTTTAAAATGTTTCATGAAATTAAATTTCTTTATTTCTTCTACAATATTTGTATGTCTACAGTATCAACTCTATTAAATGTTTCAAATGTTTCATGAAATTTAATTTCTTTATTTCTTCTACAATATTTGTATGTCTACAGTGTCAACTCTATTAAATGTTTCAAATGTTTCATGAAATTTAATTTCTTTATTTCTTCTACAATATTTGTATGTCTACAGTGTCAACTCTATTAAATGTTTCAAAAGTTTCATGAAATTTAATTTCTTTATTTCTACTACAATATTTGTATGTCTACAGTGTCAACTCTATTAAATGTTTCAAATGTTTCATGAAATGTAATTTCTTTATTTCTTCTACAATATTTGTATGTCTACAGTGTCAACTCTATTAAATGTTTCAAATGTTTTATGAAATTTAATTTATTTATTTCTTCTACAATATTTGTATGTCTACAGTATCAACTCTATTAAATGTTTCAAATGTTTCATGAAATGTAATTTCTTTATTTCTTCTACAATATTTGTATGTCTACAGTGTCAACTCTATTAAATGTTTCAAATGTTTCATGAAATTTAATTTCATTATTTCTTCTACAATATTTGTATGTCTACAGTGTCAACTCTATTAAATGTTTCAAATGTTTCATGAAATTTAATTTCTTTATTTCTTCTACAATATTTGTATGTCTACAGTGTCAACTCTATTAAATGTTTCAAATGTTTTATGAAATTTAATTTCTTTATTTCTTCTACAATATTTGTATGTCTACAGTGTCAACTCTATTAAATGTTTCAAATGTTTTATGAAATTTAATTTCTTTATTTCTTCTACAATATTTGTTTGTCTACAGTGTCAACTCTATTAAATGTTTCAAATGTTTCATGAAATTTAATTTCTTTATTTCTTCTACAATATTTGTATGTCTACAGTGTCAACTCTATTAAATGTTTCAAATGTTTCATGAAATTTAATTTCTTTATTTCTTCTACAATATTTGTATGTCTACAGTGTCAACTCTATTAAATGTTTCAAATGTTTCATGAAATTTAATTTATTTATTTCTTCTACAATATTTGTATGTCTACAGTGTCAACTCTATTAAATGTTTCAAATGTTTCATGAAATTTAATTTATTTATTTCTTCTACAATATTTGTATGTCTACAGTGTCAACTCTATTAAATGTTTCAAATGTTTCATGAAATGTAATTTCTTTATTTCTTCTACAATATTTGTATGTCTACAGTGTCAACTCTATTAAATGTATCAAATGTTTCATGAAATTTAATTTATTTATTTCTTCTACAATATTTGTATGTCTACAGTGTCAACTCTATTAAATGTTTCAAATGTTTCATGAAATTTAATTTCTTTATTTCTTCTAAAATATTTGTATGTCTACAGTGTCAACTCTATTAAATGTTTCAAATGTTTCATGAAATTTAATTTCTTTATTTCTTCTACAATATTTGTATGTCTACAGTGTCAACTCTATTAAATGTTTAAAATGTTTCATGAAATTTAATTTCTTTATTTCGTCTACAATATTTGTTTGTCTACAGTGTCAACTCTATTAAATGTGTAAAATGTTTCATGAAATTTAATTTCTTTATTTCTTCTACAATATTTGTATGTCTACAGTGTCAACTCTATTAAATGTTTAAAATGTTTAATGAAATTTAATTTCTTTATTTCTTCTACAGTATTTGTATGTCTACAGTGTCAACTCTATTAAATGTTTCAAATGTTTTATGAAATTTAATTTCTTTATTTCTTCTACAATATTTGTATGTCTACAGTGTGAACTCTATTAAATGTTTAAAATGTTTCATGAAATGTAATTTCTTTATTTCTTCTACAATATTTGTATGTCTACAGTGTCAACTCTATTAAATGTTTCAAATGTTTCATGAAATGTAATTTCTTTATTTCTTCTACAATATTTGTATGTCTACAGTGTCAACTCTATTAAATGTTTCAAATGTTTCATGAAATTTAATTTATTTATTTCTTCTACAATATTTGTATGTCTACAGTGTCAACTCTATTAAATGTTTCAAATGTTTCATGAAATTTAATTTCTTTATTTCTTCTAAAATATTTGTATGTCTACAGTGTCAACTCTATTAAATGTTTCAAATGTTTCATGAAATTTAATTTCTTTATTTCTTCTACAATATTTGTATGTCTACAGTGTCAACTCTATTAAATGTTTAAAATGTTTCATGAAATTTAATTTCTTTATTTCGTCTACAATATTTGTTTGTCTACAGTGTCAACTCTATTAAATGTGTAAAATGTTTCATGAAATTTAATTTCTTTATTTCTTCTACAATATTTGTATGTCTACAGTGTCAACTCTATTAAATGTTTCAAATGTTTTATGAAATTTAATTTCTTTATTTCTTCTACAGTATTTGTATGTCTACAGTGTCAACTCTATTAAATGTTTCAAATGTTTTATGAAATTTAATTTCTTTATTTCTTCTACAATATTTGTATGTCTACAGTGTCAACTCTATTAAATGTTTCAAATGTTTCATGAAATGTAATTTCTTTATTTCTTCTACAATATTTGTATGTCTACAGTGTCAACTCTATTAAATGTTTCAAATGTTTCATGAAATTTATTTCATTATTTCTTCTACAATATTTGTCTGTCTACAGTGTCAACTCTATTAAATGTTTCAAATGTTTTATGAAATTTAATTTTTTTATTTCTTCTACAATATTTGTATGTCTACAGTGTCAACTCTATTAAATGTTTAAATGTTTCATGAAATTTAATTTCTTTATTTCTTCTACAATATTTGTATGTCTACAGTGTCAACTCTATTAAATGTTTCAAATGTTTCTTTAAATTTAATTTCTTTATTTCTTCTACAATATTTGTATGTCTACAGTGTCAACTCTATTAAATGTTTAAAATGTTTCATGAAATTAAATTTCTTTATTTCTTCTACAATATTTGTATGTCTACAGTATCAACTCTATTAAATGTTTCAAATGTTTCATGAAATTTAATTTCTTTATTTCTTCTACAATATTTGTATGTCTACAGTGTCAACTCTATTAAATGTTTCAAATGTTTCATGAAATGTAATTTCTTTATTTCTTCTACAATATTTGTATGTCTACAGTGTCAACTCTATTAAATGTTTCAAAAGTTTCATGAAATTTAATTTCTTTATTTCTACTACAATATTTGTATGTCTACAGTGTCAACTCTATTAAATGTTTCAAATGTTTCATGAAATGTAATTTCTTTATTTCTTCTACAATATTTGTATGTCTACAGTGTCAACTCTATTAAATGTTTCAAATGTTTTATGAAATTTAATTTATTTATTTCTTCTACAATATTTGTATGTCTACAGTATCAACTCTATTAAATGTTTCAAATGTTTCATGAAATGTAATTTCTTTATTTCTTCTACAATATTTGTATGTCTACAGTGTCAACTCTATTAAATGTTTCAAATGTTTCATGAAATTTAATTTCATTATTTCTTCTACAATATTTGTATGTCTACAGTGTCAACTCTATTAAATGTTTCAAATGTTTCATGAAATTTAATTTCTTTATTTCTTCTACAATATTTGTATGTCTACAGTGTCAACTCTATTAAATGTTTCAAATGTTTTATGAAATTTAATTTCTTTATTTCTTCTACAATATTTGTATGTCTACAGTGTCAACTCTATTAAATGTTTCAAATGTTTTATGAAATTTAATTTCTTTATTTCTTCTACAATATTTGTTTGTCTACAGTGTCAACTCTATTAAATGTTTCAAATGTTTCATGAAATTTAATTTCTTTATTTCTTCTACAATATTTGTATGTCTACAGTGTCAACTCTATTAAATGTTTCAAATGTTTCATGAAATTTAATTTCTTTATTTCTTCTACAATATTTGTATGTCTACAGTGTCAACTCTATTAAATGTTTCAAATGTTTCATGAAATTTAATTTATTTATTTCTTCTACAATATTTGTATGTCTACAGTGTCAACTCTATTAAATGTTTCAAATGTTTCATGAAATTTAATTTATTTATTTCTTCTACAATATTTGTATGTCTACAGTGTCAACTCTATTAAATGTTTCAAATGTTTCATGAAATGTAATTTCTTTATTTCTTCTACAATATTTGTATGTCTACAGTGTCAACTCTATTAAATGTTTCAAATGTTTCATGAAATTTAATTTCTTTATTTCTTCTACAATATTTGTATGTCTACAGTGTCAACTCTATTAAATGTTTCAAATGTTTCATGAAATTTAATTTCTTTATTTCTTCTAAAATATTTGTATGTCTACAGTGTCAACTCTATTAAATGTTTCAAATGTTTCATGAAATTTAATTTCTTTATTTCTTCTACAATATTTGTATGTCTACAGTGTCAACTCTATTAAATGTTTCAAATGTTTCATGAAATTTAATTTCTTTATTTCGTCTACAATATTTGTTTGTCTACAGTGTCAACTCTATTAAATGTGTAAAATGTTTCATGAAATTTAATTTCTTTATTTCTTCTACAATATTTGTATGTCTACAGTGTCAACTCTATTAAATGTTTAAAATGTTTAATGAAATTTAATTTCTTTATTTCTTCTACAGTATTTGTATGTCTACAGTGTCAACTCTATTAAATGTTTCAAATGTTTTATGAAATTTAATTTCTTTATTTCTTCTACAATATTTGTATGTCTACAGTGTGAACTCTATTAAATGTTTAAAATGTTTCATGAAATGTAATTTCTTTATTTCTTCTACAATATTTGTCTGTCTACAGTGTCAACTCTATTAAATGTTTCATGGAATTTAATTTCTTTATTTCTTCTACAATATTTGTATGTCTACAGTGTCAACTCTATTAAATGTTTAAAATCTTTCATGAAATTTAATTTCTTTATTTCTTCTACAATATGTGTATGTCTACAGTGTCAACTCTATAAAATGTTTCAAATCTTTCATGAAATTTAATTTCTTTATTTCTTCTACAATATTTGTATGTCTACAGTGTCAACTCTATAAAATGTTTCAAATGTTTCATGAAATTTAATTTCTTTATTTCTTCTACAATATTTGTATGTCTGCAGTGTCAACTCTATTAAATGTTTCAAATGTTTTATGAAATTTAATTTATTTATTTCTTCTACAATATTTGTATGTCTACAGTGTCAACTCTATTAAATGTTTCAAATGTTTCATTAAATTTAATTTCTTTATTTCTTCTACAGTATTTGTTTGTCTACAGTGTCAACTCTATTAAATGTTTAAAATGTTTTATGAAATTTAATTTATTTATTTCTTCTACAATATTTGTATGTCTACAGTGTCAACTCTATTAAATGTTTCAAATGTTTCATGAAATTTAATTTCTTTATTTCTTCTACAATATTTGTATGTCTACAGTGTCAACTCTATTAAATGTTTAAAATGTTTCATGAAATTTAATTTATTTATTTCTTCTACAATATTTGTATGTCTACAGTGTCAACTCTATTAAATGTTTCAGATGTTTCATGAAATTTAATTTATTTATTTCTTCTGCAATATTTGTATGTCTACAGTGTCAACTCTATTAAATGTTTCAAATGTTTCATTAAATTTAATTTATTTATTTCTTCTACAATATTTGTATGTCTACAGTGTCAACTCTATTAAATGTTTCAAATGTTTCATGAAATTTAATTTATTTATTTCTTCTACAATATTTGTATGTCTACAGTGTCAACTCTATTAAATGTTTAAAATGTTTCATGAAATTTAATTTCTTTATTTCTTCTACAATATTTGTTTGTCTACAGTGTCAACTCTATTAAATGTTTAAAATGTTTAATGAAATTTAATTTATTTATTTCTTCTACAATATTTGTATGTCTACAGTGTCAACTCTATTAAATGTTTCAAATGTTTCATGAAATTTAATTTCTTTATTTCTTCTACAATATTTGTATGTCTGCAGTGTCAACTCTATTTAATGTTTCAAATGTTTCATGAAATTTAATTTCTTTATTTCTTCTACAATATTTGTATGTCTACAGTGTCAACTCTATTAAATGTTTCAAATGTTTAATGAAATTTAATTTATTTATTTCTCCTACAATATTTGTATGTCTACAGTGTCAACTCTATTGAATGTTTAAAATGTTTCATGAAATTTAATTTATTTATTTCTTCTACAATATTTGTCTGTCTACAGTGTCAACTCTATTAAATGTTTCAAATGTTTCATGAAATTTAATTTATTTATTTCTTCTACAATATTTGTATGTCTACAGTGTCAACTCTATTAAATGTTTCAAATGTTTTATGAAATTTAATTTCTTTATTTCTTCTACAATATTTGTATGTCTACAGTGTCAACTCTATTTAATGTTTCAAATGTTTAATGAAATTTAATTTCTTTATTTCTTCTACAATATTTGTATGTCTACAGTGTCAACTCTATTAAATGTTTCAAATGTTTTATGAAATTTAATTTCTTTATTTCTTCTAAAATATGTGTATGTCTACAGTGTCAACTCTATTAAACGTTTCAAATGTTTCATGAAATTTAATTTCTTTATTTCTTCTACAATATTTGTATGTCTACAGTGTCAACTCTATTAAATGTTTCAAATGTTTCATGAAATTTTATTTCTTTATTTCTTCTAAAATATGTGTATGTCTACAGTGTCAACTCTATTAAATGTTTAAAATGTTTAATGAAATTTAATTTCTTTATTTCTTCTACAATATTTGTATGTCTACAGTGTCAACTCTATTAAATGTTTCAACTGTTTTATGAAATTTAATTTCTTTATTTCTTCTACAATATTTGTATGTCTACAGTGTCAACTCTATTAAATGTTTCAAATGTTTCATGAAATTTAATTTCTTTATTTCTTCTACAATATTTGTATGTCTTCAGTGTCAACTCTATTAAATGTTTCAAATGTTTCATGAAAGTTAATTTCTTTATTTTTTCTACAATATTTGTATGTCTGCAGTGTCAACTCTATTAAATGTTTCAAATGTTTTATGACATTTAATTTCTTGATTTCTTCTACAATATTTGTATGTCTACAGTGTCAACTCTATTAAATGTTTAAAATGTTTCATGAAATTTAATTTCTTTATTTCTTCTACAATATTTGTATGTCTACAGTGTAAACTCTATTAAATGTTTAAAATGTTTTATGAAATTTAATTTCTTTATTTCTTCTACAATATTTGTATGTCTGCAGTGTCAACTCTATTAAATGTTTCAAATGTTTTATGAAATTTAATTTCTTTATTTCTTCTACAATATTTGTATGTCTACAGTGTCAACTCTATTAAATGTTTAAAATGTTTCATGAAATTTAATTTCTTTATTTCTTCTACAATATTTGTTTGTCTACAGTGTCAACTCTATTAAAATGTTTCAAATGTTTCATGAAATTTAATTTATTTATTTCTTCTACAATATTTGTATGTCTACAGTGTCAACTCTATTAAATGTTTAAAATGTTTTATGAAATTTAATTTATTTATTTCTTCTACAATATTTGTATGTCTACAGTGTCAACTCTATTAAATGTTTCAAATGTTTTATGAAATTTAATTTCTTTATTTCTTCTACAATATTTGTATATCTAC
The DNA here is from genome assembly GCF_053919585.1 of Euprymna scolopes. NCBI lineage: Eukaryota > Metazoa > Mollusca > Cephalopoda > Sepiida > Sepiolidae > Euprymna > Euprymna scolopes. The sequence continues at coordinate 184,394,598 of NC_136527.1, forward strand.
AGTGTCAACTCTATTAAAATGTTTCAAATGTTTCATGAAATTTAATTTCTTTATTTCTTCTACAATATTTGTATGTCTACAGTGTCAACTCTATTAAATGTTTCAAATGTTTCATGAAATTTAATTTCTTTATTTCTTCTACAATATTTGTATGTCTACAGTGTCAACTCTATTAAATGTTTCAAATGTTTTATGAAATTTAATTTCTTTATTTCTTCTACAATATTTGTATGTCTACAGTGTCAACTCTATTAAATGTTTCAAATGTTTAATGAAATTTAATTTCTTTATTTCTTCTACAATATTTGTATGTCTACAATGTCAACTCTATTAAATGTTTCAAATGTTTCATGAAATTTAATTTCTTTATTTCTTCTACAATATTTGTATGTCTACAGTGTCAACTCTATTAAATGTTTAAAATGTTTCATGAAATTAATTTCTTTATTTCTTCTACAATATTTGTATGTCTACAGTGTCAACTCTATTAAAATGTTTCAAATGTTTCATGAAATTTAATTTATTTATTTCTTCTACAATATTTGTATGTCTACAGTGTCAACTCTATTAAATGTTTAAAATGTTTTATGAAATTTAATTTCTTTATTTCTTCTACAATATTTGTATGTCTACAGTGTCAACTCTATTAAATGTTTAAAATGTTTCATGAAATTTAATTTATTTATTTCTTCTACAATATTTGTATGTCTACAGTGTCAACTCTATTAAATGTTTCAAATGTTTTATGAAATTTGATTTATTTATTTCTTCTACAATATTTGTATGTCTACAGTGTCAACTCTATTAAATGTTTAAAATGTTTCATGAAATTTAATTTCTTTATTTCTTCTACAATATTTGTATGTCTACAGTGTCAACTCTATTAAATGTTTAAAATGTTTAATGAAATTTAATTTCTTTATTTCTTCTACAATATTTGTATGTCTACAGTGTCAACTCTATTAAAATGTTTCAAATGTTTCATGAAATTTAATTTATTTTTTTCTTCTACAATATTTGTATGTCTACAGTGTCAACTCTATTAAATGTTTAAAATGTTTCATGAAATTTAATTTCTTTATTTCTTCTACAATATTTGTATGTCTACAGTGTCAACTCAATTAAATGTTTCAAATTTTTTATGAAATGTAATTTCTTTATTTCTTCTACAATATTTGTATGTCTACAGTGTCAACTCTATTTAATGTTTCAAATGTTTCATGAAATTTAATTTCTTTATTTCTTCTACAATATTTGTATGTCTACAGTGTCAACTCTATTAAATGTTTCAAATGTTTCATGAAATTTAATTTCTTTATTTCTTCTACAATATTTGTATGTCTACAGTGTCAACTCTATTAAATGTTTCAAATGTTTCATGAAATTTAATTTCTTTATTTCTTCTACAATATTTGTATGTCTACAGTGTCAACTCTATTAAATGTTTAAAATGTTTCATGAAATTTAATTTCTTTATTTCTTCTACAATATTTGTTTGTCTACAGTGTCAACTCTATTAAATGTGTAAAATGTTTCATGAAATTTAATTTCTTTATTTCTTCTACAATATTTGTATGTCTACAGTGTCAACTCTATTAAATGTTTAAAATGTTTCATGAAATTTAATTTCTTTATTTCTTCTACAATATTTGTTTGTCTACAGTGTCAACTCTATTAAATGTTTCAAATGTTTCATGAAATTTAATTTATTTATTTCTTCTACAATATTTGTATGTCTACAGTGTCAACTCTATTAAATGTTTAAAATGTTTAATGAAATTTTATTTATTTATTTCTTCTACAGTATTTGTATGTCTACAGTGTCAACTCTATTAAATGTTTCAAATGTTTTATGAAATTTAATTTCTTTATTTCTTCTACAATATTTGTATGTCTACAGTGTGAACTCTATTAAATGTTTAAAATGTTTCATGAAATGTAATTTCTTTATTTCTTCTACAATATTTGTCTGTCTACAGTGTCAACTCTATTAAATGTTTAAAATGTTTTATGAAATTTAATTTCTTTATTTCTTCTACAATATTTGTCTGTCTACAGTGTCAACTCTATTAAATGTTTCAAATGTTTCATGAAATTTAATTTCATTATTTCTTCTACAATATTTGTATGTCTACAGTGTCAACTCTATTAAATGTTTCAAATGTTTCATGAAATTTAATTTCTTTATTTCTTCTACAATATTTGTATGTCTACAGTGTCAACTCTATTAAATGTTTCAAATGTTTTATGAAATTTAATTTCTTTATTTCTTCTACAATATTTGTATGTCTACAGTGTCAACTCTATTAAATGTTTCAAATGTTTTATGAAATTTAATTTCTTTATTTCTTCTACAATATTTGTTTGTCTACAGTGTCAACTCTATTAAATGTTTCAAATGTTTCATGAAATTTAATTTCTTTATTTCTTCTACAATATTTGTATGTCTACAGTCTCAACTCTATTAAATGTTTCAAATGTTTCATGAAATTTAATTTCTTTATTTCTTCTACAATATTTGTATGTCTACAGTGTCAACTCTATTAAATGTTTCAAATGTTTCATGAAATTTAATTTATTTATTTCTTCTACAATATTTGTATGTCTACAGTGTCAACTCTATTAAATGTTTCAAATGTTTCATGAAATTTAATTTATTTATTTCTTCTACAATATTTGTATGTCTACAGTGTCAACTCTATTAAATGTTTCAAATGTTTCATGAAATGTAATTTCTTTATTTCTTCTACAATATTTGTATGTCTACAGTGTCAACTCTATTAAATGTTTCAAATGTTTCATGAAATTTAATTTCTTTATTTCTTCTACAATATTTGTATGTCTACAGTGTCAACTCTATTAAATGTTTCAAATGTTTCATGAAATTTAATTTCTTTATTTCTTCTAAAATATTTGTATGTCTACAGTGTCAACTCTATTAAATGTTTCAAATGTTTCATGAAATTTAATTTCTTTATTTCTTCTACAATATTTGTATGTCTACAGTGTCAACTCTATTAAATGTTTCAAATGTTTCATGAAATTTAATTTCTTTATTTCGTCTACAATATTTGTTTGTCTACAGTGTCAACTCTATTAAATGTGTAAAATGTTTCATGAAATTTAATTTCTTTATTTCTTCTACAATATTTGTATGTCTACAGTGTCAACTCTATTAAATGTTTAAAATGTTTAATGAAATTTAATTTCTTTATTTCTTCTACAGTATTTGTATGTCTACAGTGTCAACTCTATTAAATGTTTCAAATGTTTTATGAAATTTAATTTCTTTATTTCTTCTACAATATTTGTATGTCTACAGTGTGAACTCTATTAAATGTTTAAAATGTTTCATGAAATGTAATTTCTTTATTTCTTCTACAATATTTGTCTGTCTACAGTGTCAACTCTATTAAATGTTTCATGGAATTTAATTTCTTTATTTCTTCTACAATATTTGTATGTCTACAGTGTCAACTCTATTAAATGTTTAAAATCTTTCATGAAATTTAATTTCTTTATTTCTTCTACAATATGTGTATGTCTACAGTGTCAACTCTATAAAATGTTTCAAATCTTTCATGAAATTTAATTTCTTTATTTCTTCTACAATATTTGTATGTCTACAGTGTCAACTCTATAAAATGTTTCAAATGTTTCATGAAATTTAATTTCTTTATTTCTTCTACAATATTTGTATGTCTGCAGTGTCAACTCTATTAAATGTTTCAAATGTTTTATGAAATTTAATTTATTTATTTCTTCTACAATATTTGTATGTCTACAGTGTCAACTCTATTAAATGTTTCAAATGTTTCATTAAATTTAATTTCTTTATTTCTTCTACAGTATTTGTTTGTCTACAGTGTCAACTCTATTAAATGTTTAAAATGTTTTATGAAATTTAATTTATTTATTTCTTCTACAATATTTGTATGTCTACAGTGTCAACTCTATTAAATGTTTCAAATGTTTCATGAAATTTAATTTCTTTATTTCTTCTACAATATTTGTATGTCTACAGTGTCAACTCTATTAAATGTTTAAAATGTTTCATGAAATTTAATTTATTTATTTCTTCTACAATATTTGTATGTCTACAGTGTCAACTCTATTAAATGTTTCAGATGTTTCATGAAATTTAATTTATTTATTTCTTCTGCAATATTTGTATGTCTACAGTGTCAACTCTATTAAATGTTTCAAATGTTTCATTAAATTTAATTTATTTATTTCTTCTACAATATTTGTATGTCTACAGTGTCAACTCTATTAAATGTTTCAAATGTTTCATGAAATTTAATTTATTTATTTCTTCTACAATATTTGTATGTCTACAGTGTCAACTCTATTAAATGTTTAAAATGTTTCATGAAATTTAATTTCTTTATTTCTTCTACAATATTTGTTTGTCTACAGTGTCAACTCTATTAAATGTTTCAAATGTTTCATGAAATTTAATTTCTTTATTTCTTCTACAATATTTGTATGTCTGCAGTGTCAACTCTATTTAATGTTTCAAATGTTTCATGAAATTTAATTTCTTTATTTCTTCTACAATATTTGTATGTCTACAGTGTCAACTCTATTAAATGTTTCAAATGTTTCATGAAATTTAATTTCTTTATTTCTTCTACAATATTTGTATGTCTACAGTGTCAACTCTATTAAATGTTTAAAATGTTTCATGAAATTTAATTTCTTTATTTCTTCTACAATATTTGTATGTCTACAGTGTCAACTCTATTAAATGTTTAAAATGTTTAATGAAATTTAATTTATTTATTTCTTCTACAATATTTGTATGTCTACAGTGTCAACTCTATTAAATGTTTCAAATGTTTCATGAAATTTAATTTCTTTATTTCTTCTACAATATTTGTATGTCTGCAGTGTCAACTCTATTTAATGTTTCAAATGTTTCATGAAATTTAATTTCTTTATTTCTTCTACAATATTTGTATGTCTACAGTGTCAACTCTATTAAATGTTTCAAATGTTTAATGAAATTTAATTTATTTATTTCTCCTACAATATTTGTATGTCTACAGTGTCAACTCTATTGAATGTTTAAAATGTTTCATGAAATTTAATTTATTTATTTCTTCTACAATATTTGTCTGTCTACAGTGTCAACTCTATTAAATGTTTCAAATGTTTCATGAAATTTAATTTATTTATTTCTTCTACAATATTTGTATGTCTACAGTGTCAACTCTATTAAATGTTTCAAATGTTTTATGAAATTTAATTTCTTTATTTCTTCTACAATATTTGTATGTCTACAGTGTCAACTCTATTTAATGTTTCAAATGTTTAATGAAATTTAATTTCTTTATTTCTTCTACAATATTTGTATGTCTACAGTGTCAACTCTATTAAATGTTTCAAATGTTTTATGAAATTTAATTTCTTTATTTCTTCTAAAATATGTGTATGTCTACAGTGTCAACTCTATTAAACGTTTCAAATGTTTCATGAAATTTAATTTCTTTATTTCTTCTACAATATTTGTATGTCTACAGTGTCAACTCTATTAAATGTTTCAAATGTTTCATGAAATTTTATTTCTTTATTTCTTCTAAAATATGTGTATGTCTACAGTGTCAACTCTATTAAATGTTTAAAATGTTTAATGAAATTTAATTTCTTTATTTCTTCTACAATATTTGTATGTCTACAGTGTCAACTCTATTAAATGTTTCAACTGTTTTATGAAATTTAATTTCTTTATTTCTTCTACAATATTTGTATGTCTACAGTGTCAACTCTATTAAATGTTTCAAATGTTTCATGAAATTTAATTTCTTTATTTCTTCTACAATATTTGTATGTCTTCAGTGTCAACTCTATTAAATGTTTCAAATGTTTCATGAAAGTTAATTTCTTTATTTTTTCTACAATATTTGTATGTCTGCAGTGTCAACTCTATTAAATGTTTCAAATGTTTTATGACATTTAATTTCTTGATTTCTTCTACAATATTTGTATGTCTACAGTGTCAACTCTATTAAATGTTTAAAATGTTTCATGAAATTTAATTTCTTTATTTCTTCTACAATATTTGTATGTCTACAGTGTAAACTCTATTAAATGTTTAAAATGTTTTATGAAATTTAATTTCTTTATTTCTTCTACAATATTTGTATGTCTGCATTGTCAACTCTATTAAATGTTTCAAATGTTTTATGAAATTTAATTTCTTTATTTCTTCTACAATATTTGTATGTCTACAGTGTCAACTCTATTAAATGTTTAAAATGTTTCATGAAATTTAATTTCTTTATTTCTTCTACAATATTTGTTTGTCTACAGTGTCAACTCTATTAAAATGTTTCAAATGTTTCATGAAATTTAATTTATTTATTTCTTCTACAATATTTGTATGTCTACAGTGTCAACTCTATTAAATGTTTAAAATGTTTTATGAAATTTAATTTATTTATTTCTTCTACAATATTTGTATGTCTACAGTGTCAACTCTATTAAATGTTTCAAATGTTTTATGAAATTTAATTTCTTTATTTCTTCTACAATATTTGTATATCTACAGTGTCAACTCTATTAAAATGTTTCAAATGTTTCATGAAATTTAATTTCTTTATTTCTTCTACAATATTTGTATGTCTACAGTGTCAACTCTATTAAATGTTTCAAATGTTTCATGAAATTTAATTTCTTTATTTCTTCTACAATATTTGTATGTCTACAGTGTCAACTCTATTAAATGTTTCAAATGTTTTATGAAATTTAATTTCTTTATTTCTTCTACAATATTTGTATGTCTACAGTGTCAACTCTATTAAATGTTTCAAATGTTTAATGAAATTTAATTTCTTTATTTCTTCTACAATATTTGTATGTCTACAATGTCAACTCTATTAAATGTTTCAAATGTTTCATGAAATTTAATTTCTTTATTTCTTCTACAATATTTGTATGTCTACAGTGTCAACTCTATTAAATGTTTAAAATGTTTCATGAAATTAATTTCTTTATTTCTTCTACAATATTTGTATGTCTACAGTGTCAACTCTATTAAAATGTTTCAAATGTTTCATGAAATTTAATTTATTTATTTCTTCTACAATATTTGTATGTCTACAGTGTCAACTCTATTAAATGTTTAAAATGTTTTATGAAATTTAATTTCTTTATTTCTTCTACAATATTTGTATGTCTACAGTGTCAACTCTATTAAATGTTTAAAATGTTTCATGAAATTTAATTTATTTATTTCTTCTACAATATTTGTATGTCTACAGTGTCAACTCTATTAAATGTTTCAAATGTTTTATGAAATTTGATTTATTTATTTCTTCTACAATATTTGTATGTCTACAGTGTCAACTCTATTAAATGTTTAAAATGTTTCATGAAATTTAATTTCTTTATTTCTTCTACAATATTTGTATGTCTACAGTGTCAACTCTATTAAATGTTTAAAATGTTTAATGAAATTTAATTTCTTTATTTCTTCTACAATATTTGTATGTCTACAGTGTCAACTCTATTAAAATGTTTCAAATGTTTCATGAAATTTAATTTATTTTTTTCTTCTACAATATTTGTATGTCTACAGTGTCAACTCTATTAAATGTTTAAAATGTTTCATGAAATTTAATTTCTTTATTTCTTCTACAATATTTGTATGTCTACAGTGTCAACTCAATTAAATGTTTCAAATTTTTTATGAAATGTAATTTCTTTATTTCTTCTACAATATTTGTATGTCTACAGTGTCAACTCTATTTAATGTTTCAAATGTTTCATGAAATTTAATTTCTTTATTTCTTCTACAATATTTGTATGTCTACAGTGTCAACTCTATTAAATGTTTCAAATGTTTCATGAAATTTAATTTCTTTATTTCTTCTACAATATTTGTATGTCTACAGTGTCAACTCTATTAAATGTTTCAAATGTTTCATGAAATTTAATTTCTTTATTTCTTCTACAATATTTGTATGTCTACAGTGTCAACTCTATTAAATGTTTAAAATGTTTCATGAAATTTAATTTCTTTATTTCTTCTACAATATTTGTTTGTCTACAGTGTCAACTCTATTAAATGTGTAAAATGTTTCATGAAATTTAATTTCTTTATTTCTTCTACAATATTTGTATGTCTACAGTGTCAACTCTATTAAATGTTTAAAATGTTTCATGAAATTTAATTTCTTTATTTCTTCTACAATATTTGTTTGTCTACAGTGTCAACTCTATTAAATGTTTCAAATGTTTCATGAAATTTAATTTATTTATTTCTTCTACAATATTTGTATGTCTACAGTGTCAACTCTATTAAATGTTTAAAATGTTTAATGAAATTTTATTTATTTATTTCTTCTACAGTATTTGTATGTCTACAGTGTCAACTCTATTAAATGTTTCAAATGTTTTATGAAATTTAATTTCTTTATTTCTTCTACAATATTTGTATGTCTACAGTGTGAACTCTATTAAATGTTTAAAATGTTTCATGAAATGTAATTTCTTTATTTCTTCTACAATATTTGTCTGTCTACAGTGTCAACTCTATTAAATGTTTAAAATGTTTTATGAAATTTAATTTCTTTATTTCTTCTACAATATTTGTCTGTCTACAGTGTCAACTCTATTAAATGTTTCATGGAATTTAATTTCTTTATTTCTTCTACAATATTTGTATGTCTACAGTGTCAACTCTATTAAATGTTTAAAATCTTTCATGAAATTTAATTTCTTTATTTCTTCTACAATATGTGTATGTCTACAGTGTCAACTCTATAAAATGTTTCAAATCTTTCATGAAATTTAATTTCTTTATTTCTTCTACAATATTTGTATGTCTACAGTGTCAACTCTATAAAATGTTTCAAATGTTTCATGAAATTTAATTTCTTTATTTCTTCTACAATATTTGTATGTCTGCAGTGTCAACTCTATTAAATGTTTCAAATGTTTTATGAAATTTAATTTATTTATTTCTTCTACAATATTTGTATGTCTACAGTGTCAACTCTATTAAATGTTTCAAATGTTTCATTAAATTTAATTTCTTTATTTCTTCTACAGTATTTGTTTGTCTACAGTGTCAACTCTATTAAATGTTTAAAATGTTTTATGAAATTTAATTTATTTATTTCTTCTACAATATTTGTATGTCTACAGTGTCAACTCTATTAAATGTTTCAAATGTTTCATGAAATTTAATTTCTTTATTTCTTCTACAATATTTGTATGTCTACAGTGTCAACTCTATTAAATGTTTAAAATGTTTCATGAAATTTAATTTATTTATTTCTTCTACAATATTTGTATGTCTACAGTGTCAACTCTATTAAATGTTTCAGATGTTTCATGAAATTTAATTTATTTATTTCTTCTGCAATATTTGTATGTCTACAGTGTCAACTCTATTAAATGTTTCAAATGTTTCATTAAATTTAATTTATTTATTTCTTCTACAATATTTGTATGTCTACAGTGTCAACTCTATTAAATGTTTCAAATGTTTCATGAAATTTAATTTATTTATTTCTTCTACAATATTTGTATGTCTACAGTGTCAACTCTATTAAATGTTTAAAATGTTTCATGAAATTTAATTTCTTTATTTCTTCTACAATATTTGTTTGTCTACAGTGTCAACTCTATTAAATGTTTAAAATGTTTAATGAAATTTAATTTATTTATTTCTTCTACAATATTTGTATGTCTACAGTGTCAACTCTATTAAATGTTTCAAATGTTTCATGAAATTTAATTTCTTTATTTCTTCTACAATATTTGTATGTCTGCAGTGTCAACTCTATTTAATGTTTCAAATGTTTCATGAAATTTAATTTCTTTATTTCTTCTACAATATTTGTATGTCTACAGTGTCAACTCTATTAAATGTTTCAAATGTTTAATGAAATTTAATTTATTTATTTCTCCTACAATATTTGTATGTCTACAGTGTCAACTCTATTGAATGTTTAAAATGTTTCATGAAATTTAATTTATTTATTTCTTCTACAATATTTGTCTGTCTACAGTGTCAACTCTATTAAATGTTTCAAATGTTTCATGAAATTTAATTTATTTATTTCTTCTACAATATTTGTATGTCTACAGTGTCAACTCTATTAAATGTTTCAAATGTTTTATGAAATTTAATTTCTTTATTTCTTCTACAATATTTGTATGTCTACAGTGTCAACTCTATTTAATGTTTCAAATGTTTAATGAAATTTAATTTCTTTATTTCTTCTACAATATTTGTATGTCTACAGTGTCAACTCTATTAAATGTTTCAAATGTTTTATGAAATTTAATTTCTTTATTTCTTCTAAAATATGTGTATGTCTACAGTGTCAACTCTATTAAACGTTTCAAATGTTTCATGAAATTTAATTTCTTTATTTCTTCTACAATATTTGTATGTCTACAGTGTCAACTCTATTAAATGTTTCAAATGTTTCATGAAATTTTATTTCTTTATTTCTTCTAAAATATGTGTATGTCTACAGTGTCAACTCTATTAAATGTTTAAAATTTTTAATGAAATTTAATTTCTTTATTTCTTCTACAATATTTGTATGTCTACAGTGTCAACTCTATTAAATGTTTCAACTGTTTTATGAAATTTAATTTCTTTATTTCTTCTACAATATTTGTATGTCTACAGTGTCAACTCTATTAAATGTTTCAAATGTTTCATGAAATTTAATTTCTTTATTTCTTCTACAATATTTGTATGTCTTCAGTGTCAACTCTATTAAATGTTTCAAATGTTTCATGAAAGTTAATTTCTTTATTTTTTCTACAATATTTGTATGTCTGCAGTGTCAACTCTATTAAATGTTTCAAATGTTTTATGACATTTAATTTCTTGATTTCTTCTACAATATTTGTATGTCTACAGTGTCAACTCTATTAAATGTTTAAAATGTTTCATGAAATTTAATTTCTTTATTTCTTCTACAATATTTGTATGTCTACAGTGTAAACTCTATTAAATGTTTAAAATGTTTTATGAAATTTAATTTCTTTATTTCTTCTACAATATTTGTATGTCTGCAGTGTCAACTCTATTAAATGTTTCAAATGTTTTATGAAATTTAATTTCTTTATTTCTTCTACAATATTTGTATGTCTACAGTGTCAACTCTATTAAATGTTTAAAATGTTTCATGAAATTTAATTTCTTTATTTCTTCTACAATATTTGTTTGTCTACAGTGTCAACTCTATTAAAATGTTTCAAATGTTTCATGAAATTTAATTTATTTATTTCTTCTACAATATTTGTATGTCTACAGTGTCAACTCTATTAAATGTTTAAAATGTTTTATGAAATTTAATTTATTTATTTCTTCTACAATATTTGTATGTCTACAGTGTCAACTCTATTAAATGTTTCAAATGTTTTATGAAATTTAATTTCTTTATTTCTTCTACAATATTTGTATGTCTACAGTGTCAACTCTATTAAAATGTTTCAAATGTTTCATGAAATTTAATTTCTTTATTTCTTCTACAATATTTGTATGTCTACAGTGTCAACTCTATTAAATGTTTCAAATGTTTCATGAAATTTAATTTCTTTATTTCTTCTACAATATTTGTATGTCTACAGTGTCAACTCTATTAAATGTTTCAAATGTTTTATGAAATTTAATTTCTTTATTTCTTCTACAATATTTGTATGTCTACAGTGTCAACTCTATTAAATGTTTCAAATGTTTAATGAAATTTAATTTCTTTATTTCTTCTACAATATTTGTATGTCTACAATGTCAACTCTATTAAATGTTTCAAATGTTTCATGAAATTTAATTTCTTTATTTCTTCTACAATATTTGTATGTCTACAGTGTCAACTCTATTAAATGTTTAAAATGTTTCATGAAATTAATTTCTTTATTTCTTCTACAATATTTGTATGTCTACAGTGTCAACTCTATTAAAATGTTTCAAATGTTTCATGAAATTTAATTTATTTATTTCTTCTACAATATTTGTATGTCTACAGTGTCAACTCTATTAAATGTTTAAAATGTTTTATGAAATTTAATTTCTTTATTTCTTCTACAATATTTGTATGTCTACAGTGTCAACTCTATTAAATGTTTAAAATGTTTCATGAAATTTAATTTATTTATTTCTTCTACAATATTTGTATGTCTACAGTGTCAACTCTATTAAATGTTTCAAATGTTTTATGAAATTTGATTTATTTATTTCTTCTACAATATTTGTATGTCTACAGTGTCAACTCTATTAAATGTTTAAAATGTTTCATGAAATTTAATTTCTTTATTTCTTCTACAATATTTGTATGTCTACAGTGTCAACTCTATTAAATGTTTAAAATGTTTAATGAAATTTAATTTCTTTATTTCTTCTACAATATTTGTATGTCTACAGTGTCAACTCTATTAAAATGTTTCAAATGTTTCATGAAATTTAATTTATTTTTTTCTTCTACAATATTTGTATGTCTACAGTGTCAACTCTATTAAATGTTTAAAATGTTTCATGAAATTTAATTTCTTTATTTCTTCTACAATATTTGTATGTCTACAGTGTCAACTCAATTAAATGTTTCAAATTTTTTATGAAATGTAATTTCTTTATTTCTTCTACAATATTTGTATGTCTACAGTGTCAACTCTATTTAATGTTTCAAATGTTTCATGAAATTTAATTTCTTTATTTCTTCTACAATATTTGTATGTCTACAGTGTCAACTCTATTAAATGTTTCAAATGTTTCATGAAATTTAATTTCTTTATTTCTTCTACAATATTTGTATGTCTACAGTGTCAACTCTATTAAATGTTTCAAATGTTTCATGAAATTTAATTTCTTTATTTCTTCTACAATATTTGTATGTCTACAGTGTCAACTCTATTAAATGTTTCAAATGTTTCATGAAATTTAATTTCTTTATTTCTTCTACAATATTTGTTTGTCTACAGTGTCAACTCTATTAAATGTGTAAAATGTTTCATGAAATTTAATTTCTTTATTTCTTCTACAATATTTGTATGTCTACAGTGTCAACTCTATTAAATGTTTAAAATGTTTCATGAAATTTAATTTCTTTATTTCTTCTACAATATTTGTTTGTCTACAGTGTCAACTCTATTAAATGTTTCAAATGTTTCATGAAATTTAATTTATTTATTTCTTCTACAATATTTGTATGTCTACAGTGTCAACTCTATTAAATGTTTAAAATGTTTAATGAAATTTTATTTATTTATTTCTTCTACAGTATTTGTATGTCTACAGTGTCAACTCTATTAAATGTTTCAAATGTTTTATGAAATTTAATTTCTTTATTTCTTCTACAATATTTGTATGTCTACAGTGTGAACTCTATTAAATGTTTAAAATGTTTCATGAAATGTAATTTCTTTATTTCTTCTACAATATTTGTCTGTCTACAGTGTCAACTCTATTAAATGTTTCATGGAATTTAATTTCTTTATTTCTTCTACAATATTTGTATGTCTACAGTTTCAACTCTATTAAATGTTTAAAATCTTTCATGAAATTTAATTTCTTTATTTCTTCTACAATATGTGTATGTCTACAGTGTCAACTCTATAAAATGTTTCAAATCTTTCATGAAATTTAATTTCTTTATTTCTTCTACAATATTTGTATGTCTACAGTGTCAACTCTATAAAATGTTTCAAATGTTTCATGAAATTTAATTTCTTTATTTCTTCTACAATATTTGTATGTCTGCAGTGTCAACTCTATTAAATGTTTCAAATGTTTTATGAAATTTAATTTATTTATTTCTTCTACAATATTTGTATGTCTACAGTGTCAACTCTATTAAATGTTTCAAATGTTTCATGAAATTTAATTTCTTTATTTCTTCTACAATATTTGTTTGTCTACAGTGTCAACTCTATTAAATGTTTCAAATGTTTTATGAAATTTAATTTATTTATTTCTTCTACAATATTTGTATGTCTACAGTGTAAACTCTATTAAATGTTTCAAATGTTTCATGAAATTTAATTTCTTTATTTCTTCTACAATATTTGTATGTCTACAGTGTCAACTCTATTAAATGTTTAAAATGTTTCATGAAATTTAATTTATTTATTTCTTCTACAATATTTGTATGTCTACAGTGTCAACTCTATTAAATGTTTCAAATGTTTCATGAAATTTAATTTATTTGTTTCTTCTGCAATATTTGTATGTCTACAGTGTCAACTCTATTAAATGTTTCAAATGTTTCATGAAATTTAATTTATTTATTTCTTCTACAATATTTGTATGTCTACAGTGTCAACTCTATTAAATGTTTCAAATGTTTCATGAAATTTAATTTATTTATTTCTTCTACAATATTTGTATGTCTACAGTGTCAACTCTATTAAATGTTTAAAATGTTTCATGAAATTTAATTTCTTTATTTCTTCTACAATATTTGTTTGTCTACAGTGTCAACTCTATTAAATGTTTAAAATGTTTAATGAAATTTAATTTATTTATTTCTTCTACAATATTTGTATGTCTACAGTGTCAACTCTATTATATGTTTCAAATGTTTCATGAAATTTAATTTCTTTATTTCTTCTACAATATTTGTATGTCTGCAGTGTCAACTCTATTTAATGTTTCAAATGTTTCATGAAATTTAATTTCTTTATTTCTTCTACAATATTTGTATGTCTACAGTGTCAACTCTATTAAATGTTTCAAATGTTTCATGAAATGTAATTTCTTTATTTCTTCTACAATATTTGTATGTCTACAGTGTCAACTCTATTAAATGTTTAAAATGTTTCATGAAATTTAATTTCTTTATTTCTTCTACAATATTTGTCTGTCTACAGTGTCAACTCTATTAAATGTTTCAAATGTTTCATGAAATTTAATTTATTTATTTCTTCTACAATATTTGTATGTCTACAGTGTCAACTCTATTAAATGTTTCAAATGTTTTATGAAATTTAATTTCTTTATTTCTTCTACAATATTTGTATGTCTACAGTGTCAACTCTATTTAATGTTTCAAATGTTTAATGAAATTTAATTTCTTTATTTCTTCTACAATATTTGTATGTCTACAGTGTCAACTCTATTAAATGTTTAAAATCTTTCATGAAATTTAATTTCTTTATTTCTTCTACAATATTTGTATGTCTACAGTGTCAACTCTATTAAATGTTTAAAATGTTTCATGAAATGTAATTTCTTTATTTCTTCTACAATATTTGTATGTCTACAGTGTCAACTCTATTTAATGTTTCAAATGTTTCATGAAATTTAATTTCTTTATTTCTTCTACAATATTTGTATGTCTACAGTGTCAACTCTATTAAATGTTTCAAATGTTTCATGAAATTTAATTTCTTTATTTCTTCTACAATATTTGTATGTCTACAGTGTCAACTCTATTTAATGTTTCAAATGTTTCATGAAATTTAATTTATTTATTTCTTCTACAATATTTGTATGTCTACAGTGTCAACTCTATTAAATGTTTCAAATGTTTCATGAAATTTAATTTCTTTATTTCTTCTACAATATTTGTATGTCTACAGTGTCAACTCTATTAAATGTTTCAAATGTTTCATGAAATTAATTTATTTATTTCTTCTACAATATTTGTCTGTCTACAGTGTCAACTCTATTAAAGGTTTCAAATGTTTCATGAAATTTAATTTCTTTATTTCTTCTAAAATATTTGTATGTCTACAGTGTCAACTCTATTAAATGTTTCAAATGTTTCATGAAATTTAATTTCTTTATTTCTTCTACAATATTTGTTTGTCTACAGTGTCAACTCTATTAAATGTTTCAAATGTTTCATGAAATTTAATTTATTTATTTCTTCTACAATATTTGTATGTCTACAGTGTCAACTCTATTAAATGTTTAAAATGTTTAATGAAATTTTATTTATTTATTTCTTCTACAGTATTTGTATGTCTTCAGTGTCAACTCTATTAAATGTTTCAAATGTTTTATGAAATTTAATTTCTTTATTTCTTCTACAATATTTGTATGTCTACAGTGTGAACTCTATTAAATGTTTAAAATGTTTCATGAAATGTAATTTCTTTATTTCTTCTACAATATTTGTCTGTCTACAGTGTCAACTCTATTAAATGTTTCATGGAATTTAATTTCTTTATTTCTTCTACAATATTTGTATGTCTACAGTGTCAACTCTATTAAATGTTTAAAATCTTTCATGAAATTTAATTTCTTTATTTCTTCTACAATATGTGTATGTCTACAGTGTCAACTCTTTAAAATGTTTCAAATCTTTCATGAAATTTAATTTCTTTATTTCTTCTACAATATTTGTATGTCTACAGTGTCAACTCTATAAAATGTTTCAAATGTTTCATGAAATTTAATTTCTTTATTTCTTCTACAATATTTGTATGTCTGCAGTGTCAACTCTATTAAATGTTTCAAATGTTTTATGAAATTTAATTTATTTATTTCTTCTACAATATTTGTATGTCTACAGTGTCAACTCTATTAAATGTTTCAAATGTTTCATGAAATTTAATTTCTTTATTTCTTCTACAATATTTGTTTGTCTACAGTGTCAACTCTATTAAATGTTTCAAATGTTTTATGAAATTTAATTTATTTATTTCTTCTACAATATTTGTATGTCTACAGTGTAAACTCTATTAAATGTTTCAAATGTTTCATGAAATTTAATTTCTTTATTTCTTCTACAATATTTGTATGTCTACAGTGTCAACTCTATTAAATGTTTAAAATGTTTCATGAAATTTAATTTCTTTATTTCTTCTACAATATTTGTATGTCTACAGTGTCAACTCTATTAAATGTTTCAAATGTTTCATGAAATTTAATTTATTTGTTTCTTCTGCAATATTTGTATGTCTACAGTGTCAACTCTATTAAATGTTTCAAATGTTTCATGAAATTTAATTTATTTATTTCTTCTACAATATTTGTATGTCTACAGTGTCAACTCTATTAAATGTTTCAAATGTTTCATGAAATTTAATTTATTTATTTCTTCTACAATATTTGTATGTCTACAGTGTCAACTCTATTAAATGTTTAAAATGTTTCATGAAATTTAATTTCTTTATTTCTTCTACAATATTTGTTTGTCTACAGTGTCAACTCTATTAAATGTTTAAAATGTTTAATGAAATTTAATTTATTTATTTCTTCTACAATATTTGTATGTCTACAGTGTCAACTCTATTATATGTTTCAAATGTTTCATGAAATTTAATTTCTTTATTTCTTCTACAATATTTGTATGTCTGCAGTGTCAACTCTATTTAATGTTTCAAATGTTTCATGAAATTTAATTTATTTATTTCTTCTACAATATTTGTATGTCTACAGTGTCAACTCTATTAAATGTTTCAAATGTTTCATGAAATTTAATTTATTTATTTCTTCTACAATATTTGTATGTCTACAGTGTCAACTCTATTAAATGTTTAAAATGTTTCATGAAATTTAATTTCTTTATTTCTTCTACAATATTTGTCTGTCTACAGTGTCAACTCTATTAAATGTTTCAAATGTTTCATGAAATTTAATTTATTTATTTCTTCTACAATATTTGTATGTCTACAGTGTCAACTCTATTAAATGTTTCAAATGTTTTATGAAATTTAATTTCTTTATTTCTTCTACAATATTTGTATGTCTACAGTGTCAACTCTATTTAATGTTTCAAATGTTTAATGAAATTTAATTTCTTTATTTCTTCTACAATATTTGTATGTCTACAGTGTCAACTCTATTAAATGTTTCAAATGTTTTATGAAATTTAATTTCTTTATTTCTTCTACAATATTTGTATGTCTACAGTGTCAACTCTATTAAATGTTTAAAATGTTTCATGAAATGTAATTTCTTTATTTCTTCTACAATATTTGTATGTCTACAGTGTCAACTCTATTTAATGTTTCAAATGTTTCATGAAATTTAATTTCTTTATTTCTTCTACAATATTTGTATGTCTACAGTGTCAACTCTATTAAATGTTTCAAATGTTTCATGAAATTTAATTTCTTTATTTCTTCTACAATATTTGTATGTCTACAGTGTCAACTCTATTTAATGTGTCAAATGTTTCATGAAATTTAATTTATTTATTTCTTCTACAATATTTGTATGTCTACAGTGTCAACTCTATTAAATGTTTCAAATGTTTCATGAAATTTAATTTCTTTATTTCTTCTACAATATTTGTATGTCTACAGTGTCAACTCTATTAAATGTTTCAAATGTTTCATAAAATTAATTTTTTTATTTCTTCTACAATATTTGTCTGTCTACAGTGTCAACTCTATTAAAGGTTTCAAATGTTTCATGAAATTTAATTTCTTTATTTCTTCTAAAATATTTGTATGTCTACAGTGTCAACTCTATTAAATGTTTCAAATGTTTCATGAAATTTAATTTCTTTATTTCTTCTACAATATTTGTATGTCTACAGTGTCAACTCTATTAAATGTTTAAAATGTTTCATGAAATTTAATTTCTTTATTTCGTCTACAATATTTGTTTGTCTACAGTGTCAACTCTATTAAATGTGTAAAATGTTTCATGAAATTTAATTTCTTTATTTCTTCTACAATATTTGTATGTCTACAGTGTCAACTCTATTAAATGTTTCAAATGTTTCATGAAATTTAATTTCTTTATTTCTTCTACAATATTTGTTTGTCTACAGTGTCAACTCTATTAAATGTTTCAAATGTTTCATGAAATTTAATTTATTTATTTCTTCTACAATATTTGTATGTCTACAGTGTCAACTCTATTAAATGTTTCAAATGTTTTATGAAATTTAATTTCTTTATTTCTTCTACAATATTTGTATGTCTACAGTGTGAACTCTATTAAATGTTTAAAATGTTTCATGAAATGTAATTTCTTTATTTCTTCTACAATATTTGTCTGTCTACAGTGTCAACTCTATTAAATGTTTCATGGAATTTAATTTCTTTATTTCTTCTACAATATTTGTATGTCTACAGTGTCAACTCTATTAAATGTTTAAAATCTTTCATGAAATTTAATTTCTTTATTTCTTCTACAATATGTGTATGTCTACAGTGTCAACTCTATAAAATGTTTCAAATCTTTCATGAAATTTAATTTCTTTATTTCTTCTACAATATTTGTATGTCTACAGTGTCAACTCTATAAAATGTTTCAAATGTTTCATGAAATTTAATTTCTTTATTTCTTCTACAATATTTGTATGTCTGCAGTGTCAACTCTATTAAATGTTTCAAATGTTTTATGATATTTAATTTATTTATTTCTTCTACAATATTTGTATGTCTACAGTGTCAACTCTATTAAATGTTTCAAATGTTTCATGAAATTTAATTTCTTTATTTCTTCTACAATATTTGTTTGTCTACAGTGTCAACTCTATTAAATGTTTCAAATGTTTTATGAAATTTAATTTCTTTATTTCTTCTACAATATTTGTATGTCTACAGTGTAAACTCTATTAAATGTTTCAAATGTTTCATGAAATTTAATTTCTTTATTTCTTCTACAATATTTGTATGTCTACAGTGTCAACTCTATTAAATGTTTAAAATGTTTCATGAAATTTAATTTATTTATTTCTTCTACAATATTTGTATGTCTACAGTGTCAACTCTATTAAATGTTTAAAATGTTTCATGAAATTTAATTTATTTATTTCTTCTGCAATATTTGTATGTCTACAGTGTCAACTCTATTAAATGTTTCAAATGTTTCATGAAATGTAATTTCTTTATTTCTTCTACAATATTTGTATGTCTACAGTGTCAACTCTATTAAATGTTTCAAATGTTTCATGAAATTTAATTTATTTATTTCTTCTACAATATTTGTATGTCTACAGTGTCAACTCTATTAAATGTTTAAAATGTTTCATGAAATTTAATTTCTTTATTTCTTCTACAATATTTGTTTGTCTACAGTGTCAACTCTATTAAATGTTTAAAATGTTTAATGAAATTTAATTTATTTATTTCTTCTACAATATTTGTATGTCTACAGTGTCAACTCTATTAAATGTTTCAAATGTTTCATGAAATTTAATTTCTTTATTTCTTCTACAATATTTGTATGTCTGCAGTGTCAACTCTATTTAATGTTTCAAATGTTTCATGAAATTTAATTTCTTTATTTCTTCTACAATATTTGTATGTCTACAGTGTCAACTCTATTAAATGTTTCAAATGTTTCATGAAATTTAATTTATTTATTTCTTCTACAATATTTGTCTGTCTACAGTGTCAACTCTATTAAATGTTTAAAATGTTTCATGAAATTTAATTTATTTATTTCTTCTACAATATTTGTCTGTCTACAGTGTCAACTCTATTAAATGTTTCAAATGTTTCATGAAATTTAATTTATTTATTTCTTCTACAATATTTGTATGTCTACAGTGTCAACTCTATTAAATGTTTCAAATGTTTTATGA
This sequence comes from Euprymna scolopes, assembly GCF_053919585.1. Taxonomy (NCBI): domain Eukaryota; kingdom Metazoa; phylum Mollusca; class Cephalopoda; order Sepiida; family Sepiolidae; genus Euprymna; species Euprymna scolopes. Next base: position 184,415,057 of record NC_136527.1, read on the forward strand.
AATTTAATTACTTTATTTCTTCTACAATATTTGTATGTCTACAGTGTCAACTCTATTTAATGTTTCAAATGTTTAATGAAATTTAATTTCTTTATTTCTTCTACAATATTTGTATGTCTACAGTGTCAACTCTATTAAATGTTTCAAATGTTTTATGAAATTTTATTTCTTTATTTCTTCTACAATATTTGTATGTCTACAGTGTCAACTCTATTAAATGTTAAAAATGTTTCATGAAATGTAATTTCTTTATTTCTTCTACAATATTTGTATGTCTACAGTGTCAACTCTATTTAATGTTTCAAATGTTTCATGAAATTTAATTTCTATATTTCTTCTACAATATTTGTATGTCTACAGTGTCAACTCTATTAAATGTTTCAAATGTTTCATGAAATTTAATTTCTTTATTTCTTCTACAATATTTGTATGTCTACAGTGTCAACTCTATTTAATGTTTAAAATGTTTCATGAAATTTAATTTCTTTATTTCTTCTACAATATTTGTATGTCTACAGTGTCAACTCTATTAAATGTTTCAAATGTTTCATGAAATTTAATTTCTTTATTTCTTCTACAATATTTGTATGTCTACAGTGTCAACTCTATTTAATGTTTCAAATGTTTCATGAAATTTAATTTCTTTATTTCTTCTACAATATTTGTATGTCTACAGTGTCAACTCTATTAAATGTTTAAAATGTTTCATGAAATGTAATTTCTTTATTTCTTCTACAATATTTGTATGTCTACAGTGTCAACTCTATTAAATGTTTCAAATGTTTCATGAAATTTAATTTATTTATTTCTTCTACAATATTTGTATGTCTACAGTGTCAACTCTATTAAATGTTTCAAATGTTTCATGAAATTTAATTTCTTTATTTCTTCTACAATCTTTGTATGTCTACAGTGTCAACTCTATTAAATGTTTCAAATGTTTCATGAAATTTATTTTCTTTATTTCTTCTACAATATTTGTATGTCTACAGTGTCAACTCTATTAAATGTTTCAAATGTTTCATGAAATTTAATTTCTTTATTTCTTCTACAATATTTGTATATCTACAGTGTCAACTCTATTAAATGTTTCAAATGTTTCATGAAATTTAATTTCTTTATTTCTTCTACAATATTTGTATGTCTACAGTGTCAACTCTATTAAATGTTTCAAATGTTTCATGAAATTTAATTTATTTATTTCTTCTACAATATTTGTATGTCTACAGTGTCAACTCTATTTAATGTTTCAAATGTTTCATGAAATTTAATTTCTTTATTTCTTCTACAATATTTGTCTGTCTACAGTGTCAACTCTATTAAATGTTTCAAATGTTTCATGAAATTTAATTTATTTATTTCTTCTACAATATTTGTATGTCTACAGTGTAAACTCTATTAAATGTTTCAAATGTTTTATGAAATTTAATTTCTTTATTTCTTGTACAATATTTGTATGTCTACAGTGTCAACTCTATTAAATGTTTAAAATGTTTCATGAAATTTAATTTCTTTATTTCTTCTACAATATTTGTCTGTCTACAGTGTCAACTCTATTAAATGTTTCAAATGTTTCATGAAATTTAATTTCATTATTTCTTGTACAATATTTGTATGTCTACAGTGTCAACTCTATTAAATGTTTCAAATGTTTTATGAAATTTAATTTCTTTATTTCTTCTACAATATTTGTATGTCTACAGTGTCAACTCTATTAAATGTTTAAAATGTTTCATGAAATTTAATTTCATTATTTCTTCTACAATATTTGTGTGTCTACAGTGTCAACTCTATTAAATGTTTCAAATGTTTCATGAAATTTAATTTCATTATTTCTTGTACAATATTTGTATGTCTACAGTGTCAACTCTATTAAATGTTTAAAATGTTTTATGAAATTTAATTTCTTTATTTCTTCTACAATATTTGTATGTCTACAGTGTCAACTCTATTAAATTTTTCAAATTTTTCATGAAATTTAATTTCTTTATTTCTTCTACAATATTTGTATGTCTACAGTGTCAACTCTATTAAATCTTTCAAATGTTTTATGAAATTTAATTTCTTTATTTCTTCTACAATATTTGTATGTCTACAGTGTCAACTCTATTAAATGTTTAAAATGTTTCATGAAATTTAATTTCATTATTTCTTCTACAATATTTGTGTGTCTACAGTGTCAACTCTATTAAATGTTTCAAATGTTTCATGAAATTTAATTTCATTATTTCTTGTACAATATTTGTATGTCTACAGTGTCAACTCTATTAAATGTTTAAAATGTTTTATGAAATTTAATTTCTTTATTTCTTCTACAATATTTGTATGTCTACAGTGTCAACTCTATTAAATGTTTCAAATCTTTCATGAAATTTAATTTCTTTATTTCTTCTACAATATTTGTATGTCTACAGTGTCAACTCTATTAAATGTTTGAAATGTTTCATGAAATTTAATTTCTTTATTTCTTCTACAATATTTGTATGTCTACAGTGTCAACTCTATAAAATGTTTCAAATGTTTCATGAAATTTAATTTCTTTATTTCTTCTACAATATTTGTATGTCTACAGTGTCAACTCTATTAAATGTTTGAAATGTTTCATGAAATTTAATTTCTTTATTTCTTCTACAATATTTGTATGTCTACAGTGTCAACTCTATAAAATGTTTCAAATGTTTCATGAAATTTAATTTCTTTATTTCTTCTACAATATTTGTATGTCTACAGTGTCAACTCTATTAAATGTTTCAAATCTTTCATGAAATTTAATTTCTTTATTTCTTCTACAATATTTGTATGTCTACAGTGTCAACTCTATTTAATGTTTCAAATGTTTCATGAAATTTAATTTCTTTATTTCTTCTACAATATTTGTCTGTCTACAGTGTCAACTCTATTAAATGTTTCAAATGTTTCATGAAATTTAATTTATTTATTTCTTCTACAATATTTGTATGTCTACAGTGTAAACTCTATTAAATGTTTCAAATGTTTTATGAAATTTAATTTCTTTATTTCTTGTACAATATTTGTATGTCTACAGTGTCAACTCTATTAAATGTTTAAAATGTTTCATGAAATTTAATTTCTTTATTTCTTCTACAATATTTGTCTGTCTACAGTGTCAACTCTATTAAATGTTTCAAATGTTTCATGAAATTTAATTTCATTATTTCTTGTACAATATTTGTATGTCTACAGTGTCAACTCTATTAAATGTTTCAAATGTTTTATGAAATTTAATTTCTTTATTTCTTCTACAATATTTGTATGTCTACAGTGTCAACTCTATTAAATGTTTAAAATGTTTCATGAAATTTAATTTCATTATTTCTTCTACAATATTTGTGTGTCTACAGTGTCAACTCTATTAAATGTTTCAAATGTTTCATGAAATTTAATTTCATTATTTCTTGTACAATATTTGTATGTCTACAGTGTCAACTCTATTAAATGTTTAAAATGTTTTATGAAATTTAATTTCTTTATTTCTTCTACAATATTTGTATGTCTACAGTGTCAACTCTATTAAATGTTTCAAATTTTTCATGAAATTTAATTTCTTTATTTCTTCTACAATATTTGTATGTCTACAGTGTCAACTCTATTAAATGTTTCAAATGTTTTATGAAATTTAATTTCTTTATTTCTTCTACAATATTTGTATGTCTACAGTGTCAACTCTATTAAATGTTTAAAATGTTTCATGAAATTTAATTTCATTATTTCTTCTACAATATTTGTGTGTCTACAGTGTCAACTCTATTAAATGTTTCAAATGTTTCATGAAATTTAATTTCATTATTTCTTGTACAATATTTGTATGTCTACAGTGTCAACTCTATTAAATGTTTAAAATGTTTTATGAAATTTAATTTCTTTATTTCTTCTACAATATTTGTATGTCTACAGTGTCAACTCTATTAAATGTTTCAAATCTTTCATGAAATTTAATTTCTTTATTTCTTCTACAATATTTGTATGTCTACAGTGTCAACTCTATTAAATGTTTAAAATGTTTTATGAAATTTTATTTCTTTATTTCTTCTACAATATTTGTATGTCTACAGTGTCAACTCTATTAAATGTTTAAAATGTTTGATGAAATTTAATTTCTTTATTTCTTCTACAATATTTGTATGTCTACAGTGTCAACTCTATTAAACGTTTAAAATGTTTGATGAAATTTTCCTTTATTTTTGAGTTCAGTTTTCATCGATTGTCAGTTGACTAACAGATAAATAATAAAATTATTTTACTCATGTATAAATGTATTCTATAATTCATCCAATGTTAAAAGTTATTGATAAATAATCGTTGTTTTAAGTATGTTAGTCTATTAAGTGTGCATATAAACCAATAATAAAGCTTTTCAATTGTATTTTCTTTGTATATGAAACCTTATTGTATAAAACATAATTATTTTGTAGTAAGATAAGATTAAACCACGCTTTTTATTTGTTTTACAAGCGATCGAAAGTTGATTTTTGTATATGATTAAGATTGGACAATTTTACGACTATGAAAATGTTTGTACTGCAAGTGATCGGAAGTTGATTATTGTAACTAGGAACTTATTAGCCTAGATATTATACGATTACAATTAAGTAACAGTAGAAATATATTAGAAACGTTTTGTAAATATAATATTAGAATTGTTACACTGATTGGAATTTGATGGTATTAGTTTGCATGTGTTTTACTCTGATTGGAATTTGTTTTCATATGTTTTGCTCTTAATCAAATTTAAATAAAATTGCATTAAGATGATATTTTTGTGAAATATATTTTTATGTTCAAATAAATAAAATTGCATACAGAAAAGTATGTGACTTTTCAAAAGTCAACATTTTCTGCCAGAAACCATAGAACTTAGAAGTATCTTTTACAAAAGTAACACGAGATAAATGTTCTATTCTTGTAAAATAGGTGACGTTTCTCTTAGCATGGAATAAACTTTGCTTAAGTTGCTTGTGGTTTACGACTAAAACTTCGGGGGTAAAATGCCATATTATTTAATACTAAGTTGATAATCTTGTTCGATTATCAACGTATGATCAGGTAAACAATAGCAAAGTATATGGATAATCATGTTCTCAAAACAAAATTTACTGAAAAACACGATAACTTACACTGGGGACAAAAGGCGCCAATCGACTTCACTATCAAGATCCCCTATGTCAAAAAATCCTCGTTAGGTCCCCCACTAGCAGCAACCACGACGTTGACAATTGAACAACTACCATCATCTCAAGAAGATGAACAATTGACTCTGGAGGAAGAAAAACCTTATAACACCATTGCGGATGTGGAGTTTATGAATATGGAGGAAAAACCTCAACTTCCAAAAATTAAAATATCAAGGTAGTTATTAAAAAACAACAACATCGCACTTACAAGACATATATCTTGTAAAATATCTTTCACGGAACTAAACCGGATTACATATGCAACATGACTCTCCAACTTCAAAAACAAATTATGTACAGAGAAAAAAAAATTTACAACATGGTAACAGAAACATCCAAAGCAATAGAACCTATACAGAAAGGGATTTTCTCAGATTAAACAATGCCTAGCGCCTTTACTGTGCAATCATCATCATTATCATGACGGCCTCCTTGTGATTCTTCCTCTCCAGAGTTTCCTGTCTTCCATCAGTTGCCTCAGATCTTCAGGTTCACAGTTGGCGTTGTGTGCTATTTGTTGGATGTACGTGGATCTAGGTCGTCCTCTGCTTGCGCGTCCGTGTCGTGGAGTCCATAGCAATACATCACTCACCAATTCATGCTTGATCCTCAGACAATGACCGGCAAATCGTAGGTGTCTTTCTCTGATGGTATTAGATATGGCAGGTAGATTGCCATAAAGTTGTTGCTTCGTGGGATGATTTTGCCAAGATATATTTAATATTGTTCCTAGCATACGGGTGTATGTTCCATCTAGTTTTCTTTCCAATATTTTCGTGAGTGTCCAGGTTGTAGCACCGTAAAAAAGCACAGACTCTACCACTGCCCTGAAGAACTGCCTTTTCAGTTTGTCAGTCAGTCTCGAAGTCCATACTGAATGTAGCCCATCCAATGAAGTCCATGCTTTTGAGATGCGAATTCCGATATCTCTCTCTGTGGAAACTAAGTTGCTGCCCAGATACGTAAAATCAGCGACTTCTTTCACTGTTGATCCAACAAAAGCCCTGATCTCCCTTCACATTGAAAGCCATACACTTTGTCTTATCCGCATTTATGTGGAGACCAATGTTATTTGCAGATTTTCTAGCTTGCGTAATCTGCATCAGTTATGTGTGCTGATTGATGACGTCAGTTTCTGTATTCATTTAGAGTGAAGCCTAGCATGTTGTGTATATTAACAGAGGTGCGAAGTACAACGTCAAGACAGACAATGAAAAGAAAAGGGGCAAGAGTATCTCCTTGTAGAATCCCAGTGTGGATGTCGAAATATTCAGTGCCCCATCTGACCATTGCTCGAGTGTGCTCATATAACATAATGATAGCATTAATGACTTCATTTGGAATGCTATATGCTTTTAATATGCTGGCCATTTTTCCTCTATATACAGAGTCGAATGCTTGGGAGAAATCTACAAAGATCATGACTGCCTCAATGTTTTTTGCTTTGACTCTTTCAATCAGTCTCCTAACAGTAATTATTTGACTAGTAGGAGAGCGATTCTTTCTAAATCCATTTTGGTTCTTTCTGAGCACTTCTTCGATCTTTGGTTGGATACGGTTGAGAAGCATGGCATTGTGAATTTTTGCTGCAATTATAGTGAGAGTTATTCCTCTATAGTTGCTTGGTATGCTTAGGTAACTCTTATTGGGGAAGGGAAGTATGCATCCTTCCCTCCATATACTAATAATTTTTTGATTATATACAGAATTGCATGAATTAAGAAGTATGTCATTGAAACCACCTGTCTTCCATACTTCAAGAGGCATGTTATCTAAACCTGCATCTTTACGAATCTTGGTCTTCTTTAGTACATTTAGAAGTTCCTCCATTGTAAAATCACCCTTCTCAATATCGAGTTCCTGTACAGCAATCGGCTGAATTGGTTGGTCTGTCACTTCGGGTTTGTTTCCGAGTAGCTTTTCAAAATGTGCTTTCCATTTCGAACACGCATTTTCCGGAGTGTTTACCTTTAACCTAGCTTTGGCAGGTCGTTTGCACCCAGATATCTCATTTACTACTTGCTAAGCTAGATAGGATTGTTTGTTATCTGCTGCATTCTGGATTCGATCTATTTGTTCTTGAACAAACTTCTGTTGTTCTGATAGGTACATCATACTAAGCTTTTGAAGCGCCTGCTTCCTTAATTTTTTATTCTGTCGAGTGGGGTATTTATGTTGCTTTTTGATTATGTTTTCTAACTTTTCTCGTTCTAATATTATTTTATCATTTTTCTACGCTTTACCTTGGGCTTCACAGGTATACCCTTCTTTGCTGCTTTTTGGTGCGATCTAACGAAGTTTTCGTAGGTGGTATAAACAGTTGGTTCCTGCACTTGTGCTTGTAAAACATCAAATCTGTTTCGCAGATGAATCTCTGTTTGATCTGATTGTCATGTGACAACGTTGACCAGTTGTAGGGCTGTCTAGATGATTTTTTTAGTTTTGTTCGCTCGTGGGCTTAACTTCAACTTAGAGGTTACAATCCTATGATAAGTAGACACACGATAGAAACTGCTATAAGCTTCACAGTTATGACAGCTATTGATCCACGTCTTATTCATAAAAAGATAGTCTATTTGTGCCTTGTCTCCATTTGGGGATTGATGGGTCCACACCTTACTAGGTCTTTTCTGAAAACGAGTATTTATGCATTGTAGGTTATTTTCAAGGAGAAAAGTTAATAGATACTCTCTATTTCGGTTTGTTCCATCATGGAAAGAGAACTTATGCTTGTTGTCTTCCCGTCCTATATGCGCATTCATGTCACTTCCGATAACCAATAAATTATGTTTGGAGATTGAGCGCACTACTGCTGATAGTTCATCGTAGAAATTCAGGATCTCTTGCTTGTCACTGACGTGTGTAGGGCTGTAGCAACAAATAACAGTAGTAGCAGGATTACCACTGAAGGTAGCAAGAATTATCCTTTGTGCTATCTTCTCAGCACTTTTCAATGATTTCAATGCTCGAGGGCTAAGCAGAAATTTTACTCCCCCAATGGTACTATTTGTCGAATTTTTCCATTCTGACGCTGATACTAGTGTCCAGCTATTACCAATTTCATGGTACTTTATGTCCATGTCGTTGTGGAAGAGACGGTGCTCTTGAATACACACAATATCGATATTGTTTTCTTTGGATGAAGCAACAAGTTCTGATATTTGAGATGTGGGTTGAAGTGTCCGTACATTAAAGGTGGATATTTTGATGGTATGTCTATATTTTGCTAGCTTATGTTTTGGTGCTGTAGTAAACTTGTCGATAGCTGTGGTCATTGCCGGCACACCAAGTAGCGACCCTTGGTTACCCATGTGGCGGTCGTTGCAGTATGGAATTCTGGTTTGATTTAGAGTCATATTGAATCTTTCGATAGCTCGGATAATATCACCTGTGTGAGCTACGTCTACAGGCGAATCGCAGTAGTTTCTCAATTACACTAGTTGAACCTGATCGTTGATCTCTTAATGATTCTTCCGCTCAGCGTCTTTTGTGCCCTGCCATTGACTGATTCTTTAATTCTTCTGCAAAGGCGCATAACTGTCATGCTGCTCCCCATGACGTTACCAGGGTCCATTTAGCAGTTTAGGTTCTACATCAGTCTTCCGTTATGAGTGGTCCTACATGATTACCGTAGACTATATCCTCATTCTGCCACGATTTAGGTCTGATGTGAATGTTTCTTTCATCAGACGGTATAGCCTGTTGAGGCAATCATATACTGTTGTAACTTCCGCACGAGCTATGATGTAAGGTTGACATTTGCGGAGATTCAAATACTTTTTACACCACGATCGCTATGCTCTTCACAGCCTTTTTTGAAGTAATGAAAAATAAATAAAAAATAAATAAAATAAAATCATTTACTCACATGAGATTAATGTGTTTAACTGATATAATGCAATCGACGTCCAACTAAATTTGAATTTTTTTTTTTTTTAGTTTTTATCAATTGGACCGATATGCTCCTCGAAGTCTTCTCAAATTAATGAAAACAATCAAAACACCAAAACACTTTTAACAATGAAAAAAGTAAATCTTTAAAAACAAGAAACATAAAAAATGTTTTTTATTGGTTTATGATGCTCGAAGTATTTTGATTCTCCGATGAATTTAGCCATTCACTAGGGACTACCAAAAGTGACCACAGAATTACCCCACCCTATATGTAACACTAGGTGTGTCAGAAATTTCGTGAAAATAGTGAATAATTCCACCCCATCTTTCCAAGCATTTTAACTCCTAGAAAAATGTAATTCAAGCCCTATTCTTTTTTCAATTAAAGGAGCAAGGACCAAGGTTCCATTAAAAAAAAAGAAAAAACAAATAACGTGGTTACAAAAAAAAAAAGGTTTTAAACTTCAAACTTTACAGATAAAATTCTAAAAATCACTACTTTTTTTTTTTTTAAATTTGAATATATTATTTATTGACCTTTTCTCTCCAATTTGTGAGTAAATTAATTATTTACTTTTCGGTGACTAAATTCATTATTTACGTTTTAATAGAAACTTGAAAATGGGGGGGGGGAGTGAATTTAAAAAAAAAACGTTTGTCTAAAATATTATATTCAGTTTATTGGAAAGAGCATAAAATTTCACATTGGCCCTGAAAATATCGTAAAAATAGAATCAATAGAAAAATTTTGATAGATTTTTAAAGTTTAAAAATTGAAAAATATTGAGTTCGGAAAATTCATTACAGTTTAAAAAAAAAATGTCTATTACTTTTAAAACAACTTTATTAGTTTATTTTGGAAGTATAATCCATAAAGAAAATAAACAACCCACTTGTAAAAGATAAATTACGAGATTTTTATATTTTTATTCGCAGTTTCGTATTAGGGGTGTCAAAAATTCCTACAAAAATTCTGATACACCTAATGTAACACATAAATAAATAAATAAATGAATAAATAACCAGGAAGACCAAACTGGGAAAACTAGTGTTGGCGCCTCCTAATCTGTTTTAAATTAGTTACTTCCCTTTTAAAGGGGGGATTAGTGTATTTTATTAGTTTAGGATTCGGCGAAGAAATTAGAAATTTAATGTTTAATATAAAAACTTCCATGAGCATAAAAACCAGGAACAGGTACTACAGTTTTATCGCTCTTGGCTGGGTGCTGATTATATGCCTAACAGGCAGGCTAAACCTGAAATAATAAGGGAAGACCATCACAAGTTAACCGAATCGTTTTTGATAACAATAACTTGCAAGTTTCACGATTTAATAATGTGGTTATAATTTAATTTAATGGTTCAAATCTAGTTTTTGTCATTTGACTGACATTGGCGTTTGTGCAATTGTTTCCTTTTGAGTTGTTTATGTGAAATGTTCAGTTTTGCGATTTTTTTTTAATGTAAGGATTATTTGGATTATTCGGACTACTGTTCTCATCTTGGGTGTTAACAGTTGTTCGACTAATCCAAGTAATAATGAAATGTTCAGTCTTAAAAAATAAGTCTGGTTTTTATAGCTTCATGTATCTTGTATATTTTAATGAAATAAAGATACAAAGAAGAATTTACTAAAAAAAAAAACAAATAAAAATAAAAAAGAGAAATTTAATAAATAGATCACAACAAGCCTGAAGCATTGACAAATAAAATCTAAACTTGCTAGTAAAACAATTTATAGGAAAACATTTCCAACAATAAACAGGCATTTTTACAAGAGGAACGAAATAATGATTACACCGTGTTATTAGGGTGACCTAAATCCATTCTCCTTTAGCAGTTAATTTTCTCTTGTAATAATTTCACGTTTAAATCGTGATTTTTTTTATTTATTTTTATTTTTTTATTTTTTTCTCATATATTTTATTTCTTAACGAATTGGACAAACAAAACAAAAAGTTGTATCATTTTACTAAAGAAATAATAACAAACAAAACAAATTTTCTGTTTTGAACACAAAAGAACAAAGAATTCATCTCATTATTTTTCGTACTGAATTCCTGGAATGAAAGGTAAGTTTGTATATTTTTCTTTTGTTTTTACGCTAACAATTGTATTTTATAACTTTTAATTTAACTTAAAAATTAAAGCAAGTTTATTTTTATTGCAATCCAAATGCGAATAAAAAAAATATCTCCGATAAGAAAATTTTCCTAAAAATATATTCAACCTGACTTTAAAATTTTGTCAAAAAATGTTTATTTATTTTTTAAAACTTGTGTGATTTCTGAGAAAATAATAATTTGATTCGAAGTTTATTTAATTGTTCCAAACTAATCAGAAAAGCTACTTTTTTGGCAAGACTTGAGTTTAGGTGGAAAAATAATCTCGAACCCTTTATCACATAAAAGGAACTAACTTCCCTAATATCCGGTACGTTACTATGTCAATAATATATAAACAATATTGGTATTTCAGAAGTTGTTTTTGAAAACAACTTAAAAAAAAAAGCAACTTCTTTTTATATTGCTTTTAATTAAAATAAAAAAAGGTTTTCGTAGGTTACAATTATGAAAAGTTCTATTCATATTTAAATGTCTTATATGTTCAGTGTTTTTTTTTTTTTTTTTTTTTTTTTTACACAATGAATACCTTTTTTAATCGAAGGTGCTAGTTCAGAGAGTGATCCGCACTATTTTTTAAATCGTATTTCCAAGTTTAATTAAAGTTTTATGATATGCTTTTTATTCAATTGTAAGGTTGAAGTATAGAATATGTACAAAACACTCTCCCCTCCCCATATTAAGAATGGCTTTTTAAATATAACGTTATTATTTACGTCCGGATCGCTCTATGCACTAGTACCTTAATGATAAACATTACATAAATAGAAATAATAAATTATCAGACTTTTTAAAGTTTAAGTTTAAACAATATTTTTTTAATTAAAAATTGAATCGCGTGATTATTATTAAATTACGTGAGTAGTTATAAACGATACAAATTAATATTAAACACGCGTAATCTCTTGCAATTTATTATTTCTCTATTTCAAATTTAAATTTATTAATTATAAAACCTTCGGTACTTATGTATTTTTGTTACCGTGCTAAAAAAATGTGCTTAAGATATCGTGGAACGTTCTGTTTAGAATTAAAAAATGTTTAAAATAAAGAAGTAAAAAATGAGAGAAGAAAGATATCGTTAAAAAAAAAGATCGTGAAACGTTTTAAAATAAACAAGTAAAAAGTTGGGCTTCTTTAAGTTGTTTTCAAAAACAACTTCTGAAATATCTATATTATTGACATAGTAACGTACCGGTGATTAGGGAAATTAGTTCCTTTTTAGTGTGATAAAGGGTTCGAGATTATTTTTCAACCTAAACTCCAGTCTTGCCACTTTTTTGGCATTTCGTTATTTTAAGAATTGAAGACAACATCCCGTTTGATTTTTAATGTTTTATCTAATATTTAAGATTTTACAATATGGATCAATTTCTTTTATAAAGTTTACATAAAATGAACACATATTTATTGTCCATCACCAATTAACAGTTTTTTAATGTGGAAAAAATATTAGTAAATCTTTACAATAAAACCCAGCGTATTTTACTTTCTAAAAATAATTTTAAAATTTGGCTTTATTTTGGTTATTATGTTTCAATAGCCTTAAACAAATATCCACTAAAGAAATGAAAAACAAAAAAATATATATATATAATATTTTAGAGTATGGATCCTTTTCTTATATAAATTTAATGTGAAATGAGCCCCCATTTTATGATCAGTAAGCAGTCAGTGACTCCTATAATCTTTCGTAGTTTTCAATTTTTTGTGGAAGACGGAGAAGAGAGGACTCATTTCAGCTTTTGATTTCTTCTATTGTTTTTGATGTCAATCTAATGCGTTGTTAACTATTCTGTACTTTCATTTAACAAATTTAATAAATATTGTTTTTGATGTCAATCTAATGCGTTGTTAACTATTCTGTACTTTCATTTAACAAATTTAATAAATATTGTTTTTGATGTCAATCTAATGCGTTGTTAACTATTCTGTACTTTCATTTAACAATGTAATAAATATTGTTTTTGATGTCAATCTAATGCGTTGTTAACTATTCTGTACTTTCATTTAACAAATTTAATAAATATTGTTTTTGATGTCAAATCGAATGCGTTGTTAACTATTCTGTACTTTCATTTAGCAGTTTAATAAATATTGTTTTTGATGTCAATCTAATGCGTTGTTAACTATTCTGTACTTTCATTTAACAATTTAATAAATATTGTTTTTGATGTCAATCTAATGCGTTGTTAACTATTCTGTACTTTCATTTAACAATTTAATAAATATTGTTTTTGATGTCAATCTAATGCTTTGTTAACTATTCTGTACTTTCATTTAACAATTTAATAAATATTGTTTTGATGTCAAATCGAATGCGTTGTTAACTATTCTGTACTTTCATTTAGCAGTTTAATAAATATTGTTTTTGATGTCAATCTACTGCGTTGTTAACTATTCTGTACTTTCATTTAACAATTTAATAAATATTGTTTTTGATGTCAATCTAATGCGTTGTTAACTATTCTGTACTTTCATTTAACAATTTAATAAATATTGTTTTTGATGTCAATCTAATGCGTTGTTAACTATTCTGTACTTTCATTTAACAAATTTAATAAATATTGTTTTTGATGTCAATCTAATGCGTTGTTAACTATTCTGTACTTTCATTTAACAATGTAATAAATATTGTTTTTGATGTCAATCTAATGCGTTGTTAACTATTGTGTACTTTAATTTAACAATTTAAAAAATAAAGTATACCGTAAAACTCATAGGACGTAACAAAACTTTACAAAAGCTGTCACCCTGAAACGTATTTGGTGGTTTACTTCCAGTATTGTGTAAATTTTTCGATTTTAGAGCGATTATCGGGACTTCTCAGATGACAGGTTTATATCAACCAATTTTTCTTCTTCTAACATAAGCCTCGATATTAATTCTTTCAAAGTAAATAAGTTATAACACAAAAATGCATCCTGTATTTCGTAAATTGTTAGTTGAAATTACGAATTAGTTAGCAAATACCTCGTTTCTCATGTTAATAGCTTTCTGAACAATAACCTTATTTCTAATGATGGGAGGTATTTTTTTTATTTACAACAAAAACTCGAATGTATGAGTAAAAAAAAAATGCCCCCACTCTGAATTTTAAATTGAAATTTAAAACAAGATGACCCCTTATTTTATTTTAAATATAAAATATGAATTTGCATAGTAACATTAAAGAAAGCCAACAACGATATGTTTACGGTACCTTTGATTTATTACATTTTTAAGAAAAAACTACAGAATAGTTAACAACACTTGGTTTCTAATCTCGCCTTAAAAAACGTTAAAAATCAGAATATATTAGCTCCTCCCCACCCCCGTCAATTGCTGAAAACATTGAAAACTGCAGCTGATTACATATCTGGTTGATCAGTAACTAGCCATGAAGTAAGTGATTTTATAATAAGAATTTGATCACCCTACTCTGATATCTTAAATATATATTATTTTAAAATTCTTTTAGTGATGATATTTTTAAGAGCTGTTGAAACGTACTAGCTAAGAAAAAGTCAATTTGGATTTTTCTTAGGGGGTAAGCTACGTCTGGTTTGTTAGTAAAGATTTATCAAAATAATTTTGATTTTTAGATTTACCGGTAATATGTGGGATTTAATACGTAAATACTCAATTATGTTGGTGCAAATTTATTAGAAGTCTTTTATCATTTCAGCCTACAGTTGTTACACTAAGGTTTATATTTTAATCTATGAAAAAATATATTTAACAAAATATAATAGTATGAGGATTGAGTTACATTTGCAAACAAATTAATTTTAATAGTTTTAACAAATTTTAGTTTACAATTACCTTGTCTTATCTTGAAATATCAGTAGTTACAGTTTGGTCTAAAAAGTATATCTTCTATATAATAAAATGATTGCAAACATTCTCCTTTGACATAAAATACTATAGGTTTGAAACAACATATACCACACACAAATTTATTATGTCTACATTATTGTCCACTATCTTATGTTACTTTAGAACGATATTTTTTACACATGTAGTCGTTTTAAAACAATTCTATATTACATCCTAGGAGCAACTTCATCACAATCACACCATCTTTAGACGAAGTAGTTCCTATTTTACCCTCTAAATCTAAAGTTCTCCCACCGCTTCCGGTCAAGACTGAGTAGAAATATACACATTATAATTATATTGCCCTGACACACTTCTTAACTAGATCATACACATAGACATAAAATTATCCTTTCAGTTCCCGATTCGAAAATTAATATTTTCTCCCTACCAGCAATCCGGCTATTCACCTTGGCTAAAAACATAAAAATCTAAAATTCCAGAATACACACCTTACAAAAAGGAACACGTCAAACCTTTACAAATATGGCCGCTCTCTCTACAGGAACCAATAGTTTTATGAATATTAAGCAAACTACAAAAATATTAAACACTCATAATCATAAATTTACGTACTTAAAACCTAACATTTATGCACAACTACCCTTACAAATAAACAATGCCTGAAAGAAAATTCATAACATTTATGGATAGCTTTGTTTTTTTTTTCGCTTACGGCATTATAGTTTTTGTTTTGCTTTGTTTTATAATGGGACGTTTCATTCTTATTTTTTTTTTTACATTTTGTCGATACCTATGCACACATTACCTTCGCAAAAAACCCATACAACCGTGAAGCATAACATTTTTATTTATGGTTACCATTGTTTACTTTTCATTGTCTGCATTGGAATTCAGAATGACACCCTTATATTGCATGCATGTGTTTTATGATAGACAAATTATAGACACACTTTTCTTTAACATGACAACTTGAATGTTGCTTGTAATTTGCGCCTTGGTATCATGACAGCGATTATCAAGGTTAAATATGGAGCAAATATCTTGACAACCCCACTCCCCTCCTCACTCACAGGGTGGGATGTCTATTCTGAAAGACCTCCCTGATATGGAGATATTGCAGGTGACCAGAAGAGGTTGGGAATGTCTGTACCATAAGCCATTTTTAACATGGGAAATTGGGGGTATCCGTTCCCAAAACCATTCTTACCCTGATGAGGTTGGCAACAACAACAACACCCATACTTTATTTCTTTTACAAGGAGGGCCTGTTTTATTGTAGACTAATTGTTTTTCGTTTTTTTAAAGATAATATATGTATATGTATGTGGAATATTATATATATATATATATATATATATATATATATATATTTATATCTTCTCATCACGATGTAAATCATAAAACATTATATGTATATATACATCATGATACATGTATATGTATGTGGAATATTATATGTATATGTATATATATATATATATATATATATATATATATATATATATATATATGTATCTTTTCATCACGATGTAAATCATAAAAACGCCAGATATAATTTCAACTAAACTACATCTGAAGCAAAAGTTAGAAAATATTTAGTCATTTTTATAATGGACCTCAGATGACTTTTTATATTAAATTAATCATGAGGTTATAACTTCACCATAAAAATGAAAAAACATTTTTCTGATGTATCTCAGATGACTTTTTATATTTAATTTATCAGGAGGTTGTAATTTCACAATAATAATGAACAAACATTTTACTAATGTATCTGATATGATTTTTTAGATAAAATTAATAATGATGTTGTAACTTCACTATAATAATGAACAAACATTTTTTAATGTATTTCCTATAACTTTTTATAGTAAATTAATAATGATGTAACTTCACTATAATAATGAATAAACATTTTTCTAATGTATTTCATATGACTGTTTAGATTAAATTAATCATGAAATTGTAACTTTACCATAACAATTAAGGAACAGAATATTCCTATGTTAATGGCGATACTAACAATATTGAATTTCATGTATTTTTTTCAGATGTTCCTGAGTGACTGCCGTCAGTGAATTTTTATGGAATATTATTTAAAGAGTCATTATTTTATTTGAGAGATTACAGCGACACTTTTTGGATGATTTAATATACTGGACACAATTATTTAATAGAATCTGTAAAATATAAACCCTCACACCTGACTTGTAAAGTGTTTAAATATTCTAGTTCTAAAAATCAGATTTAATAAAACATATCGATCACACATGAGAAAATCAATATTCTTGTAAATATACTTGTTCTGAAAAGTAGTGACACATATGAGAACTCACCCTGGGAAAAAGCCACATTCCTGTAAAGTGTGTAGATGTTTATGCTCTGAAAAAGAGGATTAGTGAACCATATGAAAATGCACACTGGGGAAAAGCCATATTCTTGTGAAGTGTGTAAATATTCTAGTTTTAAAAAATCAGATTTAGAAAGACATATGAGAATTCACACGGGGGAAAAGCCATATTCATGTGAGGTGTGCGAATATTCTAGTTCTCAAAAATCATCTTTAGTCACACATATGAGAACTCACACTGGGGAAAAACCATATTCATGTGAAGTGTGTGGATATTCTTGTTCTAAAAAAGTCAAATTTAGTTAAACATATGAGAACTCACACTGGAGAAAAGCCGAATTCTTGTGAATTATGTGGATATTCTTGTTCTAAAAAATACTCTTTAATAAACCATATGAAAACGCACACTGGGGAAAAGCCATATTCTTGTGAAGTGTGTAAATATTCTACTTTTAAAAAATCAGATTTAGAAAAACATATGAGAATTCACACTGGGGAAAAGCCATATTCTTGTGAGGTGTGTGGATATTCTTGTGCTTATAAATCATCTTTAGTAAAACATATGAGAACTCACACTGGGGAAAAACCACACACTTGTAAGGTGTGTGGATATGCTTTTTCTGAAGCATCAAAATTAGTAAGACATATGAGAACTCACACTGGAGAAAAGCCAAATTCATGTATAGTGTGTGGATATTCTTGTATTGAAAAATCAATGTTAGTGAGACATATGAGAACTCACACTGGAGAAAAACCACATTCTTGTGAAGTTTGTGGATATTCTTGTTCTAATAAAACATATTTAATGATACATATAAGAACCCACACAGGAGAAAAGCCATATTCTTGTGAAGTGTGTGGATATTCTTGTTCTCAAAAATCACATTTACTGACACATATGAAATCTCACACTGGGGAAAAACCACATTCATGTGAAATATGTGGATATTCAAGTTCTCAAAAGTCAAAGTTAGTTAGACATATGAGAACTCACACTACATACTAAAAACTGATCTAAAATCAACATGGTCTCTTAAAGAAATAAACATAATACCAGTTGTCACAGGAGCAACTGGCCTAGTAAAATAGAACCTTCAGAAATACTTAGAAGAAATACCTTGTAAACCAAGCTGTAAGGAAATACAGATAACAGCTATAAAGGAAACATTGTGTATTCTTAAAAGAGCCCTCGGATATAAAATTTAAACTGTAATAGAATAAAGTGTTACCCCCAGGAAGGGACCCCTTGATCTCTTCAAACTAACAAAAGTTAAAAAAGAAAAGAAATAAAATAGAGAAACGGCATATTGTTGTGAAGTGTGTGAATATTCCTGTCCTGACAAATCACTGTTAGTAAGACATTAGTCACACTGAGAAAAACTGGAGAGAACTTGAATGCCTACTAGATACTGTCCTCGAGTGTTTAAGGTGTTTTTGTACAGGGATTTGTCAGAACAATCTGGCATGAGGATACTTTTCTTTAGAAGTAAACTCTGATCAAATATTCAAAATCACATAGTATTCGCTAACCTAACATAGTATGGCTAACCCACATTAGCTTTTACGAAGAATGGTGCACCTTCTCCAAGTGATGTTACCTCAAGTATTAGCACAAAGCTGGATACTCCACCAGACTAGATAAATTCTTGTCCTGGAATCTAGTAAGACCAAGAGACCAAAACGAAAGATATACTACAATGTATGAAAATGGTTAATTGGGAGAAGAAAATGATGTTCCCAATTTCTTTATTAACTCGGTGTTTGAGAGATAAAGAAGTTTGATGGAACATTCGAATATCTACGCATCTCATATAGAGTTCAAGTGTTAACCCCAGGTTGTGGGCCCTTGATTTCTGAGAACTTTGACTGAAGTAAAATAAAACAAAAAAGAAAAGCCTCATTCTTGATCTGAAATATTCATGTGAAGTGTGTGAATATTTTAATAAATTTTCAGATGATTAAGAAAGACTAATTATTACTGCACATTGATTAAAAAAATGGCTAGCCAATGCAGATTCTGTCATGGTTGTTTGAAGCCCAAGCTACTTAATGTCCGAATGCAAGATCCTTCCAGCCGATTGCTATTACACTGTCCGCCACAGGAAAATGTGTAGATACCTACATTGGAAGATCTGCAAAGAGATGCAAATTGCAGGTCGTCGAAGATCTGGGAATATGAACCACCACTGATAACATCAAATGAAAAAGTGACAGGGTTCTATGACAAAGACATACAGGCAAGTAGATATATAAAAGACAAGATCATCAAGCCAGATATAATAATAATATGGAACAAGCCTAAAAAACTGCACTAATTAGCGATGTTACAGTCACAAATAATTTTGGTCTTAATAAAACTGAACGGGTAAATATAACAAAATATCAGGACCTAAAAAAAATGATCTAAAATGGCGGTGTCTCTGAAAGAAATAGACATTATATCGGTTGTGGCAGGAGCAACTGGCCTAATAAAAAACATCTTCAGAAATATATAGAAGCAATCTCGGGAGATGAAGCTGTAAAAAATACAGATAGTACTCATAAAGCAGACAGTTTCTATTCTTGAAAGAGTCCTCGGATATAAAGTTTAATAGTAACAGAATGAAGTGTTAGCTCCCTAAGTAAAATTAAAAATAGGGGAAAGCCACATTCTTATGAATTGTGGATTAATTCTGTTCTGAAATATCAACGCTAGTGAGACATATAAGAACACACATTGTGAAAAGTCATTTCTATGACGTGTGAATATACTTTTTCTCTAAAATCAAAGAATGTTCATTCGGATGTATTAATATGAAAACTTCAGGATAGAGTATATAACATTGTACACCCTTTAAATAACAAGATTCTTAATGAATATTTAATAGAGTAAATCGAAGAATATAATGTAATATGACGAAGTATAGAATCATTTAAAAACGGCAAAATCTCTAAACGATTGTATTACGAGCAAATAAACTAAAAACAAAAACTCTGAAGAAATACCTGAACACAATATCTGGAAAAGTAAACTGTTGTAAAACAAATGCACATTATAAAAGCGACTATACCAAAAACACGGAGATAATTTTTAATCGTAATGAAATGTGATATCAGCCCCAAGAGGGAATCACATGATTTCATGTAAAATAAAAAAATCTGGAAAGCTATATTATTGTCCATTATTTTAATATTCATGTTCTCATAAATAAAATGTTGCGAAAAAAACTTACAATTATCTAAAGCAACAATCTCGTAAAGAATGTACATATGATGAAAAATTAGTCGACAAAACATCATATGGAAGTTTGTCCTAACAAATTTCAATATGCAAGTTTGTCCTAACAAATTTTAATCACAAACCTTGCTGAAATGTTTGAGGGGCGTCATACTGGAAAATATTGCCGATGTATATAATGAATCAGCAAGACAGAAAAATAGAAGACCACAGAAATCAAGACGGGCTCAATAACACAAAAACGGAAACAGCATAAAAAAAAGCAAGAAAATTCCTCGAAGTGCTTAACCGTATATAAATGCTTCCCTTTAATGGCTGAAGCGTGGGAAAATTACATTGATGAGGAAATACACGAAGCTACTCAAGATCGGGGTTATTTACAAATGGATTACAATAGAATGATCAGTGCAGGAAATGTCACACAGCGATTAAGGGCGCGAATCACATACTGTCGGACTTTCCAGTCCTATTGGCAGATGATCTTTACAACACCGTGAACTGCCACTAATACCATTAAATGGAGGAAGTGTTCTATTATAGTCATACAGGTTGGAAGAAACATAATACGCCAAAACTGCATATTACTGATATTATCATTCCAAATGAATTTGCTTTTAATCGAGTTGAATCAAATAAACTTCATCCGTGTTGTGGTAAGAGTAACTAATTATGTGATGGTGAAGTATGTTACAAAATAGGATATAACAGTTGAAATGTAGTCCATAAAAATAAACCTAGAACGTTTGAATGCAATTTAATCAAATATAACGGACATATTTTACAGAAAATTCCTGGAAGTGCTTAACCATGTATAAATGCTTTTCATTTAATGGCTCAAGCGTGGGAAACTTACATTTATGAGAAAATAGTCATAGCTAGTCAAGATCGGGTTTATTTACAATTGGATTTTTAGAAAATTGTTAGTCTATAATGGTAATGCCACACAGCGATTAAGGGCGCGAATCACATACTGTGTATTATTTTCCTGTGCTATTGGCAGATGATCTTTACAACAACAGGATAACATTAAATGTTCTATTATAGAAGAAAGATAATAAGTCAGAGATTGTAAGACGGGACAAGCCTGAACAAAACTGCATATTCCTGATATCATCATTCCAAATGAATTTAATTTTAATAGAGTTGAATTAAATAAACTTTATCCGTATTGTGGTCAGAGTAACTAATAATGTGATGATGAGATATGTTACAAAATAAGATATAACAGTTGAAATTTAGTCCATAAAAATCAAGAACGTTTGAATGCAATTTAATCAAATAAAACGGACATATTTTACAGAGGCAGAATCTGGGTTGGTCAGACGTGGTTGAGGTTTTGCCTTTGCGAATCCTGAAAGCAATTAGAAAAAATGTAAAACATAAGAACATTGCATGCAACTTAAAGAGAAGTAACAGATGTGAAATAAATAATATATGAAAATATAAATTGTTCTTATAGTGTTTTATTTTGGCTGAAGAGAGAGTGAGCAACAAAGAGGTAAGGTATGTTTCTCATTTTGTTTGGTGTGCCATAAACTGTCTAATCAAACTTGTAAAAGAACTTTCTTGCGTTATATGTTGTTGTTGTGAACAGTGTTTATGTGTGTATATACCCGTGTACAGAAAACAACCGACACTATATACTAACAAGACAAGGCACTATTATGCATACATTAAGCGACGCATTTATATGAACATGGTTCCGCAGACGATATTAAACGGTAGAAATATATACATACGTTATATATATACATGTATATATGTATATATATATACATATATATACATATATATATATGTCTATATATATATATATATATATATATATATAGAGAGAGAGAGAGAGAGAGGGGGGGGGGAGAGATACAACACATGCGTTCCCATGGCCTATTTGTATACAATTTGAAGGGTCCTAGAGTCATTCGCCTTTAGGATCCTTCAAAAGAAGAATCTGCTGACTGTGAGAGGAACTGTGTTGTATTCAAGAAACATTTGTCGGTTAACAAGATGCTTAATGAAGTTTATAGAAAGCGACAGAGAAATCTAAGCATTGCTTGGATTGGTTACTAAAATGCACATGTTTTACATTGCACGATAACAATCTTTGCTATCAACGTCCGAAAAAAGGAATTTACCAAATCAACAGCTTCTTTCTTGTATTCCTAATCCTGCCGAAAATATGTTGCTGAATAAATGTTTGAGTGCTTACAAGTCTCCATACATCATTTATAGAGTTGGGTGATTTCGCCATGAGTGATTGAGTACATTTCACAAAAGACGTGTGTAACATCCATCCAAACGACGCTGTTGTTTTGCTGAAAGTGTCCAACTGTCAGATCCATAGAGTAAGATTGGCTCACGGAAAACTTCGATTTTGAATTTGCGAGCAAGATTGGATTTCCAGATCTTATCCATTTTGTTACACGCAGTCTAGGCCATGACCTTTTTTTCTAATGTTAAAGTCTTTATTAGAGTTTCTGATGTGTGATCCTAAATACTTCTTCAGCACATTAGATGATGTTATTTGTGAAGGATTTTAATTTCATGGTTGTTGCGAATCAAACAATTATTGAGGACTAAGCAAGTAAATCTGATTATCAAAATGCGTATAATATTGTCATTCACGTGATATTATGATCCATTGAATTAACCATCAAATAATAAAAAAAACATGTTTATATGAAGATGTGAACCATCATGTAAGTATACATTAAGTTAACAATAAACATTCTGTGAAAAAGGAATTTGTCAAGTTGCAATAATGGAGAACAACAGCAATAAGCACCAAGGGTTGGCTGGTACGATAAGTAAGATAAATGCAAATTTAAGCGCTATTGTAGTTCGAGGCGGCAGCATAAAAAGACAGCAGTGACATTTTTATCTCGAGCACGGGTGTTGCAGTCAGTTGGGAAGAAGTCAAAAAGAAAATTACTACAGTGTCGAAAAGAAATATAAAACTGATTGTTGAGAAAAAAATCTGAATCATGATGCGTTCGCGTGCTTACTCGTGTAGTGAACTGACTTATCACATGTCGGAGGAATCCTGAGCGGACATGTGAAATAAAAAAGTTTTTTTTTAAAAAGTGGTTCACTTTTGTGATTTTTATTTTAATGTTTTTTAATTGATCTAAAAAGGTTTCATGAGTTTATAAAAACATACTTTTATGTTTTCCGTTCTTTGTTGGAGGGAGGGGTATTCAATTATAGAACTTGTGCAGTTGGGGCCACCACCATACCTGACGCTCCCTAATGTAAACAGAATTTGTGTGAAATGTTAAACGGTATTCTTACTGTCGGCACATTACTTACGGAAAAATGCTTAATTAAACTGCAGAAGCATCTGTTAATCTACACAAGTTCTATAATTGATTGTCCATCCCCCCAAAAGAACAAAAAACATGAAAATATGTTCTTGTAAACCGCTCATGAAAAAATTATTTATTAGATCAATTAACAAGCATTAAAAACTAGGTAACCTAGATTTTCGTATATGTTAATTACACAAGGAACTGATTTTCACAATTCACCGTTGACGGCTGAACATATTTTTACCGAAAGTTGCAATTCTCGTTAGGTATGAAATTGTCTCAAGTAATTATATGTGTGCTCTTCGAAAACTTGTATAGAATTTTAGAAATAAAACAAAGATGGTTGGTAATTCCCTCTAAAAATAAAATTGTTATGAAAATCGACGAAATAAACGCCACACAAGAAATTTTAACGTTATACAAAAAATCAAAATAAAAAAAAAACATATATTTTGTAAATCTTTACAATCTAACTCAGTGTAGACCCCCCCTTTATTTTTTTTACTATTAAGTTTTAACAATTATTAAAAAATAAAAGGAATTAAAAATAGTAAATAACTAGTATTTTAAAATTTTGTGTAAAAATAACACCCATTTTAGCAGTAACCGAGAAGACACTGAATAGATTACAGTTTGCAATTAGTGTGATTAGGGTGAATGGGTGACTTATATCGGTTTTTGTTTAACAGTCATTTAAAAACGCATCGGTTTTTGCTTAACAGGTATTTAAAAACGTATCGGCTCTACTCCCCCTCCAAAATAAAAAAGAAAACAAAATCTGACACGAGCATTCTCTCCTACTTTCCTATGCCATAAAATTTAGAAACTACGAACGATTACATGTCTTGTTGATCACTAACTGACCACGAAGTGGATGCTCATTTTACATTAAATTTATATTGTTAAATGATCACACATTCTAAAATTTTAATTATTTTTATCAATTCTTTATTTGCAGATATTTTATAGTCTTTTGAAATATAACAAAAAATAAAGTAGATTTTGAATCCTTAGATGATAAACTATGCTGTATAGATTGTAAAGGAATTATGGATTTTTTTCAACATTAAGTTTCTGCTAATTGATGATGACCAATATAAATGGGTTCTCATTTTATGTAAACTTTATAAAACCATTAGCCCCTATTCTAAAATCTTAATAATTGGATAAAATATCAAACATCAAACATTATCCTCTAGATACGTATAGACAGAAAATAATTGTATAAAATGTTCAAACAATTAAATATCGAAAAAGCAGTTTTGACAAACTTTGAATTAAATTGTTTTAATGGTAAATTATTTAGTTTATGGTAAGCATTATTATTTTCTCAGAAATCTCAAAATGTTTACTTAATTAAACAAATTGTTACAGAAATCCAAATATTAGATAAAACTTTACTTTGAATTAAAAACTGATATCGGACTGAAAGGATTTTTTAAAATCAAAAATTCATACATTTTATTCACATTAATGATAAAAAATGGTGGAATAAATATATCCTTTTTATTAGATTAAATTAAATAAAAAACATTTTTTTTAAATCAGAAATTCATAAATTTTATTCACATTTATTATAAAGCATGGTGGAATCAATATATCTTTTTTATTAGATTGCAATAAATAAAAATATTTTTTATTCAGAAATTCATAAATTTTATTCACATTTATTATAAAGCATGGTGGAATCAATATATCTTTTTTATTAGATTGCAATAAATAAAAATATTTTTTTAATCAGAAATTCATAAATTTTATTTACATTTATTATAAAGCATGGTGGAATCAATATATCTTTTTTATTAGATTGCAATAAATAAAAATATTTTTTTAATCGGAAATTCATAAATTTTATTCACATTTATTATAAAACACGGTGGAATCAATATATCTTTTTTATTAGATTGCAATAAATAAAAATATTTTTTAAATCTGAAATTCATAAATTTTATTCACATTTATTATAAAGCATGGAATCAATATATCTTTTTTATTAGATTGCAATAAATAAAAATATTTTTTATTCAGAAATTCATAAATTTTATTAACATTTATTATAAAACACGGTGGAATCAATATATCTTTTTTATTAGATTGCAATAATAAAAATATTTTTTTAAATCAGAAATTCATAAATTTTATTCACATTATTATAAAACACGGTGGAATCAATATATCTTTTTTATTAGATTGCAATAAATAAAAATATTTTTTTAATCAGAAATTCATAAATTTTATTCACATTTATTATAAATCATGGTTGAATCAATATATCTTTTTTATTAGATTGCAATGAATAATTTTTTATAATATTTAAGATTATTTTACAACATATAGAATGGTTTTGTTTAAACATCTAAAAAACAAAAATAATTAACTTTCATTACAAGAATTCAATCAAAAAAGGATTTATTTTGTTTTTTGTAAATCGATAAAACTTTTGTTTCGTGTGTCCAATTCATTAATAAATCAAATATATGAAAATATAAAAGCATGGAAATTTGTCAATTTAAGTTTTTTTTTCGTGCTGTGTTCTACTTTTTTTGTTTGTTATTCTATAATTTATCCACGTTTTTTGCATTCTAGATATTATCAGAATTTCTGCCTTGTTTTTCGTTTCTTCTAGGATCCAATTGGTCTCTAAGTCACTAGGTCCCTAATCTTAAAACAGATGCCTCCAACACTTCTAGGTTTTGCTTCTTTTGGAAACTTTTCCACATTGATTTTCTCTCTGATAAGGTTTCTGTAGATAGCCTTGCATTACCTATTAGTTATGATATTTTGCCTTTGGTTTGTTCTCCTTTGCTTGGATCCTTAAGGCAACTGCTGGTATCTGCCCTTCTATTTTATCCTCTAGTTCTTTTGCAACTTTTTCCATCTCTTCTATTTTTACATTGGAAACTGAGCCCGCAGATAATATTCTTTAATCGCCATGCTGATGTAAAAATTTTTGCTTTTAACTTGTATTGTTTTTGGAATTGAGGGAATGTTTTTTGTGACAATGTAGACTCCTGCAGAATATGTGGTCTGATTCAGCTCATCCGTGATTTGATATTTTTTAAGAGCGACACTTACGTTTTAATTACTGCCTTGGTTGCTCTTGAAGCTCGGATTTTTTGCAGTTTCATGCTCATCAATGGTGTTCTAAGTTCTTCGTCCGATGTCATTTCTTCATCATCTATCTCCTGCAATTCTGAAGGTGATGGTAGTGCTCCAAGTGTTGACAGGTGTGAGGAAGAACCAAGTTTCATTGATAGATTATTCGATAGGATGCTTATTCAACTAAGTGGTGGGATACCTGACTGGTCGCAACTTCGTGCGAGTTGGTTCAATGGGTTCAGTGCGAGTGTCACTAAATGTGATTTTACAGTGTGAGTTCTCATATGTGTCAATAACGTTGATTTTGCAGAGCAATATCCTCACACGTGACAGACTGTTCAATTTGATCCACTACGACTGGTGGTGTAGTTCTGGAAATTCTTCACAAACTTCACAGAATATGTTTTTTCCTCAGAGTGCGTTCTCATATGTGTAATTAACGTTGATTTACTGGAACAAGAAAATTTGCAAACATTACAACATAGCTTTTCCCCTGTGTGCGTTCTCATATGTGCTACTAATGTGGATTTTTCAGAACAAAAGTATCCACACACTTCACAAGAATGTGGTTTTTCGCCAGTGTGCGTTCTCATATGTACCACTAAATTTGATTTTGCAGAAAAAGAAAAGCCACACACTTCACAAAAATGTGGTTTTTCGCCAGTGTGTGTTCTCATATGTGCCAGTAAATTTGATTTAGCAGAAGAAGAATATCCACACACTTCACAGGAATATGGCTTTTCAAGAGTGTGCGTTCGAATATGTATCACTAACGAAGATTTAGTAGAATAAGAATACCCACAAAGTTCACAAGAATATGGCTTTTCCCCAGTGTGAATTCTCATATGTATCACTAAATTTACTTTTTGAGAACAAGAATATCCACACACTTCACAAGAATGTGGTTTTTCGCCAGTGTGCGTTTTCATATGTCTCACTAAATGTGATTTTTGATAACAAGAATATCCACACACTTCACAAGAATGTGGCTTTTCACCAGAATGAGTTCGCATATGGATCTTTAACGTTGATTTCCTCGAACATGTATAGCCACACAGTTTACAAGAATGTGGCTTTTCCCCAGTGTGAGTTCTCACATGTTTCACTAGAGATGATTTATCAGCAGAAGAATATGCACACATTTCACAAGAATATGGCTTTTCCCCAGAGTGAATTCACATGTGTGTCACTAATGATGATTTGTGAGAACTAGAATATTTATCAGCAGAATAGCCACACACTTCACAAGTATGTTGCTTTTTATCACTGTGAACCTGCTTGTTTCACTAAAATTGATCGTAGAACAAGATTAACGTAGTTTTGAATATGGCATTTTACTTTTGTATTTAATTCTAAATTCATAGGTTCTTATGAAGATTACAGAAACTGAACCTTAGGAATTGTCAAGAGAATGTTAAAAATAAATTCTAGTAATGTGATTAAGCTGGAACATCTGTAAATAAAAATAAAAGAAATTCAATATTTTTTGTATTGAAAATCACATATTAGTTTTGTTTTTTATTATGATAAGAGAAAACACATTTTAAATGTTTATATAAAGTAAAACAAATATCATAATAAAAATACAACAAATTCATTTTTTGGTATCATCAATCACATTAGTTTCTGCTTGTTGCAAATATGATAGGATGGAACTCACAAATGATTTACATTTCATTGAAAAGATCTAATGAAACACAGAAACAAAATAATTGAATATTTCCTTACTTAGCAAAGAATCAGACGATACAGTTATTGCTTAGGATATGGTATAGATACAATTATATCTAGAACTTATACACACTTTGCATCTTGGTGAAAAAACACGGAAACACTAATATATATATATATATATATATATATATATATATATATATATATATATATATATATATATATATATACAGTCCTGGTCCAGATCAGAAGACCACTTACGAAAGTAAGCATTTACGCATAATATAGAATTTTTAATCAAACAAATGGTTGAAACCATTGCCAAAAAAGGGAAAATATGATGGAAAAAAATGAAATCTGCTTCATTCGAAACCTTAACTCTGATCTAATAATTATTTTTAAGAAACAAACATTTTCACCTGGTCAAAATGATAAGACCACTAAGAAAATCGCCTAGTTTGAAAAAATACATACGAAAAGCTTTCTATGTTACTAAAAGCAACTTGTTGGTATATAAAAACATCTTACTAAATTATAAATGGCAAAAGGGAAACCATTATCTGAGTTTGAGAGGTCGACCAAAAAAATAACCCCATCACTGGATCGCCATATCAGAAGTTTAAAAAAATTCCAGTATGACCTCAAGTCGATTGAAAAGCTAAACAGCAGCAGAATGTAGTCCTAAAACCATCAGAAGGCATCTGAAAATGAAGGGTTTCAATCATTTAAAGCGACTGCAGAAACCACGTCTTCTTGAACAGTATAAAACTAACCGACTTAAATATGCCGCCATATACCAGACTTGGGATGAAGAGAAGTGGGAAAATGTAATTTTCTCCGATGAGAAAAAAGTTTAATCCAGATGATCCAAATGGATTTCAACACTATTAGCATGATAAAAATTTGCCCATTCGGCATAGTGGAGGAGGGTCTTTAATGATCTAGGGTTCTTTCTCGTCAGCTGGAGCCCTAAAGTTGCAAGTAGTGAAAGGCTGGCAAACATCATTTAAGTACATTTCAATGCTTGAAAATGCTTCTATCAGGACTAAAGGTCCACGTCTGTGTGGAAGAAATTGGATTTTCCAGCAAAACAACGCTGCGATACACACTTCTCGATAAGCACGAGAATACTTTTCTTCAAATTATATAGAATTGTTAGATCATCTAGCATGTTCTCCGGAACTCAATCCCATTGAAAATCTTTGGGGATGGATGGCAAAAGAAGTGTTCAAGGATGGAATCCAGTATGATTCGATAAAGGAACTTTCTGATTCACTTTTCAGCACATGAGATAAAATTCCTTCGCAACTGATAAAAAACTTAGTCGCAAGCATGCTGAAGAGAATTTTTGAAGTAATTTGTAATAATGGAGGCTATACTAAATACTTGGACCCTTTTTAGTAATTTATAATTGCTATTTATTAAATAAATTATCAGTGATCTTATCATTTTGACCAGGTGAAAATGTTTGTTTTTTAAAAAATAATTATTAGATCAGGGTTAAGGTTTTGAATGAAGCAGATTTCATTTTTTTCCATCATAGTTTCCCTTTTGGCATTGGTTTCACCCATTAGCTTGATTAAAAAATCAATAATATGCGTAAACTTAATAAAAGTGGTATTATGATTTTGAGCAGGACAATTATAATTAAAACTCAATCCTTCTAAACAGCAACTGGCACTCACCTGAGAAGTGTCCTTTTGAAAATAACTGCCTACGATCATCTAAACCCAATAGCCAAGTATTGCTGAACTGAGACTCAAACCTTGATCAATATAGCATTATGCCGAAACAGCAATCGTCCCAAGTACTGTAAGTTATGCTGTTGCATCTCCAATTCCATATACCCCTAACAGAGAACTAAACATTATTACCCATTTGATTTATTCAACCAAACTTGAATACTTATATAGTATTTTCCTCTTATGTTATAAAAACTTGCATCGGAAAACACATGTTTTTCTCAAACAATAATTTCGAAGCAAACTACATCTAAGCAACACTCATAAGAAACCTAAGGGCAACTAATATTAAGTACTGTCATTAAATAGAAAACAATAATTTCAAAGTAAAATACATCCTAACAAATTCATTTAAAAAGAGCTATGCACACTACTTCTTCAAACACTCATGAACCTAATAAACTATGCACGCTTCAGAAATAACATCTGGATATCATTCATAACTCAATCTTCACCTGGTGATGAACTGCTTCCTTCGATCGATGATAAACCCCATAGCATGACTAGAGTAAATTCTATTCTAATTTACAACAAAAGATTTTTAAATTGGCAATTCCATGTGCCTAGAAAAGATAGGTAAATTTCAAACACACCCGTCTCCTAGCTATTTCTAACCCGTTTGACCCCTTGCTGCCCATCGCCCTCCCTGTGTAATCATCAGCATAGGAAATTTTCTCCTCACATAAAATCTATAAGGTGAGGTAACCCCGGCTGGAACATGGGATAATTCGATTCGTAGTCAGATGCACTACCACTAGTTATTTTTGAGTGAATATTTGTTGTTTGGAATTTAACATTTCATATACACCTGCACATAATTTTGTGTTTACAATTTATTTACGTTTGTGGCCGCACATAACCGTTTTCCTTTTAATGTTGAATTAAAAAGATATCTGAATTTTTAAATTTCTAAAACTATCACACAAGTTTTCCGATTCAAAAAACTACTCTGCCAAAACCCAGCTTCTCTTAAATCTCTTTAAAAAGAAGAATATAATTTTTTTTAAAAATGGTGAGGTAACCCGGGCTTGAACATAGAATCATTCATATCTGTAATCAAATGCGCTACAACTAAGCTACATTTCTAGATGTCATTAATTATGCTTTTAATTTCTAATAAAAAATGATTTGTCAAGATTTTATTATCTCCCTTGCTGATTAGAGAGACTCTTTTTATTTGATTTGTTTTGTTCGATTTTCGGTACTTATCGGATGAATTTAAGTACAAAACAAAATATCAGATTGAAAAAAATATTTATATGCCACATTGAATAATATATTTTTAGATAGGTACGTGCAAAATGAATGCCGATGCTCAAAATGTATAAACATTGTGACCCCTCCCTTTACTTAAAAATTTGCCAAAAATCAGAAAATGAACCAAATTTAATGAAACTTTTAGTCTTTATTAGATAATGATCACAAAATATAATGAACCCATTAGTTTTATTTCGATTTTAGTGGAAATGTATTATTTTGTTTAAATAACAAATTCCTTTACTAAAGTTATAGTTTTCTGTAGTAAAAAAATGAATGAATTTATTTATTTTTTTATTTTTTGCTAAAATAAAGAATCGTAAATTATAAAAATGTTTAAAAAATACATAAGTTTTACAGGGGCATTACGAAAAAAATCCCTAAAGTCTGTATTAATGAATTTGATATAACTCCAAGAAAAAATAATTTCTTGAACTACCAATATAATCATTTAATATTTTCACACAAAACATTATAATTGCATAAAATATTTTTTCTTTTTTTTTAAATCACAGGTTTTGCGTAATTTTTATATGTAAGATTTTTACATTTTCCTTGCTTGCATGAAGGTGAAACTTTCGGCAGAACATAAAATTTTTATATAATCTTGAAAATAAAAAAAATTAATTTAAAAGCAAGAACACAGAAAAATAATTAAATAAAAAAAATGATAAAATAATACAAACGTTCAGGATAGCAATGTAGGGAAATATGGTTGCAAAAAAAGAAAAGAAAAAGAAAACCCGCACCCTCTAGCTCCCTTTAAACTACCTGACGTCATTTTCAGACAGTCTTTCGACTGTTTAAGGTTTTGGGTAACATCTTTTCCCACACTTACCGTGTTAAAGAGAGAATCAGACGCCATCTTGAATGTTCTAATACATCGGTAAACACTGTATGGTTTTCGAGCTGAATAAACATGTTACATTGAATAAAAACACGAAAAATATATCCAGTTTGGTAGAAAAGTAACTTATCTTGCCTTTGATGACATTTATTTGTTATATATTTGTTTTTGACAACTTTTTCGAATCTATGTGTACAGTAACCAAACCCGAATTTTCTAAGCGTAAAAAAAAATTTTTTAAAAAAACACATACCTTTCATTCCAGGAATTCAATATCAGAAAAAAAAATCGGGGTGAATTTGTTTTTTCTTTTGTGTTCAAAACAGAAAAATTGTTTTGTTTGTTATGATTTCTTTAGTAAATTGATACAAGTTTTGTTTTGTGTGTTCAATTCATTAAGAAATAAAATATATGAAAATATAAAAGAATCAAAATTAAAAGATGAAAAACACGAATTAAACGTGAAATTATTGAAAGAGAAATAAACTTCTACAGAACAATGAATTTAGATCATCGTAAGACGGTGTAATCATTATTTCGTTCCTTGTGTAAAAATGTTTATTAGTTTAGCGTGCCAAATTGTTTACCTATCAAGGTTAGATTATATTTGTCAATGCTTAAAGTTTCTTGAGATCTCTCATGTAAATTTTTATTTTGTATATCCGATTCATTAAAAGAATTTTTAAAAATAAAAAAAAGATGTATTTCTGTAAAACTGAACATTTCATTATTATTTGGATTAGTCGAACTACTGTCAAAATCTAAAATGCACTAATCCAAATTAATCTCATATATAAAAAATGACAAACTTATTCCACATAAACAACTAAAAGGAAGAAAGGACTCCAAAGTCAAATCCACGAATATATATATATATATATATATATATATATATATATATATATATATATATATATATATATATATATATATATATATATATATCATGCATTAGTTAAGTGTGCGCGTTTATTTTCATATCATGTTTGTAAATGCTTAATAAATGCTAAATAAATAAGTATTGAAACGAATTAAACAAAGATACGTTTGTTTGGCAAAAATCAGTTTTATTTTTTCTATTAGCCGTGAAATCATTTTTCATAATTTTTGTTTTTCATGTGTACAAATATTTTTTTTCATTAAAAAAAAATTGATTTTAGTCTTTAATACAATACAATCTTTAAAATACAATCCAAAAGTAGTCGGAAATCTACCAAAAATTATGATAAATCGACTTTCAAAACTACGTTCTCCTATTTTTGCCCGTATCTATAAATATGTTATTTTAATGCATACAAATTACGTGTTTATCATTATAGAAACAATTCTCTATCGATTATTATATTGAACATAATATATAGTAGTGAAATCAAAACTGATATATATATAAATATATATATATATATATATATATATATATATATATATATATATATATATATATATATATATATATGATATACAAAACTGAATAATTAGAAGAAAGACCTCACTGTAACGACAAAAAAGAGTTTTACCAAGACATAAATTAACCAAAATTAAATGAAAAATGGGTAAAAATGTTATATTCTGTGTGTGTTGTTATTATTGTTGTTGTTGTTGTTATTCTTATATTATTATTATTATTATTATTATTATTATTATTGTAATTGTTGTTGTTATTATTATTATTATTATTATTGTTGTTGTTGTTGTTGTTGTTGTTGTTGTTGTTGCTGTTATTATTATTGTCATTATTGTTATTGTTGTTGTTGTTATTATTATTATTATTGTAATTGTTGTTGTTATTATTATTATTATTATTGTTGTTATTATTATTGTCATTATTATTATTATTGTTGTTGTTATTATTATTATAATCATTATTATTATTATTATTAATCTTCTTATTAATGTTTACACTTACATTCTTAGGGTGGGGAGGGACACTTAAAGAATCAACAACTGATAAATTTAAAATGTTTAATTGTAAATATTGAAAAATGTATTTTTGGTACTGCGGTTTTTTTCAAGTTAAATCAAGTTTCACGATATCGTTTTTGTTATTACCCTTATCTCCCCATGTTAAGAATGGCTTTCAAAATAATAACCTCATTATTTCAGCGCTCATCCAATATACGTAAGTACTGAAAAATGTTCAAGAAAAAAAAACATGAGACTGGCTTAACCGAATAACAATATTAATTGGCCCTCTTGCTGTATAAGGAAACAGAAATATGAGAAAGGAAATGGGGCATAAGCGCGACTACCGAGAGAAGACGCTGGTGAACATGACAGCGTGACGTCATTACCAGATCAACATGTAGGTAAAGGGTGCCTAACATTTCCTGTGTTCAACCACGTGTCTATAAAAAATATTTTTCGTTGCCTTAGAAAATGGCTGTTGTAATTTTATGAAGATTGCCCAAACGTGCATGTTTTTTCTTCTCCTAAAGAGAAAAAAATTCTCTATTTGGATAATGATATAATTACAATTATTATAATTGCACATTGGAATCATTTTAATCTAATAAAAAATAACAATAAATGAACTGCAAAACAAACAAATTTTATATCAGAATATTTTTCAGTCCGTTCTTGTAATAATAGATATTCGAGTATTTCCAAATATTTTAAAAAATTTTTCACGACAGTTATTTTTTATTTTATTTTTGTTGTTTTTGTTATTTTTTAAAGTAAAACGATCGAGAAATTCAATATTTTAGCATCGGGCATAATTTATTTCTTTGAAATATATTTAAAACTTGAAATTTTCGTTTTTTTTTAAATATATATAACATTTTATTAGTAAATAATTTACATGATGAATTGGGAAATATAATAGGAAATTCTCTATTCTCTCTTGAGACATACAAACACAAATCCATCTTAAAAATTCATTAACTAATCAGTTTTAATTAAAGTTTTGATATGAGCTAAAAATAAAGAGTACATTAAATGTTAGTTAACATATTTTCATACGTATATTTTATAAAGAAATATTGTTTAATATCTGTGCTGTGTACGCACCATGCTGAAATAATGATGCTATTATTTAGAAAGCCTTCTGAACAGTTAAGAGGTTTCTAACTATTCTGCACATGCACCTAACAATTTGATGAAAAAAAAAGATACCATGAAAATTTAATTTAACTTGGACATACTATCTAAAATATAGCACAGGGTATACACTGCACAATTATTATTATTATTATTATTATTATTATTATTATTATTATTATTATTATTAATGACAACAACAATAATAAAAAAGGTTCTTCAGTGGTAACAAAAGGTTTTCATGGGTTTATTTAATCAAGAAAAAATTTTGGAAGGTACTATTTGAGGTAGAAAAAAGGCCACAAGCATTATTTGAATATGTATAAAAAAATAAATGCAACAAAAATTTTAAAAATTGTGTGGAAAATATAATAATAAAATAAACTAAAATAAAATGCAAATAAAATAAAATAAAAACAAGCACGAAATAAAAGTATGAATCAAATTTAATTAAAGAAATAAAAAATAAAATAAATACACGCTTGATTACAAATATGAGATATATACAAAGAAATTGAAAGAAAACCTCACGGAGCAGCGATCAAATTAAAACCCATTCACGCAGGGTCCACGTTCCCCGTGAAATTCCCTCCCTACCAAAAAAACAACAAAAAAAAAACTGTAAATTACATCGACTGGCGCCACACCAATTAGTTGTGAAGAGTCAAGGAGGATGAAAATTCCGAAGTGAGAGAGTACTAACCAGATCTCCACTGGAAGAGTGCAGTTCAAATCTTATACATTGGGGAGGCGTTTTGTCACCCAACCCCCAGAAAACACCAATGGCTGATGCCAATGAGAAATCAATGGCGAACGGTTGTTGCGATAACGTGCAATCATCTGCACGAGTGGTCAAGAGGTGGAGAACATTGGAAATCTGAGAGACTTGTTGTCACTTGGTCTCCAGCAAGTACCGCAGGTTACTGCCAGTGAGCGATCACTGATGATTGCCTCTGAGACAACTTCTAATGAATGAAATGATAATAATAATGTCCTCTTCCAAATTCACCATCATCCTGATTTAATATCGTAGATGTTTACTATATTTTCTTAGTTTTTAACCAATGTTAAGATTACAGTATGATTGATTTTTATACTATTTTAGTCATGTGAACTTCATTTTCATGCTCATGTCTTCTGCACTGATAGAAAAATGAAGACTATAGAGGAGTATAGGATTCCTAACCATGTAATTCATGCAAATACTCTACATATTTTGATGAAAACATGGAAAAAAAATGGACATAGAAAAACAGAAAAACAAAACTTGATATATAATTTTTATATTAAAAGTAATAGTTACTTAAATATTTCAACAGATAATCTTGTGGGGAAAATCCAGTTACCCAATAACGGGCGCTGGATAGGAATAAAAATAAAAAAATTGTCTCAGTCATGAATGATTTCTCTTCCAACGACCGAGGACAGAAAATGCGAATTGTAGCATCAGAACAGATACTACACTGTGATCTTGTCCCGAAGGCCAAGAAGTGTTTGTGTTTTATGTTTCTTTAACTGTTTGTTCCTTATTTCATTATTCCGTCTTATTATTATTAGATTATATATTGCTTTGAAATTACGTAATTTTGCATAGATAATATTTATATTTTATATTGAATAAAGTTCAGTTTCATTATTTATCGTATTAGGTTCATTTCTTTAAAACATGTTTTAACGCTGTTTTTTTTATTTTATTTTTTTTTTAATGCTGTCATATAGTATCGACAGTTTGTGAAAATCTTGCCTATATTACCTGCAGGCATTTTTCAGTTAACAAACAGGCCTTCTATATCTCGGTGGCCGTGGCGGGACACTCGTTCAGGTCCACCAAATATTCTGTTTTGCAATTTTTTATATGAAAATAATTTGAATTATTGCGACTACTACTTGAAATGCTGTACATGTCGGCGGAGGGCGCGATAAAGAGATAACACAATTTAAGGGGCAGATAACTCTTTGGAGAGTTATATCCCTTTGATTGCAACACTTCAAATAATTAGAAAAATAAATGTCAGTTTTAAAACATAAACGTGATTTGTTTTTATATATATTCTTATATTTTAGTTATTCTCTAATTTGATAAACAAAAGAAGTATTTACTCAACAATTCCAAACATTGACAAATATATTGTAAACGTGAAACGAAGACAATTCGGCACACTTAGCTAATGAAAGACATTTTTAACGAGGAACGAAATAATGATTTCACCGTGTTATTACGATGAACTAAATTCTTTGTTCTTTAGCAGTTGCATTTTTTTCTTTAAATAATTTCACGTTTAAATCGTGTTTTTCATCTTTTAATTTTGATTCTTTTATATTTTCATATATTTTATTTATTAATGAATTGGGCACACAAAACAAAGTTGTATTGAAACCTTTACCAACATCCTTACAAGCAAAACAAATTTCTGTTTTGAACGTAAGAGAAAAATCGAATTCATCCTGAATTTTTTTTATTCGTATTAAATTCCTGGAATGAAAGGTAAGTTTCTTTTTTTTTACATTTAAAAATTATCATTCAATACTTTTAACAATATGAAATTAAGTTTATTTTTTATTGCAGTTGAATAATAATAAAAAACAACAACAACAAAAAACAAAAAAACACTGTTTCTGCCACATGCTTTATAACAGACGTGAATAAAAAGTTTGAATTTAGGACTAAAAAAAAGCCTCTAAAATATATTATTAAATCTCACATTTAGAATTTTATTAAAAAATATACCTAGTGATTTTTAATAAAATAACGTTTACACAATAATTTAATTCAAAGTTGGTCGAATTGTTAGGCAACTGAGCACAAAAAATTATCGTTTTAACATTTTTATTTTTATTCTTTTTTGTTTATACTTAATTATTTTGTTGCTAGAGAATTTCGTTTGCTATTTGAATAAGAATAAGTTCATTAAAAAACAAAAACTGCCTTCGATCACACTTTTCTTTTTCGCTTGTTTAGAAAAATATATATACCATAACAATTTCTTTGCTTGTTAAACAAAAAAAAAATATTAAAAACGATAGCAGACATTGCTCAAAAGCTATTATAGAAAGCATTGTATTTTTCAGTGTTACTATTCTTGTCAGCGAGAATTTAAAATGTTATATTTGTTTGCAGCAGATCTGAATACACCTGTAAACAGTTGAATAAAAAAAATAAACTTCTTAAAGGTAAATATTTGGGTGGTCTCCCACTAGCAGTATCATAATTTTGGGGGAATTGTCAGCCGAGTCGCCATTTTGAATAGACACCTATATTTCTATCAGATTTTAATAATATGAAAACGTAATTTAAACTCGTAAATTTTATTTCAATAAAACGAGCAAAGACCAAATTTTAATATCATAAAAGCTTTAATAGAGAAATAAACAATTTTATTTATTTTTCCTTCGATTTCTTCACTTAACATTTCACGGAATGTCGAACAAATAACACAGTTGAATCTTACGATATATATTTTAAAGGCAAAACAAAGAACTTACCTGGTTAATGAGTAAGATATGCTTTCTTTTAATCTTCCTGTATGAGTATTTATTCATATTTATGTATTATAATCCATGTATTTTTTAAATGGAAGGATTTTTCCAACACACATCGCGACAACGCGTGTCTTTCAAGAAAGTTGTGAAGACACCGGAAGTGCAAATTATAACTTACTTATGTACGGAAGCCTATAAGTGTAAAAAAACACTAATTCAGAAACCTTAATAATCTCGATATTGGATTATATTCCTTCAAATTTTCCACCTTTAAAGGTTTTCGGAGGCGCTGAAAACGGAAATAACCATTTATATATACGGCAAACGAAACTAGTAATTTCCAAGATAAAAAAATTTACAAATGGTCACAATGTGGGGGGGGTCACTTTTCTATAATGATGTGACGTCAAATGGGCACCCACTTTATGGTCACATTGCAATGAACAGATTTGGCCGTAATTTTAAAGGAATTTTCGAGGGTGGCTTCATATTGACCCTATATGAATAAAGGGAGATAACTTGTCCTTTTTTTATTTTTGCGCCTTTACGCTATCGTACATGAAAACTGGGAGTTTTCATTTTTGCATTTACATGGATTACGAAATGACGAAGATATGCAATGTTATTTTTTTTTTAATATCTTAAAGAAATATCTGATTTTTTTTTTATTATACTATAAATCTGCATTATCGGGTTTCGTCTTTTTTTATATCGAAAAAAAGGAAACCAGGAATTAAATATAAAAATATAAACTGATCGACCATTTATTACTGGAACATTCTAAACAAAAATTAAGCTTCCACGTAAAAAAAAAAACCCAAAAAACACGTGGTTATCGAAAAAAGAAGGATTTACATTTTGGACTTTACCGGTAAATTTAAAGATAAGTGATATTTTTTTGTTGTTTTAAATTTGAGTATTTTATTTATTCATGTTTTATCTTCAATTTGTGATGTGTAAAACGTGCCGACCAAAATTAATTATTAAAATTCTCATAGACATTCCAAAATGGGGGGGGTGAATTTATAAAACAACGTTTGTCTAAAATATTATATTTAGTTTATCGGAAAGAGCATAAAATTTTACATTCACCCTGAAAAAAACGTAACAATTGAACGAATAGGAAAATTTTGATAGATTTTTAAAGTTTAAAAATTGAAAAATATTCATCTCATAAAAATCAATTGATTTCACTACGTAACAAAATGGCTTCCCAGAGCGCACGCACGCACTTTGTAAACAATGTCTTTTAAACAATGAAAAATAATATTTCTATTATTTTTTAAACAACTTAAATAGTTTATTTTGGAAGCATATTCTATAAAGAAAATAAATAACCCACTTTAGAAAGAGAAATTACGAGTTTTCTATATTTTATTCGCAGTTTTCTGTTAGGGGTGTCAAAAATTCCCCCAAAATTCTGATACTGCTAGTCCCCCACCCCCACTGCACTTTCTCCATCACTTTATTTAAAAAAAAAATGTATATACATAAAAGGAGCACACATTTACTGGCCATCGTCA
Organism: Euprymna scolopes; assembly: GCF_053919585.1. NCBI lineage: Eukaryota > Metazoa > Mollusca > Cephalopoda > Sepiida > Sepiolidae > Euprymna > Euprymna scolopes. The sequence continues at coordinate 184,455,624 of NC_136527.1, forward strand.
ATTAGAAGAAACTTAATGTATTATTGAGAAAACTTGAAGCACTTACCTGCGACTCTCAGGAAGAGTGTCAGCAGAAATCTTGTGTGCGAGTGATGACTCTTTAACTTGGTAGTTGTTACATTTAACTTATTTGATTGGCTAACTGGATTATAAGAATGATGTAGTGAACTGAATTTTTGTTGTAATGTTCAGTTTGGGATTGGAGTTGAAGGAAATTGAATCGTTGCCCTTATTAACAGACCGACAAGGTTCTACAATTGTTACCTAGTCACAGGTCGCAACAAGCCATTGTTGAAAAATCCTTGTTAACCTCTACCTTTCAGTGGAGAAAGTTTCCATAGTATAAAACATATCGGTAATTTACCCCTTAAAAGTAATTAAAAAAGTATTTGGTGCTATTACTTTTCAACAGTCTTAAAATATCCACAGAGAAGGCATTTAAAAAATATATCATTTAAAATATTAGACTAGGAGATTGTTTTCTTATATAGATTTAACGTAAATGAGCCCTCATTCTTGGACAGTTAACGGTAAAGAAAACATGTAATCGTTCGCAGATTTCAATTCTTTAGCGAATGGAGGTATGAGATGAGGCGTTCATATTATTTTTTATTATTATTACACTTTGGGGGGGATTAGAGCCAACCGGTGTTAACTCTTCTGTATGTTGATCTAACAATTTAATAACTAAAAAATATCATAAAAATATAGTTGGACATAAAAAAATTTTGCAAAAAAGTGTCAATAAGACATATATTAGGTGCAAGTATTTTCTTTAATTTTCGATTCTGAGCCATTATATAGACTCCAAACTAACCACTTCGTGTCAATCGTTTTTTCTTGTACTAAAGTTTAAGCATTTTCCTTAGATGAGTGTTCACTTCTTTTCCCCTTGTATTTGTTATAGAGCGCGATGTCATCAGCAAATGTATGCATTTTTGAGACAATTATACCAGGGAAGTTATTTCTGAATATAAAGAATACTAAATGTCCAACGATTGACGCTTATAGCTAACTTGCATTTATATCGTGTTCTGACGTACAATCAATGAGGAAAACTTGGATCGTTCGCTTGTAAAAGAAGGATTTGATTATATCAAGTGTTCATCCAATAATATAATAACATAATTTTCAAAAGAAATTCTTCGTAACATACCATCTATGGCCTTAGATAAGTCTAGAGCTACTGCTCTAGCGTCCTTGCTTTATCCAGTGCATGCTACATATGTACAGAGATTGCAGTTAGGATATCTGCATTGGAACACGCTTGCTTAAATCCATATTGTTTGTCGGAAAGGAGTTAAGCATCTATGATATGATCCTTATTTAAAGAATTCCAGATTTTGGCAAAGAGAGGGGTTGACGACTGGGGCGTATATCTATTCTTATATATATATATATATATATATATATATATATATATATATATATTATTTAATACAATTTACATAAAAATATCATAAATTTACATGGTTCGCATAAGACCAGAAATCAGTACTTGTTTGCCTGTGTCTTTGAAGACTAAAACAAAAAATTCATTGTAGCAACTTATCGTAATTGGGTTTAATGATTGAATTAAGCACTATCTTTCTTTTTTTATTTACAATATCGTTGAAATTCAAGTGTGTTTACTTTTGATTTTTTCATCCTTGAATATATATATATATATATATATATATATATATATATATATATATATATGTCTTATTGACACTTTTTTGCAAAATGTTGTTATGCCCAACTATATTTATTATATATAGTGTTTGAGTAGACGAATCACTATGTTTGGTCTTTGGTGTAATGTCTGCATTTCCCCTAGTTGTTAAGCATGATTTACATCACAAAATGTAATGTAGTTTATGAAATCCCCTCATTTCTTAAAAAGCCAAATCTACATTAAACACTATTTTCTCGTGCGTATATATCATTCTTTACAGTTTTATTTTATGTTTTTGTTATTTCTCAGACATATTTTAAGCATTTTTACTTCACTTCTTTTTTAAAACAATTTCCTGACTAAACTTTTGATATGATAACGATTCATCAATTTGTACATTTGATATCTGTAAAATGATATCGTTAAATAAGTAGATAAGTTCTGTCCATTGCAACAAGCTTTCACGTTTTTTCTTTTCAAATTAGCCAACTGCATTACAAACGGATTTCTTCTTACGTTAGAGGGTAGAACTTAAGTAGTATATTTAATATATACAATTCATACATACTAAACTAATCGTCTATACTGGATCCTCATCAGCTTAAAACTTACAGTATCCTTGCATTGTTAATTTCTTAAATCTGATATTACTAAAACATTTTCTGAATAGATACAAACAAATTTCCCGATGAGCTCAACATCCAGTGATCGTACATCCTTATTTAATTCGTTATATCACTTTGAATTTTACCTTAAATTTTCGTTCTATTCCTATACTAAGATGAACACCTTCTAATACTCTATTCAACTACTATTAAAAAATTAGACAGATGCAGTTACAAGATCAGAGACTCCGTTGATGTGCTTTGTGCCTGACCTAGTTTATGGACTTGAACAATAAACCATGACACTATGTACCTGCAATTTCTCTCAAAACTGTAAAAATACCCTTGCCAGTATGCTATGTATATCCTATAATGCTAGTATGCTATGTATATCCTATAGATACTTTTCCTCCAAGACGACTGCCTTTGTCTGTTTTGCATGACAAACATTTTTTTTTTTAAATCTACCCTAAACTCTATACCCTAACGTGTAATTATACTGTACTGTTATTTAAATCCTCTCTCCTTATCAGTAACTGCTTTATCTCCCAAGTTGGTATTAAATCTAATCCATTGCACGCAACTTAGAGGGGTCTTTGCTCTCAACCCTTAACCTTAGTAGACTGACTTTTCATAAGATTTCTAATGCATACTTTAGATTATTGTCTTATCCAATAGATAAGCTTTAAAGTAAATAATTACTAGCCATAGTCTTATACCTAGATCTATAATGAACAGCAACCCTTAATATCTTTCCTTTTGATAGGAGATCGTATTGCAATAATTAATGCATAAACTGAACTTATACTCATTGTAATACAAACTTCCGGATTTCTAAAGAAATGTGAAGCCATATTCCTTCGTTAGAAATCTGAAGACAACAACAAACTCAATGTTTTAAATTCCATATATTCGCATATACTAAAAACATGCCACTTATCCATCCATCTATACTTAATTATAGTTACAGAATACACCATAAGATGTACCTGTACAGAACTGTTATACAGGGTACTGAGATTTGGGAAAATCTATGTGATCGGTTTTCGGCCAGAAATTTGGCTGTTAAGTGGTCAAAGTTCAACGATTTGACGTTTGAGAACTCTACCAAACTCCTCCGATAATTTTGGGTCTAAACACTTGAAGTTTTAGATATAGGTTCCTTGGACATGTATCTAACTTAATAACTTGATTTGAGCCCAAAACAATAAATGTTAAGGGGTCATAATACTTGTCAAAGTTTAAAAAATTGACCGTTTTTTTTGCTCAGTATACACCTCCAAACACCCGAGCAACGCCGGCATCCAAGCTAGTATTTTATAAAAAAAAAGATTCGATCGAACAGAAGTGCAATTTTTTTTTAATCACCAAAACATCCTTTTGACACACTATAATGAACAGCAACCCTTTAAAACCTTTCCTTTTCATAGGAGATAGTTTTGCAATAGTTAATCCATAAACTGAACCGATGCTCATTGTAATACAAACTTTCGGATTTAAAAAGAAAAGTGAAGCCATCTTCCTTTGTTAGAAGTCTGAAGACAACAAACAAACTCAATGTTTAAAAACATGTCACTTATCTATCAATCTATGCTTAATTTTATATAATTTTCACCGTAAACAAGACACAGTGCCACTTTGAAGTAGGGGCTACTATCGGGGACATAATTTGCAGGAGCATTATGAAAGGAGATTAGCAGAAAGATGTGTGTTCACATTACGCTTGAACTTCTGCGTATCAGTACAGTTGGGAAAGCAGACACCCGGAAGGGAGTTCCAAAGACTTGCAGTTCTGGGGAAGAAACTATTGGAGTAAAAGGCTTTCTTACACCTATGGATCTCTACTGTAAAGGGGTGGGACTTAATTGTCGGGTTTGTCGGGTGTAGTCACGCCGAGGAGGTACACATGCTTGCTTGGACCTTTATTATTCCTGATATTCATAAATGACCTCCCTTATAAAATAGTTTCGGAGATGGGTATATTTGCCGATTACACCACCCTACACAACAGGCATGAGGGAAAAACAAATGAACACATATCTAAGGAGATGGCAGAAATACTAGAGGATGACCTCCAATCTGTAGTGGAATGGGGGAAAAATGGATGTTTACATTCAATGCTGGCAAGACTAAGCTTGTTTCCTTCAATAACTACAAGAAACCTTCTCTACCACCAATAGCTATGGCCAAGAACACACTGCCTGAAAGTACTTCCTTTAAACTCCTCGGCCTAACGTTTGCAGGGAACATGAACTGGAATATATACATTGAGAACATTGCCAAGGCTGCTGCAAGGAAGGTGGTCTCTTTCTACTGTGCTAGAAAACTACTTATGCCTAAAAGTTTTCTGTACCTCTATAAGGCACCCATTCGCCCATATATAGAGTAGTTGTCACATTTGGGCTGGTGCATCTGCTGCTTCTCTCTCACTCCTGAAGAGGGTTCAAAAGAGGGTCGCCAACCTGATAGGTCCTGAACTGTCATCTAGGTTTCAGCCTCTGTCCCATCGACGAAATGTTGCATCACTCTGCCTGTTCTATAAGTATTTTAATGGTGAATCCCCTGACGAACTGCAAGCACTTGTACCTCCTCGATGTGACTACCCCTGACAAACCCAACAAGCAACTAAGCCCCACCCCTTCATAGTAGAGATCCCTAGGTGTAAGAAAGGCTTTTACTCCAATAGTTTCTTCCATAGAACTGCTAAACTTTGGAACTCTCCTCTGGGATTCTGCTTTTCCAACTGTACTGACATGCAGAAGTTCAAGTGTTATGTGAACAAACATCTTGCTACTCATCTCCCTCCATAATGCCCCTGCAACTTATGTTCCCGATAGTATCCCCCTACTTCAAAGTGGCTCTGTGTCTTGTTTGGGGTGATAATTGATTTAAAAAAAAAATTAATTGTCAATGTGCTGCTGACTATCTGGGTCGACCCTCCTTAAATTTGTAGACTCAAATCAACCAACATGTGGGTGTGTGTGTGTTCAGATGCATATGTTCAGATGCATATGTTCAGATGCATATGTAAAAACAACGATATCGTCTGCTTCAAATTCGAACAAAGAACTATTGGCTTATGTCTGACTAGAGGTTGAAGAGGTTGAATATGTGATCAAATTTGTCCGGATTTGAAACTGACAGTATCGGTGTAGTACTTATCTTCTGTAACATAAAAAAAATGTTCATATTTTTTTTTAATTCTCTTAATAATGGACAACTCTATCGGGGTTCTCTCCCACTTACCTTAAAATTTCATGAATCATCATTATGCTAGATCAAACATACCCATTCCTGTGTCTCGATACATCTATCATTATATGTGGATCAGTTTTCTATAATAGTCAACCATATAGGAGCCTTTTCGTAACCAGACACACACACAGACATTCAGCTTTATATATATATATATATATATATTATTATTATTATTATTATTATTTTTAAAATACAATTATCCACGGACACGTGTCTCGTCATCCAGGAACCATCAGAGTGGTCGAATCCAGCGAGACTCGAAATCTGCACCTCGTGATAAGAAGCCTAAACCTCTACCACGCGGTTAACCTCGCAGGACTACTATTATTAAAAAAAAATAAGATTGGGCAGGACATGCCGCTCTTACCCCTTTTCTTTTCCCTTGGAATCTGCCATGGGCCAACATCTCCATGAAAATCCAGCATGTGCCAGTGTGTATAAAATGGAGTGCTTTAGAATTTTGCACCAGGCTTACTCTCAAAATCACTTACGCATTTTGGAGTTGGTCTCTATTCTCTTACACCGACCTTCTCTCTGTCGACAGAAAGAATTCGTTAGACATATTTTAACTCTCCTCTTTGCCCTACTTGTAAATATATTTTAATATATTGTAAATATTTTATTTTATTTGTATTCCCCCCTGTCCTTCCTTTTTTCTCTCTCCCTTGGTAAAAATTCAAATGCACACCCCATTAAGTCTCTTCTTCTGAGATATTTTATTAATTAATTTATTTTTTCGATGATCAACGATTAACTCCAGCAAAAAATATAATGTGAGTGTTTATCAATGTTTCTTCTTTTCCACCAATATAGGAATGATAAAAAAGTACTTTATATAATTTTCTCTAGAATGTATTATAGTAAAAAGAACATTTGTATCGACTGCTTCTTTGGAAATGGCAGGAATTATTCGGTTCTTCCTAGTCTCTTATGTTTTTGCGTTTATCAAGAGGTTGTGAGTTCAATCAAGTAATGCTGACAACATTAAACACAATTTTAATACATTCATATAAATACCAAAAATATTGACTTTTACTTTTTTTATTTACAGGTGTTCGTGCTTGAACGCATTTATTGGATGTTTCATGAATGATTTTCTTAAAACATTTTTATATGGAAAAGTATTCCTTTTTGTGAAAGACAACAAAATTGAAAACATTTATTTTACTGGACATTGCCATTTAACAAATCCTCTGAAATGGTATTGAAAATCCCTCTCATCTCGAAGGTAATATAATTTTTGGAGCAATATGTGTCTAATGTTGAAACACATCAAAAGGTAGGAAGAGATTGAATCGCAAATTATAGGAAAATATGTGGCTTTTAGAAAAACAATGTTTAAAACAGTATGAGAAACCATAGCATTAAAACATCTCTCGATAAAACTTGAAAGCCTACTCGAGAGAACTTGAATGCTTTCTAGATAGAACTTGAATGCCTACTAGTAAAAGTTCTAGATAGAATTTGAATGCCTACAAGTAGAAGCATGATGCTGGATACCCCACGAGACTAGACAAATTCTTGTCCTAAAATCCATTAAGACAGACTAAAATTGAACAAATATGAAAACATATGAATATGGTTTATTGTGGAGACGAAAATTATGTTCCCAATTTCTTGACGAACTCAGTGTTTGAGAAATAAAGAATTTTAATGGAACATTCGAATATCTATGTATCCCATATAGAGTTCAAGATTTCTGAGAACGTCGACAGAAGTAAAATAAAACAAAAAAGGGTAAAACCGCATGTTTTTGAAGTATGTGGATATTCTAATTTTTGTTAATTAAATTTAGTAATGAATCCGAGAACTCACACCGTTGAAAAACCATATTCTTGTGAAGTGTGTGAGTATTCTTGTTCTCAGTTTCTTTACTTCGTGTTTGAGAGATAAATAACTTCAATGTTACACTCAAATATCGTTGTATCTCATATAGAGTTCAAATTTAGCTCCAGGTAGTGGGGCCCTTAGTGTCTGAGAACTTCGACCGAAATAAAATAAAATGGAAAACAGAAAAAAGTCACATTCTTGTCGTGTGTGTGGATATTCTTTTTCTAAAAAATCACATTTACTGACACATATGAGAACTCACACTGGGGAGAAAAGAGAAAAGCCATATTCTTGTGAAGTTTGTGGATATGCCTTTGCTAAGAGGTTACCTTTAGTGACACATATGCGAACTCATACAGGGGAAAAACCATATTCTTGTAATGTGTGTTCATGTTCTTTTTCTCAAAAATCACTTTTAGTGAGACATATGAGAACTCACACTGGGGAAAAGCCACATTCTTGTGAAGTGTGTGGACATTCTTTTTCTATGAAATCACATTTACTGAGACATATCAGAACACACACGGGGGTAAAACCACATTCCTGTGAAGTGTGTGGATACAATTCTTCTGATAAATCGAATTTTGTGAGACATATGAAAAGACACACAAGTGAAAAGCCATATTCTTGTGTAGTGTGTGGAGAGTCTTTTTCCATGAAATTAACTTTAGTGATACATATGAGAACTCATACGGGGGAAAAACCATATTCGTGTAATGTGTGTTCGCGTTCTTTTTCTCAAAAATCACATTTAACGACACATGTAAGAACTCACACTGGGGAAAAACCACATTCTTGTGAAATTTGTGGATATTCTTGTTCTGAAAAATCCAAGTTAGTGAGACATATAATAACTCACACTGGAGAAGGGCCAAATTCTTGTGAAGTGTGTGGATATTCTTGTTATCAAAAATTAGCATTAGTGATACATATGAGAACTCACACTGGGGAAAAGCCACATTCTTGTAAAGTTTGTGGATATTCTTTTTCTCAAAAATCAACATTAGTGACACACATGAGAACTCACACTGGAGAAAAGCCACATTCTTGTGAAGTGTGTGGATACTCATTTTCAAAAACATCAAATTTATGGAAACATATGCGAACACACACTGGGAAAAATAATAGCACGAAGCTAGGTACTCCAGTAGACTAGATAAATTCTTGTCCTGGAATCCAGTAAGACTAAGAGACAAAATTGAAGACATACTACAATGTATGATAATGGTTAATGTGAGATAAGAAAACTATGTTCTCAATTTCTTTGCTAACTAAGTGTTTGAGAGATAAAAATGTTTAATGGAAAAGTTTTTTGAGGCATAAAGAACTTAAATGGAACATTCGAATATCTATGTATCTCATATAGACTTCAAGTGTTAGCCCCAGGCTTGTAGTCCCTTGATTTCTGAGAAATTCAACTGAAGTAAAATAAAACAAAAAAAGCGAAAAGCCATATTCTTGTAACTTGAACTCACACTGGAAAATTGAAGTAAATTAAAACAAACCACGTTCTCGTGAAGTGTATGGATACTCTTTTTTCAATAAATCAAATTTAATGACACATACGAACTCACATTGGAGAGAACTTGAATGACTACTGGAGAGAACTTGAATGCCTACTAGACACTGTCCTCGAGTGTCTAAGGTTTCTCTGTTTCAGAACAATCGGGCATGAGGATACTTTTTCCATAGAATTAACCCTAACAAAATATTCAAAATCACATAGTATTCGCTGCCCAAATAAGATCTCCTCACTATGGCTGACTCAAATTAGTTTTTACGAGGAACGGTGCACCTTCTCCAAGTGATGTTATCTCAAGTAACAGCACGAAGCTGGATACTCCACCAGACTAGATAAATTCTTGTCATGGAATCCTGTAGGACCAAGAAACCAAAATGAAAGATATACCCCAACGTATAAAAATGGTTAATTGGGGAGAGGAAAATTATGTTCTCAATTTCTTTACTAACTCGGTGTTTGAGAGATAAAAAAATTAAATGGAACATTCGAACATCTATGTATCTCCGTAAAATAAAACAAAAAAGCGAAAATCGAAAAATGAAAGCTTGCAAATAAAAGCGAACTGACCAAAACAATAGAGATTGAAGGGCGACCCAAATTAAACAAGATGGAAAGGAATTCAAAGAGTTACTACAAAACATAAACGTCGGACTTGCTTGAATAACACGGCTATATTTCACCTTAACTGGCATAACCCATGCTAACTTTGGCGCAGCATGGTATATGCAAAGTAAGCTACCCCCAAAACTCACTGAAAGACCAAAAGGGGAAATGAGGAGGAAGAGAGTTATAACTGTAACACCCAAGTAGAAGATCAAGCTTCAAAGAAAAATAGATATTTTCAGAAAAGAAGCTCCCCAAAAATTTCTTATATTGTGAACCAAACGAGATCCCCACATTTCCTAAAACAATAAACAGAATGAAGAGAAAGTATAACATTGAAGATCATCAGCTTTTATAAAATAAAGCAGAATATGAAACTTTAATTAAACAGATCCGGATAAAGACAAGAAAATTAAAGCTAAACAAGTGAATGGGCAGTTCGCTCAAAACCCCTAATTAATGTACCAAAATCTAACGAAAACCAGTTTACCACAGTTCAAACACCATTAAGCAAAGACGGAGAAGAATTGAAAAAGATTGAAAATGTAAATAATGGTTATTGCGTGTACAGTAATCAATGGGATAGTATTGTAGTAATCATTAGTATTGAAGATTTGATAGTGTCTTATTTAAGGGATTGGTTTGTCAGGAATTTGTATATGTTGGACTTGAAGACATGCAAGTTGTAGCCAGGTGGTAAACAGAAAAACAGAAGAGAGTTCCACAGTCGTGCACTTCTAAGAAAGAAGCTCTGTTCATGGAATCTACGTTTGGATTTAGGCACAGATAAACAGTGGGGAAAATTAATGACACTATTTTCAGCTAGACGGGTGTTTTTCGTGAAAGATTGGCGAAGGGGGACCAGTGATTGGCGCTCAGACGAGCAGTTGCAATGGAAATAACGATAAAACAAAAACAGGCTCGCAACGTCTCTTCTGTGTGAGAGAGAGGCTGCAGGGAAGAGAAAAGGGTCCCCAACTAAGCCATTAAGTCTATTTTTTACTTTGTCAAGGCAGGATAGGCTGCTTTTAGCAGCTCCTGCCCAGATGTGGCAGCAGTACTTCATTCTTGGACGTACTTGGCTTTATACAGATAAAGAATTGCATAAGTAGTGAGATATCTTCTAGAGTGGTAGAAGGATCCCACCATTTTCCCAGCGTTCTTGGCAACAGAGTTGATCTGAGGGACTCCAGCATTAATACTGTGAGTATCTGATTTCTGCCCATCAACCAGTACTCTTATGAACCCATCGGAAAGAAATGATTTAATAATTGAGAAAACATTTCAAGTGATACTATAGCTGGAAATTTTGTGAAATAAGCCCTTATGTCATACCTTATTAAGGCTTCGATATGTCAAGAGCAATTGCCCTGGAAAGGAAGCCTTTGTCAAGAGATTCACTCATCCTATAAGATATAACCGTTAGCACATCTGCTGTAGATCTTACGGAGCAGAACCCATATTTCATGTCACTAAGAAGGTTGTTTCTGTTGAGGTGGTTGACTACTTTATTTAATATGGATTCCAACAAATTGCTCATGATATACAGGAGACTTATTGGTCTGTACTAAAAGGAAGATGAGTTATCACCTGAATTCTTAAATCTAGGGCATACTGATGAGGTTTTCCAGAGTGTTGGAAAGCACTTCTCCTTAAGGCAACGCTTAAACAGTTTTGTAAGTATGGGGGCAAGTTCTGGTTGGAGCTTTTTCAGCACTATAATTTGAATGCCGTCAGGGAAAGTTGTTTTACTGGAATCAAGGTTCTTGATTAGCTTAGCGATCTGACGCATCGATATTTGTATGTTGCATAGTGTGCTGTCTGTTATAGGAAGATATCCTGGGAGGTGATACCCTTCGTCACGTAGGGTAGAATAAGCTGCAAGTTCTTGATAAATAGTCTGGCCTTGTCTGATGCTGACGAATTGACCTCAGGTTCATTGATGATGGTTGGGATAGAACGCACGCTTCTATTTAGGATTCTGTTTGCTATTTGCCAAAACTGGTGGGAACCAAGCCGCTGCTCAGATAGATATAACAGACTGAGCATATATATATCTTGCATTTTTTATTACTCTTTTATAGTGGTTGGTGGCAGTCCTGAAATCAGCTGCTGTCTCAGTGCATCTATTATGTTGGTAGCTATGGAAAAACTGATTTCTGTGCGCGATGGAAGCAGCACATTTTGGGGAGAACCATGGCTGGCTGTTAAGTTTTTGTTGAAATTTTGTAGATGGTATGAATCGATCTATGCCTACAATTAACCATTCGGTCAGGTTTTATACTATAGAGGACACATTATTTTAAACGTGGAATGCAGAGGTAGATCAGATATGAATGTACGGAAGCTATCTCAGTCAGCCATAGAGTATCGATATACAGTATGGTGGAGAGGTACGTCTGAGGACTTATTACATTTGATTTAAGTTTATGTCGAAAAATAAAGTGGTAGAGAAGGACTCTGAATATCTTGGAATGACTTGAAAACAAAGTAAACTATGACGAAAGAAATATGCTGTGGTAGGGGTAATTGTCCTAATGAAACCCTTTTGAAATTATGTAGAATCTTTGCAAGTGTATCAAAACTATTGTAGATAAACTATATTATATGTAGTGTGTTTTTGCCTTTTTAACTAATATTTGTTATCCACATAATAAAATATTAAATAAAAAATTTTATTATGAAATCTTGTTGTCTTGTTTATATTTTTAGTTATTGTTTCATCTGTTAGAGAAACTTTGTTAAAGACAAGTGTTCAACTATTTATTAATATTTACATTTCTTTTACTTTATTTTTTTCATGAACTCTGAATAAAATTAACATATGAACCTCACTTAATATTGATATCAGTAACTTAATAAAATTATAGTGAACCATTTACACATTCCAAATTCGCTCTGTCTAGATCAAATACAGAGACACAGGGCAAGCTGTGTGCAATAGCACACACACGCATGCGCAAACATGACATGACTAATTAATACGCATGCATTTCCTGTGACTTCTGACATAGCCTTCCATTTACTCTTCTCTCTCTTGCTTGGCCTCAAGCAAAGCACACGAAAAAATGTTCGTGCTTCATAAATATGCATCATGTGAAGTAAGGATTGCATTTTTTATGTATAAACATTGTTACCTGTAAGATGCTTACACGATTAGTTAACATATTACGAACAATCCAAGACTGTTATAATTAAGCTTTATATTGCTAGTGTAAAATATGAACTATAACCTTTGTTTGTACACACTTCCACAGAGATCAACACATACAAGCCACTATCACACGTCCATCCTTATGTGATGGCTAAATTATTGCACCAATGTATAAACTTACCCTTTTGTTTTGTTTTAAATAAATAATGTAGTTTTATATATATAATGGTTTTCTTTGGTGCTAAGTCGGACACATACTTTATATGGCCTCGCAATAAATGCTGACCTTCGATCTCGACTCATAAAACTTTGCACTAAACACTTTTTCTTCTTGATACAGAGTATCAAACCAGATAACAGGGAAGCATTTTCACACCAAATTACTTTGTATTCCTCTGACAGCGATAAATTACTTAGATTCAACACGCATGTCTAACGTGTTGCAACCTTTTACCTGTATTTTGTATGTTGTTGAATTGTTAGTCCACGTGCGCATAAAAAAAACACAAAAATACTAATAATAAGATTATCCAAGCAATCGCAAAAAAAGTTTCACAATATCCTTTTTAAAAAAAAAAGTTTTACATAGTTTTTCTCACAAAAACACAAAAATTTACTGCAACTTTAGATTGAGAATATTGGAAATAATTTGTGACCCGTTTTTCTGCACCACTATGACCTATAAATCTGCTTCTCGTGCTGTGCAGGGCTTAGCTTCCTTCAGGATGCCTGCCTTTAATTCTCGAAAACACGTATGATTTTTTCAGATGGAGGCTATTTTTGCAAATAGGAAGATTGCTTCCCCAGTGCAAAAGTATTATTATTACCAGCAGATATTGTTGAAGAATTAAAAGATATTTTCAGAGCATTTCCTACTGAACCTCCATATAAGATACTTGAGCAAGCCATTCCGGAGAATGTTTAACATCATTTGCGACATAACGTTACATAATCAAACCATTCTGGAACGAACAAGTGTTTCGGAAACTGCCAGTTTGAAACAACTTTTTAAGGAGTTAACCCTTGGCGACCAAAAGCTTTTGAGACAGATGCGGGGCCTTCTCAGTGCACGCACAATAAACGGCAATAACTTACAGCAGCTTTGGTTGGATAAACTGCATCCACAATTATCCCACACGCTGTTTATGTTCGTTTGAGATGAGGATCTGACGCAATTAACGGTTAGCGCTGACCGCGTCGTCGACAATTACCACTACGCGTCAGTTGTAACTATTGTCAGGCGCAAACCCGCCACTACACATTTAATTCCAGCATCGAATTATCGGAAATTGCTGCCTTGACCAACGCTATTCAAGCTCTTCTAGTTGACAAATGGTCATGGCCCAACCACCGATGAAATGAAGGAAACCTGAACGGCAGTTCCATCCGAATCTACGGTACATTGTGATTTGCTCTGGACCTTGGACTTCAACGATTTTTCCAGTTGACTTTTGTCATCGCCGATGTAAAGACACCTATTCTTGGTGCTTATTTTCTTTTCCATTTTCAATCTCCGTCGACTTGAAAAACCGTTTATCCGACACAAGGACATCTCTTTCTGTTCACTGCGATAGGCTCTCCTGTGGCACTCCCAGCATACGCACAGCAGCACTATCAAGTGCCGTTTTCACTGAATTGTTGAGCAAATTCTCAAAACTTAGCAATTCTCCCACAGCAAGGATGCAAAACATTACAATCTGTGGTGCATCAGTGCATGCCCAGCCTCATCGTTTATCCCAAGAGAAGTTCGCTCACTCGGAAGTTCAGCACATGATGGATTTCGGAATTATATGATCCTCAAGCAGCCCATGGCTATCTCCACTTCACATCGTACCCAAGAAATCGGAAATAGACTGCAGACCCTACAAAGACTACCTTGCTCCCAACGCAGCAACTGTTCGACAGGTATCACTATCCACATTTGCACGATTTTTCTGCATCCCTATCCAATGCTACAATTTTCTCACGCATTGATTTAGTCCGCGCATACAACAAAAATCCCGTCGCCTAGGAAGACATTCTGCGATTTGCATTCTTTTTTAACTATTCGAGTTCATACATCTACCTTTTGAAGTGGGTGATGCCGCCCAGGCATTCCAAAGGTTCATAGATGAAGTCCTTCATGAATTACTTTTCGTCTTTGCATGCATCGACGACATACTCATCGCAATTTCCACACAAGGACACTACACAATTGAAGTCTTCCAACGTTTACAATCCTTCAGATTAAAAATTAATGTTGCAAATTCAGATTCAGTTCTTCAAAAGTGCAAGCAATCCATGATTTTCCCGTGCCCCCTTCATTGTGTCAACTTTGTCATTACATTCGAGATGTGAACTACTGCCGCCAGTTCATACGCAACTGTTCACATAACCTGTTCAAACTCACAGACTCACTCCGTACATGTAAGAAGATCTTGTCTCTCCTAAATAAAGACCTCACATCTTCCCACGCATCAAAAAATGTTCTGGTAAATTTCACAAAGCTATTTTACATTGATCTGACAGCTAAGCTCTTTCTTTCTACAGATGCTTCTTATGTAGCTGTTAGTGCCGTACTCAACCAGGTGGTAAATGGTCAAACATGACCACTATCTTTCTTTTCTATTAAGCCTGGGCACTATTCAGTTTTTGGTCGAGAACTACTCATTTTTATTTTATATCAGGAATAATAATAGTCTAAGGATCAACCCCTGAGGCACTCTCGCAGTAACGCTATACTGCTTTAATGAACGTCCATCAATGAAAACCTGGATGGTCCTTATTTCTAAGAAAGATCTAATTATATTTAGTATTCGTCCAGTTATATGATATAATTTGATTTTCATTAGCAGCCCTTCGTGCCAGACTTTGTCAAAGACCTTGGATATGTCGAGAACTACAGAACTGGCTTTACCCGCCTTATCTAGTGCATGAAAAATGCGTTCAGGGATGACTGTAAAAATAGCTCCAGTAGAACTACATTTCCTAAATCCGTACTGTTTATCAGAAGGGAGATTAGTTTTTGCAATGTGATGGTCTAGTGTTTGATTGAATAGCGTCTCAAAGATTTTAGCGAAAAGGGTGAGAAGAGTTATTGTTGAGAGGTTTTGCCCTTTCACAAGAATTCTTGTAAACTGGTACTACAGAGGCTATTCTCCAGCTATTAAGAAAGCAGGATTAAGCAATGCATTTGTTGTAGAGTTTGGAAAGTACGGGGGCTAGTTCGGCTGAGTATTTCTTAATTAGTGTTGCAAGGATGAGATTAGAACCATACACAGTTTTTTTTTTAGATCATCAACTGTGGCTGCCCTGCATATAAGGAGATTTGGGATGGAGTTGTTTGTTGGCTCTAGGGTAGAGTTGGAGGCGAATCGCCAAACAAACAGGCCGGCTTTTTCAGTTGCTGTAAATGCAACGTTTTGGTTGTTGGATATTAAGGGAATTACTGGCTGTCCTTTATTCACTACACTATTATAAATTTTCCAGAAATAGCGAGTTCCTATCTTCTGCGATTCTATGTGTTCTCAGAGTATTTCAGCATGTATTCTTTTGGCTGTGATTATTACTCTCTTACAATGATTTCTAGCATCTATTCATTTTTGCCTATTTGCATTTGAATTATGATGAACAAACCGGTGGAGCGTACGTTGTCTTTGTGCAATGGCATTTCCACAGTTTAGTTGTCTCATTTGCACACTGTTCAGCAGGGGTTGAGAATGTTTTGCAGAGAGGAGCCAAAGATTGGAGCTCAGTCGAAGAACTATCATAAAAACGATAGGGCAGAGACAGGTTCACCTGTATTCACAGAAACGTTACGACGTAGCACATGCAAACCTGCAAACAAGCGGTTCAGGCTATATAGTCGTCTACCTTCTGACCGAACAGCCGATAAACCCGGCAGACCTTTGAGTGAGCAGCTCTCTAAAGGAACGCATGGTTCATCTCCATAGCATAACAAGTGGTTAGAAACGTGCAACAGGGATCCCGAATTCAGCAGTCGAAAAACAGATCAACAGATTTTAGATTTTCTCATCAATTCATTTAGAAATATAGTCTACAACAAATCTGCAGAAGAAATTTTGAAAACTTATTCTCCAAAATACGTATTGACATGTGAACATCACATTTTAAAAATATATAAATTTGCAACAAAAATTGTTGGTTGGTTGTTTTTGTTTTACGGCATATCAACCCTTGTCAGGTTATTTAATGCCGAATCCAATGATTTTGAAGAAATTTTTTTTTAATAGAATATATTTGTTGTTTTCACGTCGGTTTCTATTTAACCCATAGTTGTGACCCTAACAGTTACTACCACTCCGAGTTAGAGTGGACCTGGGAGCAATGGTAATTAAAGAGTGGCTCCACACTCCCCAACGCCCACAAGCTGGGCCTCACCACTTGATATAGTTTAAGGTCATATCCAGGACCCCCATTAAGGGAGTTTTACCCTCTGA
This sequence comes from Euprymna scolopes, assembly GCF_053919585.1. Classification (NCBI taxonomy): domain Eukaryota; kingdom Metazoa; phylum Mollusca; class Cephalopoda; order Sepiida; family Sepiolidae; genus Euprymna; species Euprymna scolopes. The sequence goes on from NC_136527.1 coordinate 184,472,692, forward strand.
AGGGGGGGCAGTCGGCGTATTCTAATGCCCCACCGACAGGCCCACAAAAATTGTAAATATATTCAATAAGAAGAATAAATTTTGAAAACTTGTTCTCCAAAATATGCATTAACATGTGAACAGCACATTGAAAAAATATATAAATTAGCAACAAAAATTGTTATAAATATATTCAATAACAACAAAAAATTTTGAAAACTTTATCTTCAAAAATTGTTATAAATATATTCAATAACAAGAAAAAATTTTGAAAACTTAATCTTAAAAAATTTTGTAAATATATTCAATAACAACAAAAAATTTTGAAAACTTAATCTTCAAAAATTGTTTTAAATATATTCGATAAAAACAAGCAAAAAATCAATTAAGAGGAAATTAGAAAAGATTCGTTAATTTAAAAAAAGCGACAAAAATCGATTTAAAATTAAAATATATAAATTTGCAACAAAAACTGTAATAAATATATTCAATACCAACAAAAAGTTATTCAGATGAAATTAGAAAAGATTCATTAAAAATGAAAAAACGGTAAAAAAAAATCGACAACAAAATCAAAACAAAATTAAATCGAACGTTAATCTTAATTTTATTTTTCAAATTTTTAATGATTTTCTTGTGTTTTATAAAGATAGAAAAATTGTTTGATAAGAAAAAATGCCATTTAATTATTATGTGGCAGAGTGAAAAGCAATTTATTTTACTTTCAATATTCTTATTCATGTTCTTTGTAAATACATAACCAATTGCTGTCTTTTCAAATATTTAATTATTAGGGGAGAAGGCAGCAATCCCATATAACAAAATGCGTGGTTGCTCCTTGTTGATTTTCTGAAAGGTATACGAAAGGCGGCCGTATTCGTTGGTGAGTTGAATATGTTTTGGCATATGTAATCCAAATTCTTTTTAGGTGCTGACACAGTGTATCAGATATTGGATGGATATACCATTCCATTGCATATATTCCCGTGGGTAATGGAATTTGAACATTGAATTATATATGCATATCTATTGTGCAATGGAACTCGAAAAGCAATGGTCTGGGTAGCAAAATATTCTTAGAGATTATTTTTAGAACCAATGTGTTGGACGAGTAACTTCTGATACGAACTTGATTCTTGGTAAACTGCCGGTCAGATTTCTTGTTGAGAAGGGGTAAGGGATGGGTTTTAGATGAGGGAACGAAGAGGATAACGGAAACATAGAGAAGGTAAGGGGAGAAGGGTTAAGTTTTGGCGAGCAGGCATGCGCTTAATGGAATTTCTTCGGGGGAGGAATTGTATGTTAGTATTTGGTAAAATGTGTTAACTTCTTAATTTACGCTTAAAATAGGAAATGTATATTTTGTGATTTTTAGATGGGAGTATGAATGAAATGGGGTGGATGTGATATTTTTGCTGTGCGGGTGGGTGAGTAGGTGAGGTGGAAATGGAGACGAGTCATGGTCTGGAGTTTTTAAATACTTGGGAGATTACTTATTTAAGTGAGTTAAAGATTGGGTGTTTTTAATTATGACGGTATATTTAAAAGTATATATATATATATATATATATATATATATATATATACTTGTGTGTATAGATATACATACCGTGCATATGTATGTATCTTGTTTAATAGCGTCTATGTAAGAGTGGTCATGTAAATGTGTCCCTTTGATGTATGTATACTGTTTTCTTTTCTGCTTTGTTAGTATACAGCGTCTGTGGTTCTTTGTGCGCGAGTGGATGCACATATCAATACTGTTTACAACCGGAACAAATACCATATACGAAGCAGTTCTTTAAATATGAGAAATAGACATATTTGCGTAGCATATGATGCAAAAGGGAAACATACCTTATCCCATTCACGTTCGCTCTCATGGTGGTTTTCTTGCTGGGATGTAACAATCTAATTTTTTTTATTTTTATTAATATCTACTTCGTCTCTTGTTTATTTTATTTTTTGATCATTTTCGGCTTGCTGGGGTGTAGAAATCTTATATTTTTTATTAATATCTACTGCGTCTCTCAAAATTCGTATGCAATACATACGAATATACATCACAGAAAAAATATCTTATTTCCCTGTCTCTCGTTCTCTTGGTTGTTTTCAAATACTGTATGTGAGACAGTTCTTTTAACATGACGATTAGATATCTTTGCATTCCACATCACACAAAAGGGAAACATACCTTATCCCATTTAATTTCGCTCTTTTGGTGGTTTTTACCTTACAAGAAATACATCTTCTTCTGACCGAAACACTATAACACAAATATATATTATTATACAGCTTTATTTCAGGTCTGTGATTTTTCTTTCAGTCGCATCTAATTATAGTATACATAAATCATTGGTATGTTGTTGTTTACTTTCTTTCAGTTCTGCTAAGGTCAATATCATTAGGGACGCTTCATCAACTTGAGTTGCTATTTTCTCCCTCTTCTCTCACATCAATATGTTCGGCTTAATATCCTCATTTACTAATATCCTCGTTCCATAGACATGTAGGAATTTCGTAGTCATAGTGGATAGTGTATGATTATTTCCAACTGTTCTTTCTGGTACATGTTTCTCACACTTGCAACTACATTGAATATTCAAGTTTTACAGATTTTACAGTGAAGTCATTTACACATGTGTCGCATTGTATAGTAGTCAACAATAGTTTACAGCTAGATGTCAGGTGGTTCCCAATCTTTACTTTTGTTTGGCAGAACCAGCAATTGTGTTTGCTGAGTGAGTTCTCATGTGTCTCAGTAAATTTGATTTGTCAGAACTAGAATAACTACACACTTCACAACAATATGGCTTTTCATCTGTGTGAGTTCTCATATGTAATACTAACATTGCTTTTTGAGAACAAGAATATCCACACACTTCACAAGTATATGGCTTTTCCCTTTTTTTTTCATTTTTCTTAAACTTTTTCCTCTAGGGGATGGGACATCCAACCAGATGTCTGACATTTACCCCTATTTTAGTGAGTCCAACCAAGAGATCTTTTCAGGATTCTAGCCGTCCCTTTCAGTGCAATCGTTTGTATTTCACTTGCACTTGGTTCACCGGGTATGCTTGCTATGTACTTTTTTCCCTAGTTTGAGTTCTCATATGTGTGACTAAACCTGACTTTTGATAACTTGAATATCCACATATTTCACAAGAATATGAATTTTCACCCGTGTGAGTTCTCATATGTCTCACTAAAGATGTTTTGTCAGAACAGGAATAATTACACACTTCACAGGAATGTGGCTTTTCACCAGTGTGAGTTCTCATATGTAATACTAACCTTGCTTTTTGAGAACAAGAATATCCACATACTTCACAAGTATATGGCTTTTCGCCAGTGTGAATTCTCATATGTGTCACTAAATTTGATTTATGAGAACAAGAATATCCACACACTTTACAGATATGTGGCTTTTCACCAGTGTGACTTCTTATATGTATTAATAACCTTGATTTTTCAGAACAAGAATATCCGCACACTTCACAAGTGTGTGGCTTTTCACCAGTGTGAGTTCGCATATGTTTCATTTACGTTGATTTTCTAGAACAAAAATAATCACACAATTCACAATGATGTGGATTTTCCATCGTGGGAGTTCTAATTTTTGTCACGTGAATTTATTGGCTTTTCTCAAGTGTGAATTATAATATGTTTAACTAAATCTGATATTCGATTAGAACGCACTTTATTTTTTTCTAGTGTATTTTTATTTTTTACTTAATTATATCTACAAACTTCATATTAAATCTTCATAAATGTGGCATTTCCTTAGTGTGACTCATCAATAAATGATAATTTTTTCCAATTTTCTTCCTTTAAAGATTGTAACGCTGGGTTTGGGGCCGCCAAACCAGCTGCCAACACTGCCCTGCTTTTTAATGAAATCACCGAGAGCTCTTTTTAGTATCCTCATTGTTCCCTGAAGTGCAATTGTCTGGATCTGTTTTGCACTTGGTTCCCAGAAATATTAGTTAGGTATGAGTTCAGTTTCTTCTACATAAACCCTGTGGCACCTATAATAACTGGTATGACTGATATCTTTCTTCCAGTTTCTTTTCATATCATGACTTATCATATGTCTCAATAAATGATTTTTCAGACCAGGAATATTCTACACACATTGGTTATATCTTTTTTGTTTCAATTTTCTTATTTCTTCAAGTTGAATATAAAGCAGATGCGACACATTTACCCACTATTTTATATATTTCAACTGAGCGATCTTTTCAAAATTGCTAAATTAAACGATTTTGCATTTCTACTAATTTTTTCTTAGCTTTTCTATAGTTTTCGGTATTGTAGAAAATATTGTCTTTTTAACGACACATACTTTTCTTTCTGCAAAATTTTGTTCTTTTTACGAAGTTTTTTTAGTGCTTTATTTTCAGTTGTTGTAGAAAATATTGTCTTCTTAAAACCACAAACTTTTCTTTCGACAACATTTTTACTTTCTGAAATTTTTCGTAGTTTTCCTATAGTTTCCGGTATTGTTGAAAATATTGTCTTCTTAAAACCACAAACTTTTCTTTCGACAACATTTTTACTTTCTGAAATTTTTCGTAGTTTTTCTATAGTTTCCGGTATTGTAGAAAATATTGTCTTCTTAAAACCACAAACTTTTCTTTCGACAACATTTTTACTTTCTGAAATTTTTCGTAGTTTTTCTATAGTTTCCGGTATTGTAGAAAATATTGTCTTCTTAAAATATTTTTCTTTCTTTCTTAGTTTTTCTATAGTTTCCGGTATTGTAGAAAATATTGTCTTTTTAACGCCACACACCTTTCTTTCTGCAATTTGATCTATTATCCTATTTGATTTATTTGAACCTGAAACATCTATTGTTCAGGGTAGATAAATAAAGAGATGTTGCATCTCGCTACTCCCCTGTTTGTGATAGTCCAAATAGTTGTCCCTTACATCCAGATTGTAATACGCAATCACAGTTACCACAGCTAATGTTTATAGAGCATGTAGATGGGTATTTTATTGATACAATTCTGATCAGCTGCTAACAATTTGACATGTGGTTTATCAGATGCATGCTGGGGTGATATGACGTCATAATATCATCAGTTAAATATTATTGATAACTTAACGCACAGAGTGTATAACAATTCACCTAGTAAATCGACTTGCCCTTAAAACTGGGTGAGCTAGAGTGATGGACGGATACCAGATAATTAAGATTTTCTGATTCATTTTCGACAACTCGTTTTGTGTCTCCATTAATATTCGTTCTATCAAGACTATATCCCCTTCACATAATAATAAAATACTATGTTGTGTGTATTGGATTAGAAAAACACCTAACAATTTTGCATATGCTACTATTTTGTATGTAGTTTAAAAAACTTTAAAAGTTAAAAATTATTTGATTCGAAGTAGATCACAAGTTGTTCAGGGTAGATACGTTTGCTTTGTAAAGAGGTGTTGCCAGAGATGTCGCATCAAAATTATAAGACGTTTTCATTGACTTTCAATATTCAACAAACACTGATGACCCATGTTGTCATTTATTATCATCTTTGCTATTTACAGAACACTTTAATCGACCATTAAATTGATGTTATGTCACTGTTTTTCACATGATAATGTTTTTAGAAAATGTTGAAAGATGTTTGAAATAAATTTATGACAACAATTTGATGGATATTTTATTTTATTTTGATGTGTTAAAAGTTATTTTTTAAAGTATAGAATCTATCTTTTTAACAAGTTTTAGACGATTGTAAAATTGATATATTTTTGCGAGAGTAATGATTTCATGTTTGGAATTTTACAAAACAATGTTTGACCTATGTTATTTCCTTTCCTATATTCATTTATATCTGCTCCTGTTTACAATATGTTTTATTGTGTAACGTCAATTAAACTATGTTATTTCCTGCCATATATTAATTCACATCTGTTTCTGTTTACAATATGTTTTATTGTGTAACGTCTATTAAACTCTAGTATTTCCTTTCATATATTCATTCATATCTGTTCCTGTTTAAAATATGTTTTATTGTGTAACGTCTATTAAACTATGTTATTTCCTGCCATATATTCATTCATATCTGCTCCTGTTTACAATTTGTTTTATTGTGTAACCTCTATTAAACTATGTTATTTCCAGTCATATATTCATTCATTTCTGCTCCTGTTTACAATATGTTTTATTGTGTAACGTGAATTAAACTATGTTATTTCCTGTCATATATTCATTCATATCTGCTCCTGTTTACAATTTGTTTTATTGTGTAACGTCAAATAAACTATTTTATTTCCTGTCATATATTCATTCATATCTGCTCCTATTTACAATTTGTTTTATTGTGTAACGTCTATTAAACTATGTTATTTCCAGTCATATATTCATTCATATCTGCTCCTGTTTAAAATGTTTTATTTCCTGCCATATATTCATTCATATCTGCTCCTGTTTACAATTTGTTTTATTGTGTAACCTCTATTAAACTATGTTATTTCCTTTCATATATTCATTCATATCTGCTCCTGTTTACAATTTGTTTTATTGTGTAAGGTCAATTAAACTATGTTATTTCCTGTCATATATTAATTCATATCTGCTCCTGTTTACAATTTGTTTTATTGTGTAACGTCAATTAAACTATTTTATTTCCTGTCATATATTAATTCATATCTGCTCCTATTTACAATTTGTTTTATTGTGTAACGTCTATTAAACTATGTTATTTCTAGTCATATATTAATTCATATCTGCTCCTGTTTACAATATGTTTTATTGTGTAACGTCAATTAAACTGTTATTTCCTGTCATATATTGATTCATATTTGCTCCTGTTTAAAATTTGTTTTATTGTGTAACGTCAATTAAACTATGTTATTTCCTGTCATATATTCATTCATATCTGCTTCTGTTTACAATTTGTTTTATTGAGTAACGTCAATTAAACTATGTTATTTCCTTTCATATATTCATTCATATCTCCTCCTGTTTACAATTTTTTTATTGTGTAACCTCTATTAAAATATGTTATTTCCAGTCATATATTAATTCATATCTGCTCCTGTTTACAATTTGTTTTATTGTGTAACGTCAATTAAACTATTTTATTTCCTGTCATATATTAATTCATATCTGCTCCTATTGACAATTTGTTTTATTGCGTAACGTCTATTAAACTATGTTATTTCCTTTCATATATTCATTCATATCTGTTCCTGTTTCCAATAAGTTTTACTGTGTAACGTCAATTAAACTATGTTGTTTCCTTTCATATATTCATTCATATATGTTCCTGTTTAAAATTTGTTTTATTGTGTAACGTCAATTAAACTATGTTATTTCCTTTCATATATTCATTCATATATGTTCCTGTTTACAATAAGTTTTACTGTGTAACGTCTATTAAACTATGTTATTTCCTTTCATATAGTCATTCATATTTGTTCCTCTTTACAATTTGTTTTATTGTGTGACGTCAATTTAACTATGTTATTTCCTGTCATATATTCATTCATATCTCCTCCTGTTTACAATTTTTTTTTATTGTGTAACCTCTATTAAACTATGTTATTTCCAGTCATATATTCATTCATATCTGCTCCTGTTTAAAATATGTTTTATTGTGTAACATCAATTAAACTATGTTATTTCCTTTCATATATTCATTCATATCTGCTCCTTTTTACAATTTGTTTTATTGTGTAACGTTTATTTAACTATGTTATTTCCTGTCATATATTCATTCATATCTGCTGCTGTTTAAAATATGTTTTATTGTGTAACGTCTATTAGACTGTGTTATTTCCTTTCATATATTAATTCACATCTGTTTCTGTTTACAATATGTTTTATTGTGTAACGTCTATTAAACTGTGTTATTTCCTTTCATATATTCATTCATATCTGTTCCTGTTTACAATTTGTTTTATTGTGTAATGTCTATTAAACTCTGTTATTTCCTTTCATATATTCATTCATATCTGTTCCTTTTTACAATATGTTTTACTGTGTAACGTCTATTAAACTATGTTATTTCCTTTTATATATTCATTCAGATCTGCTCCTGTTTACAATATGTTTTATTGTGTAACGTCTATTAAACTATGTTATTTCCTTTCATATATTCATTCATATCTGCTCCTGTTTACAAATTGCTTTATTGTGTAACGTCTATTAAACTATGTTATTTCCTTTCATATATTCATTCATATTTGCTCCTGTTTACAATTTGTTTTACTGTCTAAGACAATGAACACCATTTTTCCCCACTCCTAGCACATGCCATCCCCCTCAGCTGGGCATTTTGAGGATGCTTGAGTGTCATATATGCCAGTGTAGTTTGATTGGGCTGAGTTTTTTTCTGATAGGTTGAAGGTACCGGATTGACAGTTTTTGGCTGCTATTTACAACTGATAGTACAGGATCCCTAACCCTTTGGTAGCGTTTAGAGCAGATGCTCCATCAACAGTTGTATAATATCAGGATTATTGTAGTGCAATGTAGTGCATTGAAAGAAACCCTGCACTCATCTTTGCTAGGCTTTACTGATGCTACAATCGTAGTAGATGAGGGGTCAACTGATGGTCTACTTGGTATTCTGCACAACCACTCGTCCTGCCATAGGACTCAGACCGACATATGCACGGGCTTGGAGTCTATATTCAAAACACATTCCCCCTGACAGGAGAAACGAAACTAGAATCAGATTACCAGGCTTGTATGTGCTTCAGACTTAACATGCGATATTAGCTACTTGTATTTTTTCTACCGCTCTCCCTCGACCCAGGATTGTACCCTAATATACAAAGTCTCTGGCAACATAGATACAGGAGGCCTCAAGTTTTGACAAACTTCTTGGCTTGACCATTACTCCTGATCTTAAATGGAACACGTACATCAAATCTGTTGCCAAGGCCGCTGGAAAAATGGTGGGATCTTTCTATCGATCCGGTAGATATCTCACTGCTGATGCTATTCTCTATCTATATGAGAGCCAGGTACGTCCAAGGATGGAATACTGTTGCCACATCTGGGCAGGAGTTGCCAGAAAGGACTTGTCCTGCCTTGATAGAGTTCAAAATAGACTTTGTAGCCTCGTAGGAGATGTCCTTTTCTCTTCCTTGCAACCTCTATCTCACAGAAGAGATGTTGCGAGTTTGTCTCTGATCTATCGTTATTTTCATGGAAAGTGTTCGACTGAGCTTCAATATATGGTCCCCCCTCGCCAAACTTTCACAATAAACACTCGTCTAGCTGTAAACACTATCAATAATTCCCCCCACTCTTTATCTGTGCCTAAACCTAAACGTAGATTCCATGAACAAAGCTTCTTTCTTAGAACTGCACGCCTGTAGAATTGTCTTCCATTTTCCTGCTTTCCGGCTGACTACAATATGGTTGTCTTCAAGTCTAACGTAAATAAGTTCTTGATGAGCCGTTCCATATAAGTTATCAAATTTAACAAATTTTCATTACTAATGATTATTATATTGTCCAATTTCTACTGTACACTCTTTAACCTTTACCCTTGAGTGGCCTCTTGACCAGGATAATGTGGTGATGTCTATGTAAAAAAAGTCCAATGTGAACAAGTTCTAATTGAACCGTCCCCCTAAGTAATCCAAGTTACAAAATTTCCACTGTTTGCTATGCTGAAATCACAATGACTAATGTATACCTATTAACCCTTATCCTCGAGTGGCCTCTGGGCCTCGATAAGCGGTGACACCCATGTAAAAAAAAGATTCAAGCGACAAAAGTCGAGTTCAAACAGAAGTTTATAGAAGTAATTGTAAGAAAGTAGTCCATCACCTACATCATCTGACCTACAATTTATATGGATTTAGACAGGCCTGTTCCACAGCAGATATCCTGACTGTAATCTCATGATAGGGAAAAGCGGCAGCCCTCGATATATCTAAGGCTTTTGACAGGGTTTGGCATGATGATCTTCTAAGGAAAATCAGATCATGTAGTATCACTGGAAGAATACATAATGTAATTAAATCCTTTTTCAGTAAGAGAAAAGTCCAGGTTGTCCTCGACGGTCTTACATCTAAACACTATGATATAAATGCGAGAGTAATGTTGCAAGTTTGTCTATGCTTTATCGTTATTTTCATGGCAAGCGCTCGACTGAGCTTCAATCTATTGTCCGCCTCGCCAAACTTTCACAAGAACACTATCAATAATTCCCCCCACACTTTATCTGTGAGTAAACCTACGTAGATTCCATGAACAAAGCTTCTTTCTTAGAACTGCACGCCTGTGGAATTGTCTTCCGTTTTCCTGCTTTCCAGCTGACTACAATATGGTTGTCTTCAAGTCTAACGTAAACAAGTTCTTGATGAGCTGTTTCACTTAGATAACAAATTTACCTAATTTCCATTACTAACAATTACTATATCGTTCAATTGACTACTGTACACTCTTAACCCTTATCCTCGAGTGGTCTCTGGGTCTTGATAAATGGTGATACCTATGTAAAAAAAACTTAGGAGTCTATCCTAGGACTTGTATTATTCCTGATATTCATAAATGACCTCCCTGATAGAATCCTTTCTTAGATGGGTATATTTGCTGATGAAACCACTATAACAGGCATGAGGGGAAAACAAATAAGCACACATCTAAAAAAAATGGCAGAAACACTAGATAAAAACCTCCAAACTCTGGTGGAATGGAGACTAAAATGGATAGTCACATTCAATGCTGCCAAGACGGAGCTTGTTTCCTTCAATAATTACAAGAAACCTTCTCTACTACCAATAGCTATGGCCAAAAACACATTACCTGAAAGTACTTCCTTTAAACTACTCGGCCTAATGTTCACAGGGAACATGAACTGGAATAGATACATTGAGAGCATTGCCAAGGTTGCTGCGAAGAAGGTGGGCTCTCTCTACCACGCTAGAAAGTACTTATGCCTGAAAGTATCCTGTACCTCTATAAGGCCACCATTTGCCCATGTATGGAGTACTGTTGTCATATTTGGGCTAATGCATCTGTTACTTGTCAGGGTTCAAAAGAGAGTCGCCAACCTGATCGGTCATGAACTGTCATCTAAACTTTAGCCTCTGTCCCATCGACGAAATATTGAATCCCTCTGCCTGTTCTATAAGTATGACGGACTACAAGGGATTGTACCTCATCGACGTAAATACTTCCGGCAAATGCAATAAGTAGCTAAATCCCACCCCTACACAGTAGAGATCCCTAGGTGTAAGAAAGCCTTCTACTCCAAAAGTTTCTTCCCCAGAACTGCTAGACTTTGGAACTTTCTTCCGGAATCCTGCTTTAGCAACTGTACTGACATGCAGAAGTTCAAGTGCAATGTGAACAGACATCTTGCTAATCATCTCCCTTCATAATATCCTTGCAACTTATGTCCCCGATAGTAGCCCCCTACTTCACAGTGGCACTGTGCCTTGTTTGAGGTTAAAATTGATTTTTTTTTTAAAATACGTTAAATCATATAGAATAGTGATTCATACTCCCAAATCTAAAACATGTTTTATTCATTTTTCAATCCATTAGCAAATATTTTTAAGACGTAAAAGTCAAAATGAAGTCAATTATTTTATTTATTTTTTATTTTTATATATATATATATTTTTTTGCATTTGGTAGGGAGTAAATTCCGTTGGGTCGAACTGTAAAGGCTCACGAATATATATATTTTTTTTTACATAAAATTACTGCTAATCGGTGATGGCCAATAAATGTGTGCTCATTCTATGTAAACTTAACAAAAAAAATTGACTAGGTGTATCAGAATTTTTGTAGGAATTTTTGACACCTCTAACACGAAACTGCAAATGAAATATAAAAAAAAACTCGTAATTTCTCTTTTAAAGGTGGGTTATTTATTTTCTTTATGTATTATACTTCCAAAATAAACTAATAAAGTTGTATAAAAAGTAATAGAAATATTTAAAAAAAATAGTAATGAAATTAATTGAATGTTACGAGTTCAGTATTTTTCAATTTTTAAACTTTAAAAATCTATCAAAATTTTTCTATTGATTTTATTTTTACGATATTTTCAGGCTCAATGTGAAATGTTATGCTCTTTCCAATAAACCGAATATAATATTTTAGACAAATGTTTTTTTTATTCACCCCCCCCCCCCCCATTTTCAAATGTCTATTAAAAAGTAAATAATTAATTCATGTTTTATATATCACAAATTGAACATAAAAGATCAATAAATAATATATTCAAATTTAAACAAACAAAGTAGTGTTTTTTTAGAAATTTACCTGTAAAGTCCGATGTTTAAAACCTTTTAAAAAACCACGTTGTTTTTTTTTGTGTTTTGTTTTAATGAAACCTTGTTCCTTGCTCCTTTAATTGAAAAAAAATTAGGTTTTGAATTACATTTTTCGAGGAGTTATAAGCTTCGAAAGATAGCAGGTGGAATTATTCAATAGTTTTCACCAAATATCTGACACTGCTAGAAATTGACCAATATTGTGAAATCTTAAATATTGGATAAAACATAAAGATTCAGACGGAATTATCCGGCGATATAATAGGTAAGTGTATAAATAAATATATACATATAATTTTTTTTTAATCTTAAAACAATGAAATCAAAAAAGTATTTTTTATCTTTTATTTAATAATTCAACAGATTTCGAATTTGATTATTATTTTCTCAGAAATCACACAAGTTTTAATTTTAATGTTTAAGATTTTTTTGTAATGTTTAAGTTATAGATTAGATTTTTTAGTGTAAGAAGAAAGATACAAACTTACCTATATTTCAAATATTTCAATATGAAAAAAAGCATCGGGATTAATTCGTATTTCTTTTGTGTTCAAAACAGAAAACTTGTTCTGCTTGTTGGGACTTCTTTGATACAACTTTTTTTTGTGCGTCCAATTCATAAAGAAATAAAATATATGTAAATATTAAAGAGTCCAAATTAAAAGATGAAAAATACAATTTAAACGTGAATTATTTAAAGAGAAAATTAACCGCTAAAGAACAATCTATTCAAGGTCATCGGAATACGGTGAAATTATTATTTCGTTCCTTCTGTAAAAATGGCCGTTCATTAGTTGGATTTTTTTTTATTATTAAAGCTCCTTTATTATTTGTATGTCTAATTTATTAAAATAAATAAGATACATGAAGATATAAAAATAAGGTTTATTTCTTGAAGATTGGACATTTCATTATTATTTGCATTAATCGAACTACTTCGATGGGAACTGTAGTTCAATCTAAATAAATCCTCATATGAAAATTGCGAAACTGAATGTTTTACATAAACAACTCAAATAAAAGGAAGGAATTGCACAAAGTGTAAAGTCAAATGAAAAAAATATATTTGGATTAAAAAAAAAGAAGCAAATTATAACTACATGATTACATTATTAAACTTGAAACTTATTTTTATCAGTTATGATGACCTTCCCTTATTATTTCAAACTTTATTTGCTAATTAGCTTGACTGTTAGACATACGATCAGCAAAGAAACTGCCGTTACACTCATGCCAGCCATGTTTTCATGTTAAAAGTTAAATAGTTAAATTCTTCGCAGAACCCCAAACTAAAAAAAAGAAGACGGTAATAATGAAAGTGTAGTACCTGTTTCTGGTTTATGTGTGAAAAAAATCTTTTTTAGTATTTTGACTTTTTTTTCAAAGTAGTTTATTTGACTGTCGAGCTTTGGACACGTTTTCATGATGAAACGTTTATGAATTGATAGACAGAACTATAGAATGAAAGTGTAGTACCTGTTTCTGATTTATGTACACGTAGCAACAATGTTTCACATTATTATTATTACGGCAATTTAAAGGCATACTTTTGTTTGTCAACATTAATTATAATTCAGCTGACTTTCATGAGTTGCATTATATCGTAATGTTGCCATCAAAGGGACATAATACACAAAAGAGTTACCTGCCCTTTAAACGATATATAAAAAGGCAAAAAAAAAATGTGATTTATTTAATTATCGATTTGTGTTTTATTCTATTTCCACTCACACCCGCGAGCAGGGCATTTTACATTTCATCTGGTGATGAGAATGTAAAGACATAAGGATTTAAAAGCAACTATATAAAGTTTTTAACAGCAAGAATCGGCACTTATACATGACACTTACATGAGGTAAATGTTTGTATTTTAGTTTCAAGAACCGCGACAGATGTCGCTTGTCAGGGATCGATAACTCTTCCTTTTCGAAAAGTTAGTGCAAACTAAAATAATATTTTTTATATATTTTTAGGTACTCTTGCATAATTTGATCCAAATTCTCGTGAATTCCCGTCAATCGAGATCGGCAATAATTGGTGTCAGCCGAGCGTCGTAATATACATATATATATTGTGGGGGTCGCCTGGCCTTTTTTTGGGAACTGACTTCCTCCACAAATAATAAAAATAAAAATAAGAAATCTTATGTGCAACACAAACGGAGGTTTATTTCCGGAATAGAAATAACAAATAATAACAAGTTAAAAAATAGTTCTCAATATTTCAGAGTTCTTTTTTTTTTAGTTTATATGAAAGGTGGAGAGTCTCTTTTTTGTGTTCTTTGAATGTTCAAATATGTAACATAGACAATATTAATGTTCGTCTGTTAAAAGAGAGTATTAATGCGCGAAGCAGTGGAAATGAAATAATTGATGTTTGCACGCGTGGTAAGTCTTAATGAGAAAGCGTTGAATGAGTCGGAAGAGTTTAAAGAGACGAAAGAATGCTCGAAAGGCTAAGAGACTAAAGAGATAGATTTTGTGTTTGTGCATGTTTATATTTGGTTTGATTGGCTCCAAACGAGCTCTAGAAAATCAGTTTTAAAATGTGTCCTAGGAGGAATTCTATTGGACGGAAGTCATCACATGGGGTGCTTTCAACTACGTATGCACCTTTGGTATATAAAGGTCACGCCGGAATTTGCGTGGGTGCCATTTTTCATTTTTTTAACGCGCCGAAACAATCAATTGCACTGCGTGCCTAAATTGTATTTAGCGATTTTAAATTAGAATATTAAACTGCGCCAACTGGCACAAATACTCCCCCCAGATTGGAAAAAAAATTTTTTTTTTTTTCAATATGTAATGTATTCCTTGAAATGTTTCGGCCAGTGGACTTTCCTACCCGTTTTTGTCGTTGGTTTGGTGTCCTCGTCATTTTCTGCTGGTCTCCCATGTTCTAAGGGAATTTGTTCTGGTGGGGAAATTGTCTGAGGGTATTCCTCAATGTATGCTGGTTTAATTCGGTCGATTGCGATGTTGTCTTTCCTTTCTTTCCGTTGGACAGTAAAATATTTTTCACTTCTGTCCAAAACTTGGTATGGTCCAGTGTAATTTGGACAAAATGGCTTTTTGACCGTATCATTCCTGATAAACACAAATTTGCATGTGTGAAGGTCGTACGGTATATATGTTAGTTTGTCAGCCCTCCTGGTGGGGGTAAATTTGAGAGAAGACATTTTGTTCTTTAATTCCGTCACAAATGTAGCCGTGGGTGAAATATCTGTGTATGCATTAAAATACTGTCCAGGTAGTGTGACTACGGATCCAAAAACTAGCTCTGCTGGTGTGCTTTGTAAGTCTTCTTTTATTGTGTTTCAGATCATTAATAGGATTAATGGTAAATTATCTGACCAGTCCGCGTTGTTAAGACTCGTGGCCAAAGAAGTTTTTAGCTGTCTGTGAAAGCGTTCGACGAGGCCGTTTGAGCAAGGGTGATAAGCAGTAGTCTTTATGTGGGTTGTTCCCAACAATTGGTTGAACTCTGCGAAGAGTTTCGATTGAAATTGCGAACCTCTGTCCGTTGTGAGTATTGACGGTACTCCAAAAATTGTTATCCAGTCTTTTAGTATTGTTCCAGCTACTGTCGCTGCCGATGTGTCTTTCACAGGTATGGCTGTTGGCCATCTGCTGAACCTGTCGACTATGGTGAGAATGTGGGTGTGTCCTTTTGAGGGCGGTAATGGCCCCACCAAGTCAACATGGATATTGGTGAACCTGGCATCAGGCGCACTGAAAGTGCCCAGCGGTGACTTCGTGTGCCTGTGTATTTTATTTTTCTGACAGGATACACACGTCTTGGTCCAATTTCGAATATCTGCATTCATATTCGGCCAAACAAAACGGTCTGTTATTATTTTTACGGTGGCTCGTTTGCCTGGATGCGACATATTGTGAAAATGTAGAAAAACATGTCGTCTGATGCTTGGCGGTATGTATGGACGCGGTTGTTCTTTCACTGTATCACAATAAAGTGTTGTTACACTAAAAGATATGGGCATTTCCTTCAGTTTCAAAGATGGTTTCTGTTGTACGTCAGTGAGTGTCTTGTCCGTCTTTTGTTCTTGTGCAATTAATTCCATAGTTAACGAACTGGAATTTAGTGAAGTTATTGCTGCTCGTGATAATGCGTCCGCCACGATGTTTTCTTGCCCCTTGACGTATCTGATGTCTGTGGAATATTGGGCAATATAATCAAGGTGTCTGATTTCTCTTGGACCATATTTATCTACATGCGTATGCAGTGCATATGTTAACGGTTTATGGTCAGTGTAAATACAGAAGTTTCTTCCTTCTAACAGATGTCTAAAATGTTTAATTGACAAATAAATTTCTAATAGTTCCCTTGAAAAGGTACTGTACTTTGTCTGTGTCTTGCTCAGTTTGGCTGAGAAAAACGATATAGGGGTCATTGTATCCCCTGTCAGTTGATGTATAACTGCTCCTATAGCTATGTCTGACGCGTCTGTTGTAAGTGTAAGCTTCGATTCTTCGCTGTCCTTAATATAATTCAATTTTGTGAAATTGACTAAGTTTTAGCTTGATGGAAAGCTTTTAAAGCTGATCCTTCCAGTTTTAATTGTTGGTTTTTCGTTTTGTTCTTCAATAATGACGTTAACGGTGCAAGGATTGTGGAACAGTTGGGTAAAAATCGTCTGTAGTAATTAATTATACCTATGAAGCGACGAACTTGTCTAACAGACGTAGGTTGTGGAAAATCCGTAATGGCGCTTACTTTTTCGGGTAATGGTGATATACCATCCTTATCAATTGAATGTCCAAGGAAGTTTACTTCTTGCTGACTGAAAATACATTTATCCAAGTTTATTTTTAAACCGTAATGGGACAGTTTTTGAAAAACTTGTTCCAAGTGTTGTTTATGTTCGTCGAGGTTTCTACTAGCAATTAGGACATCGTCCACGTAAGCGAATACGAATGGAAGATCCCTAAAAACCTCATCTATTAACCTTTGGAAGGTTTGACAAGCGTTCCTAAGTCCGAATGGCATTCTGACGAATTCGTAAAGTCCAAATGGTGTGGTCAGTGCTGTTTTGTGGATATCTTCATCCGCCACCGGTACTTGGTAATACGCTTTTACTAAATCCAGTTTGGAAAATACCGTGGCATTTTGCAGTCCGATTGCAAAATCGTGAATGTGTGGCATAGGGTATCTATCCGGTACAGTTTGTACATTTAATCTCCTGAAATCGCCGCATGGACGCCATGTTGTCGCGTCTGCTTTCTGTACCATGTGTAGAGGAGATGACCACGCACTTTTGGAAGGTCGGATAATTCCTTGTTGCAACATGCGTTGAAATTCGTCTTTTGCGATCTTGTACTTATCCGGCTTCAGACGTCTGGGGGTGGCGTAGACTGGTTGTCTATTCGTTTTAATATAATGCTTTGCATTATGTTTAATATTATCCGTGACTTTGAATGGCTGAGTAAGTTGTGGGTATTTTTGAAACAGCCGACGAATGTACGTCTCTTCAGGTAAGGCAGAACTAATCCCAGTAGACTGGTATCTTGTGATGATACCTTTAATTACGATTTTTGTTTGGTTATCAGTCAGTGTGCGACTAGTCATGTCTACTGATAGATTAAACCGTGCTAGAAAATCTGCTTCTATTATTGGTGTCGTCACGTTGGCTATGGTAAAAATCCACGGAAATGTGCGGCGCAGGCCGAGATTGACGTCTAAATATTTTTCACCGTATGTCGGTATTTGTGTGCCATCAGCTGCTTGGAGGTGGTAAGGCTGTGGAATAGCTTTTTGTTTACGTAGAGGTGGTATCACGCTGATTTCAGCTCCAGTGTCTATTAAGAAGTTATATCCATGATTATTATCATGAATAAAAAATAGTCGACCTTTAGTGGAAAATCCAGCGACAGTCGTCGTCTCTACTGGCCGGAATAATCGTTTCCCTGATTCTTGTTTTTAAAAGAACAAGGATAAGTGCAACGCCGAGCTTGTGTGCCGAATTTTTTGTGGTAAAAACAGATTTCGTTCGCTCGTTCCCGTGTGTTGCTTCGACCTCTACTAAAACTTTGTTTTCGGTAGTTCGATCGTTTATTAAATGAGTAACGATGGTTTATTTGCCTTAATTCCTGCACTTGTCGAGTGAGATTTTCGACCGTCATTTTTAGTCCCGATATATCGTCGTCGCACGTCTGTTTCTGCTGTGCTTGTGCTGAGTTTACTTTGCGGTGCCTCAGATTTTCATGGATTCGATCTGCCATATCGGCGAGTTTTTCCATATTTGTCTCTTCCGTTGTGGGTGCTATAATTTGTACTGTTGTGTCTGGAAGTTTATCCATCCAGAGACTTCTCATTATATTTTCGGACATTTTGTTGTCCCCTAGCAATGTACGCATGTATCGCAAAAGTTGTGATGGAGTGCGATCTCCCAATTCTACTTGGGTGAAAAGATTGCGTAACATTGTTTCGTTTGAAAAGCCTGTCCGTCGTAAGATGGCCTCCTTAAGTTCGTCATATGGGTTGTCTTCTGGCACATTCTCCAATAAATCCGCCACCTCTCCGACGACGTCTGCTGGGAGTTTTTCCACCAAGTAACAGTATTTGGTTCGTTGAGACGTT